>NW_025963990.1:1843750-2452500 GCF_023055435.1 Haliotis rufescens
AATGTCAGATGGAGGTAATACAATGTCAGATGGAGGTAATGCAATGTCTGCTGGAGGTAATACAATGTCTGCTGGAGGTTATGCAATGTCTGCTGGAGGTAATACAATGTCAGATGGAGGTAATATAATGTCAGATTAAGGTTATGCAATGTCTGCTGGAGGTAATACAATGTCTACGGGAGGTATTACAATGTCTGCTAGAGGTAATACAATGTCAGATGGAGATAATACAATGTCTGCTAGAGTTAATATAATGTCAGATTAAGGTTATGCAATGTCTGCTGGAGATAATACAATGTCAGATGGAGGTAGTGCAATGTTTGCTTGAGGTTATACAATGTCAGATGGAGGTAATGCAATGTCTGCTGGAGGTAATACAATATCTGCTGGAGGTAACACAATGTCAGCTAGAGGTTATACAATGTCTGCTGGAGGCAAAACAATCTCTGCTGGAGGTAATGCAATGTCAGATGGAGGTAATGCAATGTCTGCTGGAGATAATACAATGTTAGATTGAGGTAATGCAATGTCTACTGGATGTTATACAATGTCTGCTCGAGGTAATACAATGTTTGCTGGAGGTAACACAATGTCTGCTGGAGGTAATGCAATGTCAGATGGAGGTAATACAATGTCAGATTAAGGTTATGCAATGTCTGCTGGAGGTAATGCAATGTCAGATGGAGGTAATGCATTGTCTGCTGGAGGTAATACAATGTTAAATTGAGGTAATGCAATGTCTACTGGATGTAATACAATGTCTGCTTGAGGTAATATAATGTCAGATGGAGGTAATGCAATGTCTGCTTGAAGTAATACAATGTCTGCTGGAGGTTATACAATGTCTGCTGGAGGTAATACAATGTCAGATGGAGGTAATACAATGTCAGATGGAGATAATACAATGTCAGATGGAGGCAATACAATGTCAGCTGGAGGTAATACAATGTCAGATGGAGGCAATACAATGTCAGATTGAGGTAATGCAATGTCTGCTGGAGGTAATACAATGTCTGCTGGAGGTAGTACAATGTCTGCTAGAGGTAATTCAATGTCAGCTGGAGGTAATACAATGTCAGATGGAGGCAATACAATGTCAGATTGAGGTAATGCAATGTCTGCTGGAGGTAATACAATGTCTGCTGGAGGTAGTACAATGTCTGCTAGAGGTAATTCAATGTCAGATGGAGGTAATACAATGTCTGCTGGAGGTAATGCAATTTCAGATTAAGGTTATGCAGTGGCAGATTGTGGTAATACAATGTCTGCTGGAGGTTTTACAATGTCTGCTGGAGGTAACACAATGTCTGCTGGAGGTAATACAATGTCTGCTAGAGGTTTTACAATATCTGCTAGAGGTAACACAATGTCAGATGGAGGTAGTACAATGTCTGCTGGAGGTAATACAATGTCAGATTGAGGTTATGCAGTGGCAGATTGTGGTAATACAATGTCTGCTGGAGGTAATACAATGTCAGATTGAGGATATGCAATGTCAGCTTGAAGTAATGCAATGTCTGCTTGAGGTTATACAATGTCAGATTAAGGTAACTAAACTAAATAAAAATACAGATACATCAACACTATCTGATCATAATGTATGACACATTTCTGCTCGTACACATATTGTTGAATTGACAGTCTAAAGTCTATCTACAAGTAGTGCTGAGTAGGTGCTGTAATGGAGATTATCAGATACATGGACAGATTGTAAAGTTTTCTTTCATCCCAAAAATAGTAAGCACCGTATTCTGCTCTGCATCAAAGTATGACTCATCTATGACCTTGGGTCTTGGACTACAACCACCACCACCACTCCCCACCCCTATCCTCTTCACTCCCCACCCCCATCCCCATGCTCACCAGTACCCATCTCCACCCCGCTTTCATCACTCCCCACCCCAACCCCTCACTCCCATACCCCATCCCCATCAAACCAACACACTGTGATTTAATTGGAATACTGTCACTATTTCAGTGATCGTGGACCTGACTCCCCCGGTGCCAGGTGAAGTTGTTGACGGTATACGGGATGTCTTTGACGACGTTGAGTTCAGTACCCACGTTGCCACAGTAGGAACCCAGTGGAGGAACCACAGTGACCCCGAGTCAGACATCAGAGAATATGCGGTACAGATACTCAGAGCAAAGTAAGAGGGAAGTAAATCACTGAGGAAACATTTGCTATATATAATGCTACACTGACTCAAACATGTTCTTATGAAATGCCATTATAAATGTGTATGATGTTAGTGCTGAAAAATATTAATCGTAATTATGGCACTGTTGTAAATTGAAAGAGCAGGATTTCATATATGGAGCGTATACGTAAGTGAAGAAAAACATTTACCATATAATGGGCAGGTTCCTCGGCAGGATAAAGCCAACGGATAAAAACGATATCCGTTGGGGTCATATGCGGATAGAGATGCAAATATCAAAGTTCAAGTAGGGACTACTTTCAGTGTTTATAAACAAACATGGCGTCGCCCTCGTCATTCGGCGATCGAGTCAGAATTAACCATCGGGAATCTGTATAAACCACAGGGATAATTGCTATCATTATCAAAAGAACAGTCTAATATAATGAAAATCAGTGTCTAACTGTGACGTAGCTAAGGCATTTAAAAAGTTTTAGAAACTTTGGAGATATAAATTTCGAAACAATTTTGCGAGGGCACGAGGCCTAGCCAAGCGGGATCAGTAGCCATATCTGTGCTTGTAGACCTCTGCGGCTTGAAACCTTCTCCACAAATTAAAATAGTTTGATTTGGCCGAAATATGTTTGAATTGTTACCTTGTTTCGTTTTGTCGCCGAGGCTCGCTAAATACAATGTTTATTCCTAATGCAGGATATTTACCATCCCCAAACACACTCGCGTGATAACCTGAGAAACAATATCTTGCGGAACATATTTATGCTTACATGGTCTTCATTTGGCGAACGTCTATTAATATATGACCACAAAGTCATTCCTTCATATCTATGAGTCGATAATCTGGACCAGGTAACTTGAAAAGAGACCGAAGGATTGTTGGAACACAATGTACATGTATTCAACTCTTGGAATATCCCACCACAGTATGGTACTCAGATACAGCGATAATGTTATGGCATCTCACTGCTGTGCTTAAACGTTCCCTACCGACTTCTTTGAGAGGCATTTAGAAGTTGGAGTACTAAGTGAGGATAGATATATCGATGAACAACTTCTTTATTACAATGAGGAGCGATGTTTCGGCTTTTAACATTTGCTTGAAGACGGTGTTAGATCCTTCACTGAAACGTTGCTCCTAATTGTAATAAAGACGTTATTCATCCATATATCATATTCTTACTTAGTTCCCTACATTCTCCACACTGTACGTTTATCTATTCCAGAGGGTTGTCGTCAGACTTTGAGGTAGTAAAGGACTGGAAGACTCTGGGCAAAGACGTCAGCCAGATCGAGTGGCACAACTTCCACCTGAACCATCAGGACGTTGTCAAGACGAAGCTGAAAACCATCAACAACGCCCTGGGGACTGTAGAACAGACAACAGATGGGTTTGTAGTGGATCTCACTCCGCCCAGGATGGTGTTCCTAGGTGATGGACGTGAACAGAACAAAGATGTGGAGTTCCAGGTGAGGCCGTGGAGTGAAAATGAAAAATCGAACATCATGCTTTATGCAAACCATTTACTGCCCCAATGACTAGGCGTTATGTGAAGGATAAAACACGTTCCGAGGTTTTGGTTGAAAATGTAAACCCGCCTGGGAGGGAAGATCCTAAGGGCCGAAGGCCCGCAGGATCTTTCCGACCAGGCGGGTTTACATTTTCAACCAAAACCGAGGATAAGTGTTTTATCTGACTTATAAACCGACAAAGTTAATTCTAATTGAGATACGCAATAACGAGGATCTATATATGCGATATAACGAGACAATAAACGCATCCGTGATCTATGTTGAGTGACGACTACAGGTGTCATGCACGTGCTGGTCGTGCACGCACGCATTGCCCGTGAGCGTCTCCGTCATACTGTGGACAGCTTACAGTCGAGTTTCATTTAGTGGCAAGATGTGGGAGAGAGAGGAAGGTGACGATTTAATTCTCACACAAACGAAAACTAAAAATGCAGATAATATCATTTTAAATGTCAACTTCAATTACAGTGAAGAAAATCTAGTATTACGTTTTTATTCCCGGGTTTTCTACGCAAGTAAAACCTCATGTGGGTCTTTATCAAGTTTGAAGAAACCTAACGATCAATACAAATGAACACTCTGAGGTTTATAAAAATATATCTACCTTTCATTATGTTAGACACAAATGATATGGCCTGGATTTATAATTGACGTGAACAGATCAAATATTCGGTGATCGAAATTGGTTATATGTAACCCTAATCACAGTGCATGCATTGGATGTCATATGTTGTCTCCACTAATATTGGGCTGATAACCACATAGTCTCACATTTTGTTTTGTCTGTTCGCCACATTAAGGATATTGTGATTATCATGAATTGTTCTGTCTCCGATATTCGTCACATGACCGGTTTAGGATCAGTTATATTTGCATTCTACTTTTCCAGCATCAGAACTAATTTGTCTTCCATATCCTGGGTCATGTACACTACACACTGGCATTGTTAGTATGTGTGTATCCCCTACCTCAGCTCTCCTCAGCAAGAACTTCCTCCCAAACATTAACATGGGTTTATCCACTAATAAGTTTACATCATCCATTAAGAATAGTTCGTGTGTACACATCTGCTAGATGTCTAGCATCATATTTGTTCTGAAAAGTAAATGAATTATGCTTTATCGGGATACGATAACAATAACAACGTGAAGAATGTGATGAAAACAAATAAAAGACAGACATATCGCCATCATGAAACCTATTTGAAAAGGAATGTTTTAATTAACTGAGACTTTGATTTGAACAAAAAACTAGTTGTAACTAATTACTGTTATATTAAGGGTAAGAGATGATTTTACAGTTGACAAATGGGGGAAACTGTAGAAGTGCTTAACAATGTCTTGTTAGTTTAAGTATATATTTCATATGGGGAACTTTATAAACCGCAAGGGGGCATTGAGTGTTTTCCAGGCTCTGCTTGTATACTGACACCTCGAAATACGTTCATTTTCGCGAACACCTAGTAGCATTCATTCGTTGGTGTTCGTGTCTATAAACTCATTTTCATTTAATTTGAATAGAGATATGAATGCACAAAATGTTTCGTCCTTTTGTAAACTCATGTTATCTGCAACTTGGGATAGTGCGGCTTTTAAAGGGCTTTAATATAACTGTGAACTGAACCCACCCATTTTAAATTAACTACACATATTTCATGATCTACTTGCAGCTATCTAGCACAACTGTGGAAGCCAACTTCCAGTTTAAAGATGACGAATCTGGGTTGGACCATTACAAATACCAGGTGTATGAGCTTTACCATGGGTCAAAACATCAGATCTACCCGGGTAAGTGATCTTGCTACATAACTGTATACGATCTTTTTTATGGAATACGTTCAACAGCCGAACAAAGAGTGGCACATGGTCAAATATTTACATCAATATCATAATGATGTCTCCAAGACCAATATGTAAGTTCTTGATTCTGCTGGAACAATTCTAAAGTAATTATGTCAGGGTACGAGATCTTGATGCTGGAGACATGTCATGTGTCACAGAAGCATGGGTGTGGTGTTGACGATCATACTATATGGTATTCAAACCTACGACCAGCGAATCTTGGCGCTGCTAAGGAAAGCACATTCCAACAAGGAATTTATATTACCCATGTCTTCTTTCTTAATGTGTCAAGTTGCACTAATGCCGACGTGACTTTAAGATACAACTCATTCACTCGTTTTGGAACGCAAAATCATGATTCCTAATACAGAATCATATACCACTCAACTTGTGGATATTTTTATATCTTTCCGTTTTACACCAAATTGAATCCCATAATATGTCAAGTGTATACCTAAATAGATCTAATTATCGCTGCCACACGTTGTGTAGTATACATGCTTGGAAGCATCTTGAAGTATATTTTTCCCCCTGAAACAGGCTCAGAAGGTTGGGAGATCACCAGCGACCCAGGCAGCACCAGTGTCATGAAGTCTGGCTTGAGTCTCCGACCGGGTGCCCAGTACAGTGTGAGAGTCGGGGCCGTCAACAGAGCCGGGGCCGTCGCCATCTACGACACAAACGGTGTGCTTGTTGATAATACTCCGCCTCAGGTAAGAAATATAACCCACATACGGAAGTATCCAATCTTAAATGTGTAAACGTTTTGCTTGGACAGTACCATTACTTAGTTCTTGTCCCGTGACTATCCGGGTTAGAATTTTCCTCGATATCATTCACCGGAAAGTCTGGTTTAGATTCAATCATATACAGACCACCTTCATAAAGCTGGAATAATGCTAAATTAAACATCAAACAAACAAACCAAAAGCCGATTTTAACACTATCAAGGGACGCAACTCTCGGTAGTGTGGCCAAGGAACCTGTAACATTCATGAGAGCTGATGTCTCTTCACAAATTAGTTAGATTTTCGTGAAGTTCAAACAAATGTGTTAGTTTGCTGAAGTTATTTGAAGTTATTTTAAAAGTTTTACGTTTTGTTTTCTTGATTGCCGTCACAGTCGAAAATATATCAGATTTAGCACCGCCACTAGGCCAGATTAACAAGTTGACGATATTATGAGTGACGTACCACGCCGTCAGGGATTATGACATCACGTGATCTTCTTCAGCTGGCTCTAGCGACAAGCATTAAGATACTGAGTACTTATTCTGACCTCGGTCCCAATGGGGCTTGTGTTAGGTATTCAGATGTAACCGACGGGGGTTTAGATGATACTTCTATTTCTTAACTGTATTATTGAGCATTTTATTGGATTTTCATCAACCTCATTCGTTGCAGATGAAATGGGTCTACGTTGGCATTTTCTCCGGTAATAAAGAAGAGTTAATCGACGGCTATGTTACCCAGTCTGACCCTAGCAGTATCAAGGCCACCTGGTTTGCCATGGACAGTGAGAGTGCCATCAAGTCGTACATGGTGGCCATTGGAACCACTCAAGGTTCGTATTCCCCAAATATGAGGAACACAATGTTGTCCTGACTTTTACCCTTTTTAGTTTTTCTAGAACTCATGTTAAAGACATCAGAACCAATTATGTTTGAACCAAAGTCTAATATTTTTAAAGAAACTCTGTGGTGTAGTTGATATAAACTGCTCGCAGAGTAAAAGGTCGGTGGTTCGATCCCCTGGTCGCTTCATACCAAAATACGTTTAGAAATGGTACTGGTGGTTTCCCTGCCTGGTCCTCGGATTTAAGGGAATAAAACGAGAACTGGCCAAGACAGTAAACAGTATACTGTGTCTGAAAGGAGTATCCACATTAAAACTGTCGCATTGTTTCTCATGAGGCTGGGACTATAAAATCAGCGTAGTACAAGCACATACACGTGCATGCACGTTGTTATATAAACGAACTAATCTTGAACGTGACGTTATTCCATTTCACCTCACCTCACACAAATTAGTGCAATCATATTTGGTTGCATATTCTGAACTATTTTTCAGGGGGAACTGATGTCCTAAACTGGAAGGACTTTGGTTCTGACAGAGACAAATACATGGACGAGTTGACGTTGACTGTGACCGACCTTGACACGATGACCCCAGTTTACTATGTGTCTGTAAAGGCGAGCAATGGAGCCGATCTGACCAGTGACGTCATCACATCAAACCCCATCCGGGTGGTTGACCAGGACAAGGCAGGTATGCATCTTCATTTGTGTATATTTGTTATCAGCTTCGTCGTTGTCGTCGTCATTGTCGTTAACGTCATCGCCGCCACTATCGATTAGAGAAAGAATAAGAGATTTACATATGTATGATATCTTTGCATTTTCTCATACATGAACACTGAAATGAATCTCTATCCCAAGGTATTGTCATCGACGGCGCCGACTCGACCGAGAGAGCTAACTTCATAGGCATCGGTAGCGACATGGACTACCAGAAAGACGCGGGAGTTGTGACGGTACAGTTTGCTGGGTTTGAGAGCCACGAGCACGGTCTGACGTACTATGACTGGGCGGTAGGCACCACACCTGGTGGCGAGGAGGTGCAACCGTTCATCATGGCGGGTCTCATACATGAAGAATCAGAGACCAATGTTCCTGGAAATGGTAGGTTGAACATATTTGCTGACACGCAAAAGCGTTTGAATTCTTATCCTCCAAATAGAATCCAAACATTGTACACGTGCATTCTTTAGAGACGTCGTTCGACGCCTTACAGTACCCTTTACCATCAACATGACAAGAGATGAAAAATCATGATTGCGCATCGTTGGATGTTTGGACAATACACGTGCTAATGAATCGATGTTTTGATTTATTTTATTTTTTTGTCGAGAAATCCCTGTAACCATATATAACAACATATTTTGCAGGTATCTCCAGCATGGGGTTTGGCCAGGCTGTTCTACCGCTGTCATCCGGCACGACATACTACACCACAGTCCGCGGCATTACCAACGCAGGCAACATCCTGGAATCTACGTCAGATGGATTTACTGTTGATATTACGCCTCCTGAAATCCACATCGAAAGGTAGACACATATACAAATCATTATTCGGACTTTTCCCTTGTGGATTGCCAACACCGTGTCCAAATACGTTAAGAGACAACAAAACGATAGTTGCGAAATAACTCTCTCATTAATTATGATACTGATATTTGGTTAAGTAGTAATGTGTGCTCACCAAATATGTCGTTTTTAAAGTGTGCTTGATTGAAATCAAGAAGAAAAAGAAGTTTAATGAATACTCTGCTACCTGACCGAATGTAATTAGCAGGCTTGTTTCTTATCCAACAACTAGATACACAGGTAGCCAAAACTAAAACATTGTTTATGAAATGTGGATTATCTAATTATTGCCAACTATGGTTATGAGAACAAGCCGAGAAATCTGACCCAACAAAAACAGGTACGTCAGCAAAACATGGTTAATTTTTCACTCGTAACTACATTTTAAGGCTCAGAACAACCATAGCGGACTGACCACAACAGCGTCTAGTTAACAAATTATTGTTCTTGTTTGACTAGCAGCGATGATTCTGAGAAAATCAGAGCAGACTTACCCAAACAGTCTACAACTAAAAGGCACATGCACAAGTAACTAAACATTAATCGTGCTTCCCTCTCAGGTATTGTTCTGGTTACAACCAGTGCAACCTGGTCTCAAACGCTATGTACTGTCAACTAAAGATTGTTCATGTTTTCCTCTCAGTATTGGTTCTGAGAACAACCAGAACGATGTCTCTCAAACACTGTACACGTCAACTAAACATTGTCTGTGTTTCCCTCGTAGCTAGGGCTCTAAGAAGAACCAGAGAAACCTCTCACAAACGTACGTCAACTAAACATTGTCCATGTTTCCCTCGCAGCTATGGCTCTGAGAACAACCAGAGCAGACTGACCCCCACCACGACACTGTACCAGACTGAGGTGGACTCCATCTCCTCCTCCTGGAGGGCTGCAGACAGTGAGAGTCCAGTCAAGAAGATGTACTACTCTGTGGGGACCTACCCCCACGGGGAGGATGTCCAGCCCCGGACTGACGTGGAGATCCTGCTGACCGGCGCGGGGGCGCTACCCACTGGCATCAAACCCACAACTGATGGTAAGAACTGGCAGTGATGAAGAATAAAACAATTAATTTAATATCAACATCTCGCGCTTGGTAATATTACATGAACAAATTATAAGATGGTCAAGACTGATAAAAAAAAATTGCTAGAAGGCGTTAAACGTACTGATCGATTTTCTCGCTAATGCAGTAAGAATTTTTGGTAGCGTTTCCTTACAAATACAAGATTAACTGCAAACTATAAAATAAGCCTGACATTAACTTCGATTACGCTGACACAAATAGTCTCCTTGATCGAACTTTTATACAGAAAACAGATCTTGTCTCTGTCAAATGTTGTTTTGTTGTGTATGTGCTCAGTGCAAAGCTGGCATGAATTTGGTATATTAAAATAGTTGTATCAAATATATGTTTCAGGAAAACCAAACATTCTGACTTTGACAGCCGAAAATGAACTGGGGTTGTCTGCTAGCATTATCTCCCCTTATCTTGTGGTGGACACCTCATCACCAACAGAGGGGGTGTTGACATGTCCAGGCTTCATTCAGGTATTACCTTATATGGGGATCAAGCGGTCAAGCTCAGTATTTGGCTGACTGTTTCAGGCACCAGTTTGCTTTGTCCAGATTCAATTATTTACAGGCAGCCATTTTATAATTAGAATGGTGCCAAGTGCACCTGTCAACTGTCACTCAATCACATCCATCGCCAGTGCATTGCAAATAACAAATTTAACAGTTTCAATATTCGACACCAGGGGGTGTTTCTAACATTGTATAACACGGACTTGATTTGACAGGCTTAGGATAAAAGCGTGTTATGGTAGTAATTTTCATTGTGTATTATGCAGTCACCATGATGATTTAATGTTCATCTGTTTCCATTATGGTCCAATATTATGTTCTGGTAAGATATGAGGAAGAAATTGTTTAAAATATTTACATTGTTTCTGTAAATACAGCCGAGATCTGCAGTGGAGTGCACATGGAAAGGGTTCTACGATGCCGAGAGTCTGGTTGTAGAATTTGAGTTCGCTGTAGGCTCCAATGAGGGGTTGGAGGACGTCATAGCACCTGTCAAACTGCCGGGACATGCTGCCAAATATCTAGTCTCAGGTAGAGAACGTATAACTGTATCGATGTGTAAAACTCACTGGTTGCTTCAAACCTCTTCGGGTTACAACCATAATAAAACATTTGTGATTACCATTCTAGATTTATGTTGGACACAATGTATAACGACATTGTAATAAAAATAAAAATGAAAAATACAACGGCTTGTAATAAATTGGCAACGTTTTCATACTTAGGCTTAGCTGATAAGGTGACACATGGTCAGAGATACTACGCTAAGGTCAAGGCCATCAACCAAGTAGGAATGACGTCATCAAGCATTTCCAACGCCATCAACGTGGACACCACACCTCCCTCACCGGGCACTGTGGTGGAGTTGAAGTCTGTCTACATCATCAACGTCACCGACGAGATCATCACCGAGAAACTCAACACCTACAAGTGTGACACACAGGAAGGTGGGCGCCACCATTATATCACTTATATATTTCTACATAGATATACATTGTAGCATGACGGCCCATCATGTATGTGATTATTTTACTAGTACTGAGTAACTGTGGACATGGATCAGACAGCAAAGATTGGGTTCCATTGACCGGTTTATCTTTGAGAAGTTACTTGGATCTATGATTGGTTGGTTGGTTTGTTGTTAAACGCTGCACTCAGCACTATTACAGCCACATGACGGCGGTCTGGTAATAATCGAGTCTTGACCAGAAAATCCAGTAATTAATATCATGAGCATTGATCCACGCAATTGGGATCGATGACATGCATCAACCAGCCTGAGCGAGCCTGACCACCCGATCCTGAAAGTCATCGACAAGCATAGTTGCCTTTTACAGCAAGCATGGATCTATGAAAAGCCAACAAACGATCCGAAAGGTCGCCCTTTTTGGTGTCTGTCGTTTTCCCAATGAGTGAGTGAGTTAAAGTTTAACGTCACATCGGCAATATTTCAGCCATATCGTGCCGATTTTCCCAATGAAGATGTGTCGATGCTTTGCTCATGTTTTGAACCGATTATAGTTTAAATAAGTTATTTGGCTTATTTACAATATCCCAAGTAAATACTTACTATTCGCCGTTTCACGATCAGTTGTCTTCTTTTATGTGTAACATTAGTACATCCTACAATATGTGTGTGTTACATTACTGCATCCTACACTATGTGATACATTACTACATCCTACACTATGTGTTACATTACTACATCCTACACTATGTGTTACATTACTACATCCTACATTATGTGTTACATTACTACATCCTACACTATGTGTTACATTACAACATCCTACACTATGTGTAACATTACTACATCCTTCACTATGTGTTACATTACTACATCCTACACCATGTGTAACATTACTACATCCTTCACTATGTGTTACATTACTACATCCTACACCATGTGTAACATTACTACATCCTTCACTATGTGATACATTACTACATCTTACACTATGTGTAACATTACTACATCCTGCACCATGTGTTACATTACTACATCCTACACTATATGTCACATTACTACATCCTTCACTATATGTTACATTACTACATCCTTCACTATGTGATACATTACTACATCCTACATCATGTGTAACATTACTACATCCTTCACTATATGTTACATTACAACATCCTACACTATGTGTTACATTACTACATCCTACACCATGTGTAACATTACTACATCCTTCACTATATGTTACATACTACATCTTCACTATGTGATACATTACTACATCCTACACCATGTGTAATATTACTACATCCTACACTATATGTCACATAACTACATCCTACACTATGTGTTACATTACAACATCCTACACCATGTGTAATATAACAACATCCTACACTATGTGTTACATTACTACATCCTACACTTTGTGTAACATTACAACATCCTACACTATGTGTAATATAACAACATCCTACACTATGTGTTACATTACTACATCCTACACTTTGTGTAACATTACTACATCCTTCACCATGTGTTACATTACTACATCCTACACTATATGTCACATTACTACATCCTACACTATGTGTTACATTACAACATCCTACACTATGTGTTACATTACTACCGTGTACACTATGTGTTACATGACTACATCCTACACTATGTGTAACATTACAACATCCTACACTATGTGTTACATAACTACCGTGTACACTATGTGTTACATTACTACATCCTTCACAACTGTATGTCCACAGACTGCCTGGCTATAGACGCGGTGTGCCAGGAGTCTCTGTCCACTGTCAACGTGGCCTGGCAGACCTTCGCTGATGAAGAGACGGAGATTATGAAGTACGTCATGATGACAGTCATTAAATATGTTCTGAACCCGCAGTATTTCAGTAACGCAGTAAGAAAGCATAAAGTAACCTTATAGCCACTCTGAACATATGGATGTAGATCTTAGCACTTCCTGTATGATAAGACTACATCAAAGTACAAGAGTAACATCTTCTCTTCAATTTTACGTTTTGTTGTTGCCTCTCATTTCGACGTTTTGGCTTCTTCAGATACGAGATAGCTGTTGGCACTTCACCTGGAGGGGGACAGCTAAGGGGGTTCTTTGAGACTAAGGACGTCACAAAGAGATACCTGTCAGTCACGGGGCTGATACTGAAGGGAGTGAGACAGGTGAGATAGCTCTTGACCCTTGACTCTTGACAAAAGAGATATCCCTGAGTTGTATATGTAGTTTGTGTCATGCCCACAAGATGGGTAATGTGTTATTCTCAACATCACTTCTATTATAAACATCACAGGGGAAGCTTAATCCCCATTTACAGGGCACACACACCGCATCCAATGATGAATTTCCAATTACAGATATTTGTGACGGTAAAAGCTACCAATGGAGCTGGCCTCAGCACAATATCCACGTCTAACGGTATCTACATGTCCTACCTCAGTCAGGGCTTGGAGCCGCTCACTCATGTTGGAATCTGGGATGGCGACAGTCACGATGGAGACCTGTGAGTATTGTCTGTGAACACAGCTTAAGGAATATCTGTCTCAAAGCATGATACCAACAACTCAGACCCACAACACTGACAAAACGCCTTGGGTCAGGTAATATCATCCTCTTCTTATAAAATAGATGAGTCAGTATCTAATTTGTAGTTGACCTTGTTTCTCTACAGTAATTTCCAGACAAGTCTGTCCCGAATGGGGGCCAAGTGGGACGTGTCAGGTGACCCGTGTCCAGTGGTCAAGTATGAGTGGGCAATACAAGGGGCTGACGGTCTGAGGGTCCAGGAGTACTTCAATACAGAAGGTGGGCGTTGTGACAGCAGTTGACAATGATCACGTGTATTCGATACTGGAGGCATTTGTACATATGTATTTCCAGAACCTTATAGCCAATGATTGGACTGAACACAGTTATATTCCTGAACTCAGTTATAAAAACAAAAACAAATCTGTTCCCAATTTGTGAACTTTTCTGTTGACGGAACTAATGAGGAGCCTATACCCTTCTAATGCTTGTGATGTTTTCAGAATGGGACAAAGGAGATACACAAAACTAAAATATATTTTACTTGGTTCATCAGCTGAATCTCATCAATTGTTCTTCCATTCCAGGAAGAACTAATGGCGTCAACGACCAGCTGGGCATGCAGAACATGGAACGCTACTACCAGTACCTACGGGTGACCAACGCCATGGACTACACCTACACCATCAGGTCGAACGGCATCACCATCGATGATGATCCCCTGGTGCCCGGACAGGTCAATGATGGCGATGTCGTGGGATTTGATCTTGTGTTCTTCCGAACTAAAAGTAAAGTCAGCGCCAACTGGGACAAGTTTGGTAGTGATGGCAATGCTGACGACGTGTCAACTGGAATAAAAGCTGGTTAGATAATGTTTTTGCAATATTATATTTCCATATCTCCATACAAATGATAAGATTAGGATAGTCTTCCCGTCTTTCATCTAGGTACTCAAGAAGAAAATATAAAAGGAATTAAAGAACATTCAGATTATTTAAAACATAGCTGTATGATCAAAGATTCAAATGTATGTGCTTGTGTTTTTGAAATAAAGGGCATTTTCACCTTTCCGTTGTAGATGAGGACAAAGAGAAATCTTCCAACCAAGAAGTCGCTTTCTACGAGGTTGCTGTTGGAACTGACCGCCGTTTCCCCAAAACACGTGACGACGTTGTGCCGTTTGTCAACGTTGGCCTCAACAAGACTGTGACCTTCTACGACCTTGACCTCACCCTAATCACGGCAATCTATTACTTCACTGTGCGAGCACACAGCCGCTCCGGGTCTAGGACTGACGTCACGTCCAATGGCTTCTCTGTTGGCTTTGATGGAGGAGTCTCCGGTGAGACCTTCACTTTTCCAAATATGTAGATTAATATATGTAGAAAAATCAGACATTACACAACAAGAGTATCATATGGTACTTACTGATAACGCTCTGTCAAATCTTAGTCAGGACGTATACAAAGACGACTAACAAAGACACCTTGAGATGTACCATCTGCCAACATTTGTCTCCTGTTTGCTGCTGATGTGTAACAATATAAAGTGTATCGATCCATGATAGTGAACACCACTTCCTGAACATATCTCATCACCTTGTGTTTCAGCTGGTTTCATCGACATGAAGGAATTTTTCAACGCTAACACTTCCGTAGATGTACCTTGGGACGGGTTCGAATCCAAGATCGGCATGATGATGTACTACGTTGGCCTGTCCAACAACACGGAGGCTGGCAACTATAGATGTGGACAGTTTGTGAGTATAGATGACCCTCCCAGAAAATTTTACGTATACGTATCTATTATAACCTTTTTTCTGTGGCCAGCGTAATTTAAGATTTAAGTTCCATCGAAAGACGCTAATGTTGGTGACATGTTTCAGACTGAAAGAGGCTCCATCACTGACGATGAACGACAAGAGATTTTCAACATTGTGGACCTACAAAATGTCGGGAGGGACACATTTACGAAGTTTGAAAATCTGTCTCTAGAGCAGAATGATGTCTACTATGCTTGGGTTGTCGGTAAGTTGAAGCAAAAAGGCAGATGCAAAGTGTTAAGCCCCATCTTATACTACTAAAGCTGCTAACGACGTAAATCGTTATATGTAACGACAGATAATAATGAGGTGATAGAGGGAGATACGGAATGTTATATCCGGAACTATATTTACGTCCTTTGGGATAGGTTGTGTTACAAGCTGTTTTCCAAATTGGAACGCAGAGGTTAACCCAGAAATCAGTTCGCAAAGAATTAAAATGTGAAGCAAGTATACATGTATTGCCACACTAGATCAATCAATAATCAATAAACAAATTTCTTGTTTACAATAAACAAAGTCAATGCACTTGGTCAAATAAGTCGCAGATTCAATACGAAACAAGCCCTAGAATAATATTAGTTCATTTATCCATGTTCCGAATATCGCCACTGTTGAAGGTCGGGAAAAAAGCCTCTCTTTAAATAAAAAAAGGTATTAGAAGCTGGCAGACATTCAGTATCCAAACAGTATTTGGCAAGTAGATTAGAAAGAAGCCAGGTAGAAAATGCATCAAATTGCCCTCATGTCGCTTTCATCAAGGTACAGGCAGCCTTCTAGAAGCCGCCCCTTCCAGAAACTCCTCGAAGAATCAAGCCTGCCATGTTCATGTGCACAAGGGCAGAAAACACTAATTCTAATACACCATTATCCTTAAAAGCCCTACTTGCTGTTGCCGACTGCTGTTCAAAAATACCCACGACAGCACTAGGTATTTTGTAATAGTATATACGATCATTTACTGCCATTGACACTTACTTCAAATATATGTATGACTGTTGATACCGCCACCGATATTACTAACATAAAAGAGCTAATAATTCTGATACATCTTTAGCTCACTGAGTAATTAATCACGTTTTGTCTTCATGAGCATTTATTTCCCCTGAGAAACTGTGAGATTAGCATACCTGTGTTGTGTTCATTATAGTATCACTGCACAACATTATTGATAAATTTCTTTTCTTAATCTCATCTCAAGTCACAAAAAACATGTTATTAAATTCACATTTTAGACACGGTGATATGCAAACTGCGGTTGAAATGTGCATCAATGCTGCTTATATATGTATTATTCATCATCGCTTATGCGTCAATATCCCTGACAGCAGCGTTTCATAATTAGGAATTTGATCCATACACCAGGTGCTGACAGGGCCGGATTGTGCAACGTGACAAGTCAGATGTTCCAGGTAGACGTCACACCTCCAGTCAAAGGCAGGATCAGAACAGGGCCCTATTATGACATGGTACGTGACATGGGCCAACTACGTAAATCCAACTCTCAGTTCAGGCCATGCTTGCTAATAACCGTAGTATCATTACATGTTCTTAAAAGGTCTTGAAGATTGTATTGATATAAAGGTGTTAAAGCCCACCAGTTATCACTGTGTGTGGATTTGTGGTGCACTCTATGTTTAGTGGCACAGCTGTATCAGGATGGCTAAATTACTTTTCTTTGAACACTACTTTCTTCATAAATGTTGTCTAATTATCGTGTACAGCAGGTCAGCTGAGTGGTAGAAGTAAAGACATTTCTCATTATAGTGTCATAGCGACTGATTTACGAACGACAACCATTGTCTGAATGAACATTTAATTCCAAAAGCTTATTACCCGAGAGAGAGAGAGAGAGAGAGAGAGAGAGAGAGAGAGAGAGAGAGAGAGAGAGAGAGAGAGAGAGAGAGAGAGAGAGAGAGAGAGAGAGAGAGAGAGAGAGAGAGAGAGAGAGAGAGAGAGAGAGAGAGAGAGAGAGAGAGAGGGAGAGTGGGGGAGAGAGAGATGGGGGAGAGAGAGATGGGGGGAGAGAGAGATGGGGGGGGATGGGGGGGGGGGGAGAGATGGGGGGGGGGGAGAGAGATGGGGAGAGAGAGGTCTTACCCTTAGCCTAGCTAGGGTTAGGCTGGGTGCTCGGGGGCACCAAGACAACAACCACTACCACTATGTGCTGACCTGGCACATGGTGTCTTTTGTATGTATATATCTACCTGTATAAAGTAAAATTGTATATACAGCAAGCAATCGCCATCAAGTTGTCACTTCCTACCTATAACCATACCCAGATTTCTTGCACATACGAGTATGCAAATTATTCGTAAGCAACGTCACGTGTGTCTGCAACGCAGTGCACCAACGCGTTGTTAATATCTTAGTACGTGAAACGTGACCACATGTAGACACATATTTGAGGCTCATTTGATGT
The DNA here is from genome assembly GCF_023055435.1 of Haliotis rufescens. Classification (NCBI taxonomy): domain Eukaryota; kingdom Metazoa; phylum Mollusca; class Gastropoda; order Lepetellida; family Haliotidae; genus Haliotis; species Haliotis rufescens. The sequence goes on from NW_025963990.1 coordinate 1,861,778, forward strand.
GTTTGCATTCACTGTTGAACTGAAATATGTTATCGTTTCTTTCATATCAAATGAAAGAAATGGCCCGTGACTTTAGAAATCTTGTATTAAAAAAGTCTCAAAAATTAAAACAACGTTTAGATGACCATACTTTGTTTCGTAAATAAAAGCGACCATAACCTGCACAAAATCAGAAGAAAGGGAAAGTTGGCTATTGGAAAGTAAACATGTTTATGATGTTTTCGGAAGCTTACACCAGATATGCACAAACCAGTGAACGTATCCTGAAATGGATATATTATAGAAATAACAGGACTAAAATCAAACAACATTATAGGGGGGTGGATAATGTACTGTTACATTCGGCAGCAACTGAGTTATTCGGCGAGCAGTGAGAGTCTTCAGACCTACTGGACAGACTTCAGTGATGAAGACTCGGGGATCCGCTGCTACCACGCAGCCCTGCTGAAGAGAGCCTCCTGTGACAAAGACTCGGCGGAAGAAACTGTCGTAGATTCCATAGAGATTGATGTCAACTACACGTCTTATAAATTCATGGGCATCACTATGCAGGTGGGTGATTTACAAGAATTCCATGTAGATTTTGACACGTGTACGGACACATTCCAGATATTAAAGTTTCATGTTTTCTTTACAAGGGCAACACTCCCTACTTTGTTCGTCTCGTGGCGGAGAACTTTGCTGGTCTCAAGTCGGCATTAGACTCTCCACCAGTCCTGTATGACAACTCCCTCCCCTCCTCCGGCCTCGTCATCGACGGACATGACTTCACTCACGACATCAGCTGGAGCGGCTCTGCCAACACCGTCACAGGTAACCCATATATATTACGGTCTGGTTTGAATACGTAGGTGCAGAAATAATGTATGGGTTTTCTGATACGATGAATGATACAAAGTTGTGATAAAAAAGGCTGAAGTAAAAGATGACATGTACCTTACATTCAGATGACATGACATTGATGATGCCCTGGTGACCTGGCTGACTGCGCTACTCACTGTACAGGGACTTTCCACAAGGTTGTCTTCTCCAGTATCGAGTATTTACAAGCTACGACTCCATAGTCGTACTTATTGCTGACCGTTGCATAAAACAAGAATCATTCACTCATGATATCTATGCACTACAATGTAGCGGACACATAATTGCTCCAACCGTTTGTCAAGTAAAGAGAAATACTTGGAACATACTTCATTTTAATCACTTACTTTCTGCTGTCTGTAGGCACATTCCTACACCACCCTGTGCCCGACGTGTCCCCATGTCCTGGCAGACGGGTCACATTTGATGACTCGGCCTGGAAGTACCTGGAGTCAGACCGGAACTACGACAGCAACAACCATAGCTTGACCTTGACCTACAGGTCAGCCAACGTCCATCCCGAGTCCGGCAAAGTTGACATCAAACTGTCCCGAGACACCAAGACTGACACCATGTTTTCTGGAACCTACTTCAGATATGCTGATCTTGTCAATGGCGGGGAGTATAAGGTATTTTGATGCAAACTGGCATATCATTCTCGTCGCCTATTCCCACAAATTAAGTTTTCCAATCTATGCTCATAGGCAAAACTTACTGTAACCGTGTAAACGGCGGGGAGTATAAGGTATTAAGATACAAACGGTCACATAGATCTTGTCGGATATTCCCACAAATTAAGTTTTCCAAGCTATGCTCATAGGCAAAAATTACTGTGACCATGTCAATGGCGGGGAGTATAAGGTATTAAGATGCAAACTGTTACATATATATATATATATATTGTCGCCTATTCCCACAAATTAAGTTTTCCAATCTATGCTCATAGGCAAAACTTACTGTGGCCTTGTCAATGGCGGGGAGTATAAGGTATTAAGATACAAACTGTCTCATAGATAATGTTGCATTGCATGTCCCAGATTACCACTGATGTCTCACCCACTGACTCCGTGTGTTTCAGCTGTCTATCCGAGCTGCAGCAGGTGATGGTCAGGCGGTCACCAGTGTCCTGTTCTGGGACGGCCCAGATGACTACATCCTGGACTATGACTACACACCAACACCGGACTGGACCGAGTCTGTCTGTGCCTGTTGCAGAGAGGAACCTGTTAATGCAGTATGAAGCCTTCTGTAATCAACTGATTTCCTAACCCATGCAATGAAATAGGCGGCATTGTCTCCACAATTATAGTCAATGTACAAACAATAACGAAATTAAATAAAATTATTTAAAAAAAATAAATAACGAAAGTAGTCAGAGCATTGACTTGTTATGCAAAAGCCCGGAGAGCGGAAGGTCCGGGGTTCGATCCCCAGCCGCGTCATACCAAAAGACGTTAAAATATGGTACTTGTTGTTACCCTGTCTGGCGCTCGGCATTAAGGGGCTAAAACAAGGACTGGTCGGCTCGGAGTCAGTATACTGTGTCTGAGTGGGGTATTCATGTTAAACTGCGGCATGGTATCTCAGTGAGCTAGCACTATAAATCGGCACCAGTCCGGACTAGTACAAGCAGCCACACACAAACACACACACGTACATGCACGTCGCTATATAAGTGCAATAATCTTGGACGCGACGTTAAACCCCATTTCACCTCACCTCACCCGTTATGCAAAAGATCTTGGTTCGACTTCACACAAGAAGTGAAACTAAGTCTTGGTCTGTCCGTCTGTAACATAGCTAGCAAAATGCTTCAAAGCATACACTCAATCACTCACTCACTCATCGAAACTTTCACCCATCCACCCCGCAGTCCTCCTATGTGATATGTTCATAATCATCAGGGGTAAGGGTAACAGGGTAATTTGTGTCCCGTAAACGTGTCAGGAACTCTTGATCGTGGGTTCGAATCCCAAAGTCTCCATGTTTGTGTTTATAGGTTAGTCACACTGTGCTGGTTGGCCTCAACAATATGATAAATGAAAATGGCTAGGAGTTGACAAGTCAACAAGCCGTGATACAACTGAAATATTCTTCTAAGTAGGTTACACCAAACCTGGTCAACCAAACTCATCCCATGTATGTTTCAATACCGTGTCTCTTCTTACACCAACCTGACCCAACTTATCCCGCCCTGCCCTGCCCTGCCCTGCCCTGCCCTGCCCTGCCCTGCCCTGCCCTGCACTGCCCTGCCCTGCCTGGAAAACGTTAATACTCATCCTCTGTCTGTTTCAATACTGTGTCTCTTCTTTCCTAGTCCTAGTCCTGTACGTGCAACTGTGATTCTTACCAACCCCACCCCACCCAACCTCGCCCTGCCCTGCCCTGCCCTGCCCTCCTGCCCTGCCCTGCCCTGCCCCGCCCCGGACCGCCCCGAACCGCCCCGCCCCGCCCCGCCCCGCCCCGCCCTGCCCTGCCCTGCCCTGCCCTGCCCTGCCCTGCCCTGCCCTGCCCTGCCCTGCCCTGCCCTGGGAATTGTTAATACTCATCCTGTTTCAATACTGTGTCTCTTCTTTCCTAGTCCTGTACGTGCAACTGTGATTCTTACCTACAAGCGGAGAGGCACTACAAGAACATCAGCAAGAGATCTGTGGATGAGAATGACCCTGGCTACGAGGTGAAGAAGCTGACGGACGAGGAAAAGAAGAAGCTTCAAGAGAAAGGATCCATCACTGGCAAGACTGATATCGGGAATCCTAATCTTAACCCAAGGAAGGCCTGTGGAGTACAATTATTTGGAGGTTGGTGTATGTCGATTCTGTTTGCATGCATATGTTTGTAATGAGAAATGCAGTTTTATACGGTAGCCATGTTCAAACAAATGGACAACGTGAACTGAACAGATAGGCTACAGATTACATCTGTAGTTTCAGTCATGGACCGTGAAGGTGAAGGTCTATGACCAGTACCATCATACATTAATAAGTGGTCCTCAAGACACATGACATTCCTCTTTTATTCTCACATGACTACAGGTGAAGTTTGATTCCAGTATCATCATGCATTAACATGACAGTCCTGTTTTCTACTGATGATAGGACGTTACGTGAAGATTACATGTGATGCATCTATTGTCAGCCTTGGCAGTACTGATGATATTCCTCCATACTGTGTATAGGTGCAGCAGCCAAGTTAGTGGCATGGTGTGGTTACGGAGACTACCTCAACGAACCTGTAGAAGCAGTGAAAGATCTTCAACATGACCCCTCCGGAGATTACCATCAGTACATTGTCAAGTTCACTACACAGAGAGAAGGAGCAAGGGGATCTGAGGTGATTTTGATAGAAACCTGTACCATACTAATATCAGATGTTCTCAAATATCTCCGTTCTTGCCTGAATTTAACTTGCTGTTAACTTTTGAAAATGTTCAATGTAACTAATGGTACAAGCTGTCGGAGAAATATATGTTGGCCACGTGTGGGTGTAGCATTTAGACAGGATAATACGACTTTGACAGTATGTCTGTATGAGCTGTATGATCGCGTGTAGTGAGTGAGTTGGGATTAACGCCGCTTTTAACAGTATTCCAGTGATATCAAAGCTTGTAAGCTTAAAGCCCGAAGTGATGCAGGTCTTAGACGTTTACCACTTAGGAGGAAACCCACGAGCACGGGTATGGGGCTGACAAACCAAGAAACATAATCGGGAAGAACCGGGATTCGAACCCACAATTATAGGTTTCTGGCGTGCCCAAGGGACGCAACTCTGCACAGGTAATTGCGGCGCCTTTGACGACTGGACCATCCGCGCGTGTAACATCAGAATGCGAGAAATACTAGTACCCAGGGACGCATTAACGTTAACCACGAAAACACCCGGAAACTGCTCTGATACTAACGGACCATTGATTATCATTTAGGCAAACATAGATTAGAATACAAGATAAACTGTCCCTAGAACACAAATCAGCATTACCATCAGAGAAGGCAATATGCTGAAGGTTCGTGAATATCTATGCTAATTAATCATATATCAGTTGGTCGCATTTGAAAATGTCTCTGGTTTTGAGATTGTTTAACAACATCATACACACGGCATATGATAAACCTACTATATGTTTAAATTTCTTGTTGTAGGTTACCTGGTGCATGGCAGTCTACATGGACGGGGATCTGCTGACGGAGCAGTCAGGAATACCGCGTCTCTCTCCTGGCACCAAACTCTTCCTGGGAGTCTGGAACCACAAGAACTTTATTCCTGACACTGATCGAGATTCGGAAGGACACTTACAAGTTTGGAGTGCTACGGCTTCATTTCGTGACCTGGTGATGCCAGCTGACAAGGAGAAGTTGTGTCGCTATGGCAACCCTTTCCAAGGAGGCAACAACCCCATTGTTCGGTATGAGGCAGGAATCGGGTCAGCTTCCGGTTTCTCTGATGTATTACCGTACCAGCAGGTGAGATGTGGTGCATGTTGATAAATAACAGCGACAGGTTGACTGCATCGTACACAGATGAATAGTAATATGTCGAAGAAATTAGAAATATCTGGTGAAAACTAATATTTCAGATGATAATGAAAACCCTGTGGCAGAGAGTGTTCAACAACACTCGCTGGAAAAGTTATTTACGAAACTATGAAGTTTGATTTGGGTAATTGTAACTTTACAGGGAGGGAGGCACGACGGTAGAGATTATTGCTGTACCCGACGAGGACTTGTAGCATCACCTGAATTGCGAATGTGACATCTTCTGTGTCTTGCCCTGAGACTTGTCAACTGACGCTAACGTGATGTATGTTTTACTAGGTACATACACCGTGTTTTCCCTGCCTGAAACCCTGTGACGTTACGTCATCTTACTCTAACGTGTTCTGTGTGTTGCTAGGCACACACTCCATGTGTCCCCTGCCTCACACCCTGTGACGTAACGTCATGTTACTCTGACATGTTCTGTGTGTTGCTAGATACATACACCGTGTTTTCCCTCCCTGAAACCCTGTGACGTTACGTCATCTTACTCTAGCGTGTTCTATGTGTTGCTAGGTACATACACCGTGTCCCCTGGCTGACACCCTGTGACGTTACGTCATCTTACTCTAACGTGTTCTATGTGTTGCTAGGTGTATACACCGTGCATCCCCTGGCTGACACCCTGTGACGTAACGTCATCTTACTCTAACGTGTTCTGTGTGTTGCTAGGTACATACACCGTGTGTCCCCTGCCTGACACCCTGTGACGTTAAGTCATCTTACTCTAACGTGGTCTGTGTGTTGCTAGGTACATACACCGTGTATTCCTTGTTTGACACTCTGTGCCGTTACGTCATCTTACTCTGATGTGTTCTGTGTGTTGCTAGGTACATACACCGTGTATTCCCTGTTTGACACTCTGCTGTTACGTCATCTTACTCTTATGTGTCCTATGTGTTGCTAGGTACATACAATGCGTGTCACCTGTCTGATACCCTGTGACGTTACGTCATCTTACTCTAACGTGTTCTGTGTCATCTCACACGTTAGAGTAGTGTTGCTAGGCACACACTCCGTGTTTTCCCTCCCTGACACCCTGTGACGTTACGTCATCTTACTCTGACGTGTTCTATGTGTTGCCAGGCACACACTCCGTGTGTCCCCTGCCTGACACCCTGTGACGTTACGTCATCTTCTCTAACGTGTTCTGCGTGTTGCTAGGTACATACACCGTGTATTCCCTCCCTGACACCCTGTGACGTTACGTCATCTTACTCTTACGTTCTCTGTGTGTTGCTAGGTACATACACCGTGTGTCCCCCGTCTGACACCGTGTGATGTAACGTCATCTTCTCTAACGTGTTCTGCGTGTTGCTAGGTACATACACCGTGTATTCCCTATTTGACACCCTGTGACGTTACGTCATCTTACTCTAACATGTTCTATGTGTTGCTAGGTGTATAAACCATGCATCTCCTGTCTGACACCCTGTGACGTTACGTCATCTTACTCTGACGTGTTCTGTGTGTTGCTAGGTACCTACTCCGTGTATCCCATGCCTGAAACCCTGTGACATTACGTCATCTTACTCTAACGTGTTCTATGTGTTTCTAGGTGTATACACCGTGCATCCCCTGGCTGACACCCTGTGACGTTACGTCATCTTACTCTAACGTGTTTTATGTGTTGCTAGGTACATACTCCGTGTATCCCCTGCCTTACACCCTGTGACATGTACACATGTGACCCAGCTTGTGACAGCTCATCAACAGACCAGGTCAAGGTCACCCTCAACAACCTCAACCTTATAGAAACAGCAGTCGTTGAGGGAGAAGTAGTCCCTGTATTGTACTACCTCACAGGTGAGAGAACAACAGTCGTGGAGGGAGAAGTAGTCCCTGTATTGTACTACCTCACAGGTGAGAGAACAACAGTTGTGGAGGGAGAAGTAGTCCCTGTATTGTACTACCTCACAGGTGAGAGAACAACAGTTGTAGAGGGAGAAGTAGTCCACGTATTATACTACCTCACAGGTGAGAGAACAACAGTTGTGGAGGGAGAAGTAGTCCCTGTATTGTACTACCTCACAGGTGAGATAACAACAGTTGTGGAGGGAGAAGAAGTCCCTGTATTGTACTACCTCACAGGTGAGAGAACAACAGTTGTGGAGGGAGAAGTAGTCCATGTATTGTACTACCTAACAGGTGAGAGAACAACAGTTGTGGAGGGAGAAGTAGTCCATGTATTGTACTACCTCACAGGTGAGAGAACAACAGTTATGGAGGGTAAAGTAGTCCCTGTATTGTACTATTTACCTCACAGGTGAGAGAACAACAGTTGTGGAGGGAGAAGTAGTCCCGGTGTTGTTCTACCTCACAGGTGAGAGAATAATCAAATTGTATTTCTTCCTTGTGGGGCTTCTGCCACAGAATCTGTGGTTATCCTCTCAAAGTGGCAACAGTCAGTTCTAATTGTGACCATGTTAAGTGCTTGCCATCGTACACCAAAGACATGATTTGCCTTGTATTATACCTGCAATATTGATGACATGGACGTACAGAAATGTTCATTTACTCGCAAACGTTTCAGTGAAAGCTGTCCTTGGGTCTGGAACAGAGGCCGTATCGTCATCTGACGGCTTCAACATCGACACGTCACCACCACTGTTTGACACCGACGTCATGCTCTACATCGACGTCACCCAGGGCAACTTTACCCCTGTGACGTACCAGGGATCCAACGACACCATCAAGGCTATATGGAAGTGCAATGACGACGAGAGTGAAATTATGGTAACGCGAGGCTTCTGTGTGTAAAAATATATACATGGTTAAATGTGTTCGGAAATCTTTAAAAGGAAAGGTGTGTTTCAATGCATTATCGGGTCCGTTTAATAATGTGTCCAACTTGTTGGTGATCAAATATGTTAAAGGCAAAATGGATTGGACCCGTGGCCAAAGCGCTGATTTGTCACAACATACACCCGGGTTCGTTCCCCTTACGTGTGTGATGCATTTATCGCTGGACTACTGGTATTATCTAAATGCAGCGGGACACCACACTCACTTACTCATTTACTTACTCTGCGGCTAAAACGTCGACTTTGAGGCCAATTGCAAAGATACACAGTGAAGGTTATTTAACATGTAACCAACTTTATATAAACTGGGTAAATATCGAGCTACAAGAATACATGTATGACATTACAGAACTACGAGTGGGCGATAGGCACAGCGCCAGGGGGAGAAGAGTTGCAGACATTTGTAACAACTGGGGAGAATCCTGGATCGATGAACTCCGGACTTGAGGGCCTCCTGGAACACAACACGACATACTACGTGACCGTCAGATGTAGCAACGGGGCAGGACTGGCCACAACATACGCTGATCCTAGAGGTGTGTACCTTAATACATCAAACACTAGAGAGTTACTCTTGTTCCAGAGGGGCGTACCTTAATACATCACACAGTAGAGTGTTCTTTTTCAAGAGGTGCGTACCTTAATACATCACACACTAGAGAGTTACTCTTGTTCTAGAGGGCGTCAAGGGACGTTTCTGCAGTAGGATAAATGCTACCTTTGAACTTGTGACATTTCTCAATTAGCGTTTTGTCAGTATGTTTTTAAGATCCTGATTCCACCCTGAATGAATTAATCAATGAAGTGAAATGTGTGACTTAGGTGTGACCGTTCTGCTTGAACCTCCCCTTGTTGATGATGTCAACACGACAATAGTGGGTGCTGAATCCCTTGGAGAGAAAGTGGTGCCGCCAAACTCAATGAAAACCAAAGACAAAAACACCGTGGGTACTTCCTGGACGGTGTCTACAGATGAGAGTGTCAGGCGATATGGTAAATGATAATATCATGTATAATGAACGAGCAATATAAAACTCAGAAATTTTGCTTCAACAGGTGAATCCTGAGCGAACATTTTTACCGCTCAGTTCAAGAGACAAATCATAGATCTGCTTTTTGCATTATAAACATTTAGCTTAATTTTTTTACATCTCTGCCCTTGTTTCGGAAATGTCGATCTGAACAAAAAAATAACACATACAATTAAAGCTGGAATAGTGCTCAGTGCGGCGTTAAACAACAACAAAAAAACATTACAAGATACTGAAATCAATATGCTGGTCCAAATGTTCTTCTCGCTCCATGCTAAAAAACTGATGAGAAAGTTGTACACTCCTGTGAAACTTATGTTATAAGATCAATCTCATTAAAATCAGATCGTAGTGCTCGCAACGGCGCAGTATAGATCTGTGAACATCCAGTTACATGTCATGTCCGATCGACCTTTTGTCCGACCAATCAGAGACTCCGAATGTGTTTTTAGTCATTCAACCTCGAAAAGCTCAACACGGGACATTCAGAACTGTAGTGACCACTGATGCCGAATGTTAGACATCATCTATCTCTCGCTTCAATGGATAAACATTTAAAACGGAAAAGGGATTTGCCATAGCTCCGTGAGAGTACTGCCAGACAATCTCGGACATAGAACAGATATTCCAGAATTTTGAATTTCTTTTGTTCAGTCCCCAGATCATAGTGCAGCGGCGACGACAACTAAGATCTGATTTTAATCAGATTGTAATAAGATCGAATGTTCTGAACGAGTTGCAAGTACACCTATGAAGCTTGTTTCTAAAAACATCAAGGTCTTACGTCATGATCAATAGCATTTTCGATACCAATTGATACTTTTCTTGCAAGAATTAAGGTGATGACACCAGGTGTTCTCCAAATGTACCCTGGCTCAACCATATATAGGGGCGGCCTAGTGGTTTAAACGTTCGCTCGTCACGCCGAAGAGGTTCGTTTACCGAAATGGGTACAAAGTGTTAAGCCCATTTCTGGTGTCCCCCGTCGTGATATTGCTGGAACATTGCTAAAAGCGGCGTAAAAGCATACTCACTCACTCTACCATATACATATATCGTAAATTTGCAGGAAATCATTTTTATGTATATTATTGACTGACCTTGGATTAAAAAGAACTTGAGGGGACACGGGTGACCCAGTCGTCTAAGGCGCCGCAATTCTCTGTGCAGAGTTACCATACGTCACTTCGAATCCCGGTTCACCCCGATTATGTTTCTAGGCTTGTCAGCACCATACCCGTGCTCGTGGGTTTCACTGAAGTGGTAAACGTCTGAGACCTGCATCATTTCGGGCTTTCCTCCCACATTAAGCTGACACGTTGTGATATAACTGGAATAATATTAAAAGCGACGTTAAACACAACTCACTCACTCATTCGTAAATATCATTTGATCATTAAAAACATTGAAATCTTAAAAGCATGAATTACTTCAAGAATTCTACTGTCGATAATATATATACTGATATCTTATTTGTCCATTTATCGCTTCACCATCACAAGTAGTCTGTGGTTAAAGCGTTCGCTGTTCACTCCTTTACCAGGGTTTGCAATCCAATATGGGTACACTGTGCGGAGCTCATTCTTTGTGTCCATTGCCGTGATATAGTTGAATACTGCTAAATGTGGAGCACCTCACTCACTCACTCACTCACGGTAAAATATACAGAAACCTGAAAGACATCTATGCTTCATTTTCAGATTTCTGTGTGGGGAGTTCCGAAGCCAACATCAGTGACATCTTCCCCTGCACGTGGGTCGGCTACAATACGTCGGGGACGGTTACAGTTGCAGATGGATACCTTAAACTAAATGGCCGCAATATCTACATGCTGAGTCAATACAAGCCAGGCTACAATGCCTCGATACCCGGCACCACGGACAAGTCAGCCTTCACCATGGCTCCAGGCACAGAGATGTTCATCTTCATGAAGATGTGTAATGAGGCCCAGCTGTGCACGACCAAGTTGCTTGGCTCCACCTTAGTAGAGACAGACAAGTCAACGATTGCGACGTCGTCTGATGGTTCTGCCGTCAATGTAGATGTTGGGGGTGGTGCGAGGAGGAAGAGGGACGTTTCAGGAGTAACGGTATCAACGCCAGATGGTTAGTGTACAAAATAACGTGATAATGACCAGAGCTACGTAGAACCATTCTCACTGACGCTTTATCAGACATTGAAAAATTGGTAGAATATGTCAATATTAACCAATGACTTTCTCTTTAGAAACAATAGGGACAGAATAGGTTCCCCTGTCTGGTGTTTCTTGTCAGGGCCGACTTAAAGTATGATTGATGTGTTTGGTTTGCCTAGTAGGCCCGATTGTGTACAGGTCACAGTTGAATCTTGCTGTTTGACACTTGATTCAATATACCATGTTGTACAATGTATGTTCGTGTGTTTCTTCATCTCATCAAGGTATTGCCTTGTCTGTGATCCAGGGTTACAAGTCGGTCAGAGCATTGTGGTCACTCAGCTCACGAAGCTTGACCTGGAGACAGAATACAAGTCTGACGCCTCGGTTGAGTTTGTCCCATACATCACTGACCCGTCTACATCAACTACAGAAGATGCCTTCACGGACAGAATCCTCAGAAAGAGGCTCAACTATCAGGAAACAGACCTCTCATTATCTCTAAGTAGTGTTGGTAATCTTCCAATGCCAGGACCGGTGAGCGTGACCTTCACCTATGACCCCACGGTCACCAACACAACCTTGATGCTGCTTCACTGGAATACTGGTACGGCCTAACATTTGTTTATACGGATAATGTGACTTTATTTGAGCCATCTCGATTGACAGGGATACACTGTATAACTAACTGGGGACGCAATATATCTGTTGTACTGTACACGGTGGAGTAAAACAACGTTCACTCACATAGTGGGATGACCATCGGTCAGACCGTAAAAAGGTTGTAAAAGTCTTTTATAACAATCCAGCAATACAACTGAAAGGCAACGTGAAATAAATTGTTAAAGAGAGTCTCTGGTCAGTGATGTTTTGTATGATGCAGATGCCCGACAGTGGCAACAGAGCAACAAGACCTGTCACCATGAAACAGACACGGAGGTCAGAGACCCCGTGACCTTTCAGGTCACGGTCAAAGTGAGTGACATGATGTCTTTTAACAGATTGTGATGAACCGTGATATGGTAGGGTTCCACAGATGTAGGGGGCGGTCGGGGAGCCTAGTGGTTAAAGCATTCGCTCGTCACGCCGAAGAACCAGGTTCTATTCCCGACATGGGTACAATGTGGGAAGCCAATTTCTGGTATTGCTAGAATATTTCTAAAAGCGGTGTAAAAACAAACTCGCTCACTCACTTACTCACACCACAGGTGTAGTTTTTTTAGACAGGTGTAGATTGTTTAGACAAGTGTTTTTTTAATTTAGACAGGTGTACTTTGTTTAGATAGGTGTTGTTTGTTTAGACAGGTGTAGTTTGTTTAGACGGGTGTACTCAGTTTAGACAGGTGTACTTTGTTTAGACAGGTGTAGTTTGTTGAGACAGGTGTACTTTGTTCAAACAGGTGTACTTTGTTGAGACAGGTGTACTTTGTTTCGTCAAATGTACTTTGTTTAGACAGGTGTACTTCGCTTAGACAGGTGTATTTTGTTAAGACAAATGTACTTTGTTTAGACAGGTGTTGTTTCTTTAGACAGGTGTAGTTTGTTTAGACGGGTGTTCTCAGTTTAGACAGGTGTACTTTGTAAAGACAGGTGTACTTTGTTCAAACAGGTGTACTTTGTTGAGACAGGTGTACTTTGTTCAAACAGGTGTACTTTGTTGAGACAGGTGTACTTTGTTTAGACAGGTGTATTTTGTTTCATTAAATGTACTTTGTTTAGACAGGTGTACTTTGATTAGACAAGTGTTCTTCGCTTAGACAGGTGTATTTTGTTTAGACAGGTGTACTTTGTTGAGAAAGTTGTAATTTGTTGAGACCGGTGTACTTTATTCAGAAAGGTGTACATTATTGAGACAGGCGTAGTTTGTTAACACAGATGTGGTTTGTTAAGGCAGGTGTACTTTGTTTGGACAGGTGTAGTTTGTTTTGACAGGTGCACTTTGTTTAAACAGGTGTAATTTGAAACGGCAGATGTACTTGGTTAAAACAGGTGTAGTTTGTTTAGACAAGTGTAATTTGTTTACTTTGTTCAGACATGTGTACTTTGTTTAGACAAGTGTAGTCTGTTTAGACAGGTGTTCTTTGTTCAGACAAGTGTAGTTTGTTCAGACAAGTGTAGTTTGTTTAGACAGTTGTAGTTTGTTTCGACAGGTGTACTTTGTTTAGACAAGTGTAGTTTGTTTAGACAGGTGTAGTTTGTTTAGACAGGTGTACTCTGTTTACTTTGTTTTCATCAGTTTACTTTGTTTATACAGGTGTACTTTGTTTAGACAGGTGTACTTCGTTTAGACATGTGTATTTTGTTTTGGCAGGTGTAGTTTGTTTAGACAGGTGTAGTTTGTTTAGACAGGTGTAGTTTGTTTAGACAGGTGTACTTCGTTTAGACAGGTGTAGTTTGTTCATATAGGTGTACTTTGTTTAGACAGGTGTAATTTGTTTAGCGGGTGTACTTTGTTTAGACAGGTGTACTTTGTTAAGAAACCCTTATTATGTTTCTAGGTTTGTCAGCTCGTGCTCCGGGGTTTCACCGAAGTGGTAAACGTCTGAGACCTGCATTACTTAGGGCTTTCCGCTGACACGCCGTGATATAACTGGAATAATGTTAAAAGTGGCGTTAAACCCAACTCACTCACTCACTCACTCACTCATTATATGTGGTGATTGTGTCTATCGTGTTCTGTTTAGGTTTGTAACACAAGGTCGACACAAGACAGCAGCAGTTCCAGACGTCGGCGATCTGTGTCTGACACGTACTTCAGACACCCGACCCAGTTCCTACTGACTTCAGCTCTGACAGAGATACCAAATTCACCTCCTCAGCTCACCAGCACCACGTCTCTTGTCATGCAGGAAGACCAGGGTACGTGACTCCTAGCTTTTCTCACTTGTCATGCAAAGACATCAGGGCATGTGTCTCTCGGCTCGTCTTTCTTGTCATTCAGGAAGACCAGGATATGTGTCTCTTAGCTTGTCTCTCCTGTCATGCAGGAAGACCAGGGCATGTGTCTCTTAGCTTGTCTTTCTTGTCATACAGAAATACCAGGGTATGTGTATCTTAGCTTGTCTCTCCAGTCATGCAGGAAGACCAGGGTATGTGTCTCAAAGCTTGTCTCTCCTGTCATGCAGGAAGACCAGGGTGTGTCTCTTAGCTCGTCTCTCTTGTCATACAGGAAGACCAGGTTATGTTTCTCTTAGCTTGTTTCTCCAGTCATGCAGGAAGACCAGAGTGTGTCTCTTAGCTCGTCTCTCTTGTCATACAGGAAGACCAGGTTATGTGTCTCTTAGCTTGTTTCTCCAGTCATGCAGGAAGACCAGGGTATGTGTCTCAAAGCTTGTCTCTCCTGTCATGCAGGAAGACCAGTGAATGTGCCTCTTAGCTTGTCTCTCCTGTCATGCAGGAAGATCAGGGTATGTGTCTCAAAGCTCGTCTCTCCTGTCATGCAGGAAGACCAGTGTATGTGCCTCTTAACTAATCTATCTTGTCATACAGGAAGACCAGGGTGTGTCTCTTAGCTTGTTTCTCCAGTCATGCAGGAAGACCAGGGTGTGTCTCTTAGCTTGTCTCTCCTGTCATAGAGGAAGACCAGGGTGTGTGTCTCTTAGCTTGTCTCTCCTGTCATACAGGAAGACCAGGGTATGTGTCTCAAAGCTTGTCTCTCCTGTCATGCAGGAAGACCAATGTATGTGCCTCTTAGCTTGTCTCTGCTATCATGCAGGAAGATCAGGGTATGTGTCTCAAAGCTTGTCTCTCCTGTCATGCAGGAAGACCAGTGTATGTGCCTCTTAACTAATCTATCTTGTCATTCAGGAGAACCAGGGTATTGTCGCATAGCTTGTTTCACCTTTCATGCAAGGACATCAGGGTATGTGTCTCTGAGCTAGTCTATCTTGTCATGTAGGAAGATCAGGGTATGTGTATTTTAGCTTGACGGGAACAGGTTAGCTCGTGGTATTGGGCATCACAAGTCGCTGTACACATTTACGTCACCAAAGTAAGACATGAATCACTTATGACTCTCTTCCTCCATCATTCAGCCTTGCCTTTCTAGTGGAATATTGAAGAGGCCACTCACTAGAGTACAGACTTACATCACTCGTTAATGTTCCAGGTACAATCGTATACCAGATGACGTCCACAGACGCCAATGGAGACGTGGTCAAGTACAAGATTACTGACAACTTCACTATGGCTGACTTAGAACTGACGCTGTCAGAGGATGGATTGTGAGTCGCTACTTCAGACAGCTGTACAGTTGTACATATATTGGTGTGTAGTATGTGAAAAGTCGTGTTCAGAGGATTTGGGCTGGCTCTATATGTTTGGAACCCAACGTTTTATACCCTGGCCTTTGTAAGTCTGCGTCAATCAGTATCTTGCATTTTCCAAACATATCAAAGGAAAACTTGACACCTTTCTGACACCAATATGTGTGTCGGTGCACCAGCGGGGCATCTGGTAAGCAGGGCAGGCTTACCCTTTTCTTGAACACCTGGTGTCATCTCTGATTTTCAGTGATCCATTCATGTAATTGTCACCGCCTTTTACCCCAAGGGGAGTCGTCGGATAATCGAGATGATATATTTCAGGATGACCTTTACACCTGCTACCAACTACTACGGATCAGAAGATGTCCCGGTAATTCTTTATGAGGTGCCTCAAGCTGAGATACCACCGGCTGAAACGGCAGTAAACATCAGCATCATCATCACCTCCGTCAACGACGCCCCCAGCGCCTTCATCTTCAGTGATGGAGCCAGTTTCCTTCACGCAGATCCGACCCAACCAGTCCTGGTAGGCGACATATCAATGTCTTGCTCCCTCTCTAAGTCTACACAGGGCCCATGTTCTTGCCGTGAATTCGGTGATGGTAAACTGCTCATTTTATGTCAGATACCGGTACGTTTGCTTGTCACGTCGAAGGCCCAGGTTCGATTCTCCGTAATGATACAATGTGTGAAGCCCATATCTGATGTCTCACGCCGTGATATTGCTGGAATATTGATTGATAAAATCGGCGTACAACTATCACTTACTAAATAGTGTTACGTAGAGCTGCCACAAGCTGTCTTTATCAAGGGAGCAACCAATTAGCAACATTTTGTGTAAGGAGACCACATGCAAACACCTTACATTGTCAAATAAGGTTTTAACCTTGTTCACAATATCCATTTCACATATTCTGAGCGGGCTGTACATTAGGCGTGTTTAAAGGACTGTTGTCTGGTTACCACCTTCCAACATTGTTCCGATGTTGGGGTATAAATGTGTCTTACCATTGGTCAGTGTAGAGTAACTCGGGGCACAGCTGGTGGGCTGCTTGATTGCTTTCTAGAACTGTCATATGGTCAGAGCCCCAAATTTCCCTTAAGGGCAGGATATGGTAGGGTCATTGGCCAGCATTATGGCTTATACAAGTATATATGTGTGTTTGTTTGTTGTTTAACGCCGCACTCAGCAATATTCCAGCTATATGACGGCGGTCTGTAAATAATCGTTTGTGGACTAGACAATCCAGTGATTGACATTATGAGCTTCGATCCAGACAATTGGGATATGATGATATGCATCAACCAAGTCAGCGAGCCTGACTACCCGATCCCGTTAGACGCCTATAACGACAAGCATAGTAGCCTTTTATGACAAGCATTGGTTGCTGAAGACCTATTCTACCCCGGATCTTCACGGGTCAAATATACAAGTAAATAATAAAGTTAAAGCTATGGAGCGTTAGCTTGGTGCGAAGATCGGACACATCGTCACCGAGACAAGGCGCTAATATAGAAACGCTCTGTTTATGACATGGTAATTTGCTTTTCCAGATTCTGCTGGAGCAGGTACGAGTAAATGACAGCAGCCCTACAACATACAGATGGGAGTTTGGAGCGTACGACGTTGACGTTGACGACAACATGACCATATACTACACTCAGCCATCAAGCGGGAACCTCACCGTCGGCAACGTGAACACCGTGGTACCCTGCTCATATAATACGGTCAGTCAGAGTCGCATATTATTCGGGAATTTATAACATGTATTCATATAAAAATTACCCGTCCTGTTCAGGGCGTAAATTTGAAACAGTGTCCTCGTGTGATGTGACCGCCTCTGTGGTCCAGAGCGTGCGTCCGGAGAGCGGAGGATCGGTGTTTCTGTCAACGACCGCAATGACATATAAAGAAGGCATTCGGTATTAAAACAAGGACTGGTCGGCTCGGAGTCAGTATACTGTCTGAGTGGGGTAATCATGTTAAACTGCGGCATGGTATCTGAGTGGACAAGCACTATAAAACCGGCATTAGTCCAGACCAGTAGAAGCAGCCACACACACATGCATGTACGTCGCTGAATAAGTGCAATAATCTTAAAACAGACGTTCATCCCCATTTCTTCTAGTGTAATGGTCCAAACACCTGCGTATATTGTATTGATTTCAGAGCGGCATCCCCTGTGACAGGCTCAACCTCCCCCATCCTCCTGACTCCCTCAACTGGGTCTACAGGACCTTCCCGTACCAACCTGACCCTGGTTACCATGGTTACGATGAGGTCCGTGTATACGCACAGGACCATGCAGGGGTATACTCGGATGTCATCACAATCAAACCAACTGTTATGGAGAGGCCATGCGAGAATGGAGGAACATGTAAAAGTAAGCCATGATATATATATGTATTTGTCTGCTGACCATCTTGAACTGATTTGGCTTGAAGCCTAATGGTTAAAGCGCTGGCTCGTCACGCCAAAAGTTCGAATCATCACATATGCAATCATCCTGCGAAAATACACATCAGTGAAAACTTACTATAGCCTTTATTATAACATACAGGACCAAACATTTACTGAAAAGATATATTCACTATGATCTGACCCAGAAAATTGTTGCTATAACTGAAATTAGGCCATCGTCAATATTTCACGTGTTTGCCACACTACGCTCCTCCATCACCCCTGAATACTGTGAACGGCAATATTGAAGTCATTCGCGACGTTTGAAAACTTTTCGTGACAAACATGTTCCCTTTCGTGAATTTGTTAAACCCAACTCACTCACTCACTCACTCCTCCATCACCGGCTGTGAACGACTCATGGAAGTCAAATGAGCCAGGCTCCGAACCTGCATGAACCGTGTGCGAACCTTACCGTTGCTTCATATTACAGCAATGTGTAGACTAGATGCCTCCAGAGCTGCAGCACATGTTGCACGAGAAGTAGTGCTGATTGGTCGATGTAATCTGAGCGCTCATTGGTCAGAGCACTCGCTGGTTTCCTCGTCATTGGGATCAGGCCTTGGCCCGATTCGATTAACAATGGCAACTACATTTCAAAGCGGCCATATGTATGCATGGATGATGGACGAACACATTGTATGAAAACCTGCTAAGTATTGATGATGAAATTAAACTGACGTTCCGGTTAAAGACGAGACTTGTCAATTCCTAAGAGCCGAACATGTTTTCTTTCTCTTGTTCCATCTCTGGAGCGGATGTTTCTAATCTATACTGCACAAAACAAGTTACGACAGATATGAAAGAATAGGGTGTTCTTTAACTTCTTTGGAGTAGTATATATTAGAACACTAAGTTGAATACCAACAAGAAAAGAATTACCTACAAAGTCACTGTTAAAAACACGGATTGTATATATCCTACAATCATACTGGTTGAAGGAAACCTTTTCAAGGATTTGAAGCGGGGAATATTCATTGAATGAGTAAGTTAATATTTAACGTCACATTGGCAATAGAATCTTTATTGAAGTCATTCGCGACGTATGAAAAGTTTTCATGACAAACATCTTCCCTTTCATGAATTTGAAAACAAACAAACTAGGATTCATTTTGTTCTCGGTTCGATTAACAACTGACAACATACTTCACAGCTGTTTGGACACAGAGAAAGAAAGCAGCACATTAGCCATAACTTAACATTATTAAAATCGATAAGTCTTCCAGTTAAAAATATTCCTGGACACGAATAACTCGATAAGACTCGCTGTAAGAATCGCAGAATGATTAGCTCTTTGTCATACAATCTCCACAAAATCCCCACATGCCACACACCTATTTCAAGTTATACCTTCACATACATAATTTCAGGCAAGAAGGAAAGCGTGTACAACTGCACCAACTACCGCCGTGCTGAAGGTTTTGACCTCTACTACGAGTGTGCGTGCGCACCTGGCTGGACCGGCATTCATTGCGAGGATGACGTCAACGAGTGCAGCAGCTCTCCATGTTCCCGGCCGTACGTCTGCTACAACGACGTCAACAGATACTACTGCGCATGTGCAAAAGAAAATCCCAACTGTGATGGGTTGCAAGCATGGATGATCGGTCTGATTGTTTTGGCGGGGATATTGATAATCATCTTATCCTTGCTAGCTTGGTATCTCTGCATGCTCAAACGAGGGTAGGTACTGCGCATGTCCGCATGGCTACGTCAATCAATGGCTACGTCAATCAATGGGTACGTCAATCACCTGTCGAGTATAAAACGAGTAAGACACTAAATATAACACGACGTTCCAATTCCATTCAAATTGCCGAAAATACACATTTTCGTATTGAGAGGACCTACTGGTATGACAATATAAGCTCTATAAGTTTAGCTGACGAAGATGAAAATGAAATTCTAGTTTCTTATTTCTAATCAACAACTATCCTTTACTTAATATTTAGATTTTCTTTACAAACAACTTAAATTCAACCCTTACAAAAGGGCTTACAACTATATATCACCTGCTTTACAAATAAATCGACCCATAGTTCACAACGTTGAATAACATTATAATATGAAGAACAGTAATTTTCTGTTGAGGTCAAATTTGCACAATGAAAAGGCGATCGATATTGGAAGGGAAATAAC
Source organism: Haliotis rufescens (assembly GCF_023055435.1). NCBI lineage: Eukaryota > Metazoa > Mollusca > Gastropoda > Lepetellida > Haliotidae > Haliotis > Haliotis rufescens. Next base: position 1,882,005 of record NW_025963990.1, read on the forward strand.
TCTTTCTGTTACGTGTTATCAGAAACACGTAAGGCAGCCTCGTTTTATCCCAAGGAAAGAGATGGGCCCACAACCTATTTGGTCTTTAAACCCAGTAAACCTAGTAATGCAAAAGTGTCTCAAGTACACCTCTGTTCTAACTTCAGCCGGTCGAATGAATCCTTTTCAGCAAACCTTGGTGCTTTCACAAGTCCGCAAAATCCTCACTTGTACATTTTTTCGATGTATTGATAAATTCCGAAGATTACACAAGAAAAAATACCCATATATACAAAATATACAATTTTGTATATTTGATATTTCCAAAATATACAATTTTGTATAGTTGGTATTTCCAAAATATACAATTTTGTATATATGGTTAGATTTTACCACTGCTTCATTCAATTTCCTCACCTCTTATAGAATGTTTCACATAATATGTGGTTGCAAAATTTACTAATGATACCGAACAGTATAATTATTGCATGTGACAATAATGCTTTAATACTATTTTCATTATGACAACTATATGATGTTATGAAATAATTTGTATTTCGTTATGTTTTACAGATCTTAATAACAGTTTGATCAATATAAAATGCGTACGCCAGCAACAAGTAGTTGAAAGTAGTTTTAAACATTGATGTTTATCGTTCCAAAGCTCTGTTCTCCAGCTCAGTTCATCTTTGTTTACGAGAACGTTTTTAATATGGGCAATTTTCTTCTTTCGGGACATTGGAGCAGTCATAATATTCATAACATCATAAATATTAAGATTACAGGCAATTTTAACAACTTTAGTACTCCATGAACTTTTACATAGTAACCATTTTCTTCATCAAAGCGTTACAAGTACTGTTATTAAATCTTGGGGTAGTCTAAAAACATTAGCATGTAATGTAACAAACGGGGAGGAGAGACCCATGTCTCCATTAGTGGCTATACATGGAGGTACCGTTACTAACACCAAGAAATAATTTACCGGCTCTATTTTGGATTAGATTAACGTTTTATCCTCATATACCAGAGCCATAGAACATTACCGGCTCAACAAGACTTTCATACAGTTTCATAAAAAACATCATAAGACATACACCCAACAGAATAAGACAAAGCATGGCTGGCAGACTGGTACAACTCTTTCACAGTTTCACATATCTAGATGCTCGTCAACCCGTAGTCCCAGATAACGATATGATTCTACATAGACCAGTGTTTGTCCAGCGTAGAGGAATCTGGTTAATCTGTATCACTTAACGAGTGGTGAATAGCTTACTCTGCCCACAGTCGAGAGCAGCACAGTAATTAGTAGTTTAGACCAGGCGAATACACTGGTCACACTTGACTGGTCTGTCTGATGATTCGGCCACCTGCCAAATGGGATGTCTGACAATTGGGTGTGAACCTTACAGAGGAAGTTATTTTATGAATGCGTCACGTGTTTCAAAAGAGATGACCATTATCTAAGTAAAATACTTCTAAGATCATAAAGGACATAACATTTAATAAAGTGAAATTCATTTCCGACAAACTTTTATGAACAATTTTAAAACAGTGCGGGCAGATTCTATTTTCTAAAAGGTTTGGGGGGTTGTAAATCGTCCTGTTTCGATCCAGATCTAAAACTAGCTAAAATGCGACGGTGGTCCCTGTATTTAAAACATAAGGAGCAACAACGTTACGATCATGAAAGTTCTTAATGTATTGCCCTTAACGTTATGTTTATCGTTCCAAAGCTCTGTTCTCCACCTAAGTTCATCTTTGTTTACGAGAACGTTTTTAATATTGGCAATTTTCTTCTTTCGGGACATTGAGCAGTCATAATATTCATAACATCATAAATATTAAGATTACAGGCAATTTTAACAACTTTAGTACTCCATGAACTTTTACATAGTAACCATTTTCTTCATCAAAGCGTTACAAGTACTGTTATTAAATCTTGGGGTAGTCTAAAAACATTAGCATGTAATGTAACAAACGGGGAGGAGAGACCCATGTCTCCATTAGTGGCTATACTGGAGGTACCGTTACTAACACCAAGAAATAATTGTGGGCTCTATTGTGGATTAGATTAATGTTTTATCCTCATATACCAGAGCCATAGATCATTACCGGCTCAACAAGACTTTCATACAGTTTCATAAAAAACATCATAAGACATACACCCAACAGAATAAGACAAAGCATGGCTGGCAGAATTGTACAACTCTTTCACAGATTCACATATCTAGATGCTCGTCAACCCGTAGTCCCAGATAACGATATGATTCTACATAGACCAGTGTTTGCCCAGCGTAGAGGAATCTGTTTAATTTGGTTAATCTGACTGTTGGAATATTATCTATGCATTATCCTGTCTATAAATCTAGATATATTTACAATATCATGTATGCATTTTTGAATCATTGTATTCCGGAGTGGTCTTCATATAAACTTCTTGACCAATCCGCTTCATGTACATTTTCAGAAAAACATAACATAACATGGGAATACCGTTCGAATTGAGCCTCGCTCAATTTCCCTGTGCGCTGTGATTTTTTTTTTGATTTTTTTAAATGAAAATTTTACAGGGACTAGCTGTGCTACCACACATGTTAAACCATTTTTACAGTTTTGTCTAATTTTAGCGATAATGAAAACTGAGTAGAGATAAGATATATTGATGAACAACGTCTTTATTACAGTTAGGAGCGACGCTTAGGTGTATGTTGTAACACCATTATCAAGCAAGTGATGTTGTTCATCCACAGATCTTATCCTCTCTCAATACTCCAACTTCTAAATTCCTCGCAAAGAAGATAATGATACTTGTTTTGAATCTTGCCATCGTACAAAATATTCTTCGCACAGTATTCAAGAAACAATGTAATATTAATATCATACTACGCCATCAATATATGTTGTGCAATATTTGAGAGGTTGGCGCCTGTCGGGACGGTGTGAGATGCTAAAACTGTTCTTGTATAGTCTAGTATCCTTTGGCTAGTGACAGCTACCACTGTTTATTCCCATTCAAGTTGCTAACGGTGTTTCATCTAAACAGTATTATGGGAACGGAAATTAAAACATTACTTCATTCGTTATGCTACCATTTTTGAATATATGTCCATGAGATTAATCTGTTCATTTTTCCGTATTTTTATTACGGAACTTATAGCTTTGTGTGGCACAAACGATCAAATAGTAAGATGACTACAATTAAAGGGCATTAATTATGAGAGGCTGTTCACATATATGTATCACGCGAATCATTTCTGGTTTTACTCGACGTAAGAGCTAGAAACGTTACCTACTTCCGGCGCAGCGGTTCTAGATGTTGGCGCTATCTAGATTGGGTCCCTGACACATGCAGATCTATTTGATGGGTGTATTGTACTTAATAAGCTGAACTTTTATAAATCTATTTTTTGCAAATATATACTGGTCACTCCAACTAATCATTGTTACTAAAATATATAGGATTGTTGTCTATAACGTGTCCATTCGTATGTCTGTTTTACGTCTGTTCTACTAATTATTGACACTAAGAAACTCGTACAATTTTTTAAATCATTACTAAACGTGTTGTACTTGTCTACATCTGAATTGAAAAGTGGGAGAAAAGTTGCTTACTGTATTTTGCCGCCTTTGATGGTTCTGATGATCAAGATGACAACGTCAAAATCTAAGTGTTCAGGAGTCGATGAGGATTCAGGAGTTTTTGAATTGATGCAGAATCAAGGTTGGGGGTTATTATAGGCCTAATAGTGCACCACGTGATTTATGTCCAGGCCCCCGTGACATGCAGTTGTCATGTGACATGTAATTAACTAATTGAATTGCAAAAACAATTCCGACAGCAAATAACCGCATCCACAACAACAATGTGTGGATGCAAAGAAAGAAACCATTTTAAACCCCTTTCTGTATATTTGTATTTGTATTCCTTTCTGAAACTATCATTCTACAAACAGTTGTGTTCACCGCCCATTGTGATACTTCTACTTAAGAAAATAAAAAGGATGTTTATTTAGTCATTTGACATGCGTTCATTGTAAACAAGGATTAGTGTGAAAGGATTATTAAGTTTGTCATCCAGTATAATGCACTTCCTCGATTAGCATAATTAGAACAGAGTTTGTAATTAGTTATATCCTGACTCCAGTTAACCAAGGCAGCTACATCAGTTGTGATTTATGAATTTGTGGAATCTTAATGAAAATAACGACCGCCTGTCACAAAAATGCAAACGAACATTGAACACGCACAGTTGCAGATTTTCCTTTCGTACATTTGAGGGTGAACGTGAACGAAGCCGTGCAAGATGCTTTACAGCGATTTGTCTTCAGAACACATATTGAGCTCAGGTAAGTTTATTAATGATGATATTTTCATCCACTCATAGATATGGCGATCATGAGCGCTGACACTATATGTATTCGCAATAGAACATTTGGAAGACTAGACACAAATTGAGTCACAATATGACAACATCAAATCAAAGAATTTGTTTAATGCAACAGATTTAAGGCATTGAAATTGTACATTATTATAAAATACATGAGTGTCGCTACGTCTCATGTCAAATACATCAATGAATTCTTTATAAAAAAAATTAATTTAATATTACTATGAATTTATAGCTAAAATTATGGAGTCTTGCATGTCGAGCCAACAAACTATAGTACATATTATTCACCTTGGAATTTCTGTTTACTGTGCTTGTGGTGGGGTCAACCCTATTCCCAAAATGGACAGTTCCAAATACTACTGCATAAAATATTAATGCCAATTTGGAGAAAATTACCAAATGAATGAATGCAAGTAAAACTTAATCCAGGGAAAAAGAAAACTGTTCAATATCACGTCAAAGTGTGCCCAAGTGCAAAACCTAATCTTAAAATGAAAGGACTTTGGTATTAATATTTCAGTCAGATTATGATATTGGCGAGTTAACGAGGTAAGCCCTATGATTAATTGTCTTAAATACCTTTCTGGTGTCCACCGCCGTGAACCATACTCAATCACTCAGATAAATAACCCCTTTTACATAAGTCATGAACAAGCATATTTATATTGCCAATATTTTGCTCCCATGTTTTGGATAATTGTACCAAAGAAAAAGAATTAATCATAGAATGTCTACACATTAATTCATTACGGACGCTGAAATAATGCCGATGAGACGGTAATTTTTACCTCGCCCACTCACTCCAAAATGTGTGAAATGACCACTTGTCCAAAATGTCAAGCAGTCGAATGAGTTCATTCTCCGAATAATTCCTGATGCAGATTGCATTAGTTAGCACTGGATCAATAGGTGTAGTTTTGAATTGCTTTGCATTGTGTACTGCGAGATAATCTTTATGATATGTTTAAATACAAGGTGTGGCTGAAGAGTTGTAAGCTAGGAAGGATGTATGGTACACCCTTAAAAGTTTCCGTGTATTAAATACAATACGTCCCGTGTTTACAGGCTGCATTTGAACCAAATACACAACCAGGCAGCATAGTTCTGCAGGCAGCAAAGTGACCAGGTATTCCCTGTTGATGAAAATGCACAAAACTGGTTACCGTGCTGTCATAACGTATCGCCAACTGAAAGGGCTAAGTCCAACAGCCATACATGCGGACATGGTGTCAACGTAAGAGGATGATACTCCTTCTTTTGCCACTGTTATGGAGTGAGCAGCGGAGTTCAAGAGGGGAAGAGAGAACTTTGATGATGATCCAAGATCAGGAAAACCTTCAACAGCCACTACTAAGGAATAAGACACAGGATAAGACAGATAATATGATTATGGATGATCGACGACTCACCACACGTCACATAGCCAATACAGTCGGCATCCCCAATAAGAGAATTGGGAACATTCTTAAGAATGACCTGGGTATGACAAAGGTTTCAGAACACTGGTCTCCTGATCAGAAACGGTTCGGGTTTCCCATCTCTCAAGATAATTTTCGTCATTTTGAAGCCGACCCAGCTGAGTTTGTTCCAAAAAGGCGAAGTCTCTTCCATTAGCTGGTAACATGATGGCTTCAGTTGTTTGGGTTTCCAACGGAATCCAACTGTCGAACGACCTCACAAGAGGTCAGACCATTTATCGCCGATATTGTGCTAATCTGCTTTGGCAACTGCGTGAGAATATCAAGGCTAAACGACGTGGAAGACCCACGAAACGTGTGCTGGACCATGCACCTGTGCACAAGTATGCTGTTGCCATGCCTGCAGCACATGAGTTTCGCTTTGAATTATTGAATATCCTCTGTATTATCCGTCAGAGATATACGTCTTTCCAAACTTGTAGGAAGAACTGTCTGGCAAGCATTATACAAAATGGTGATGACATCATTTATGCTGTGGGGAACGTTTTGGGATGAAGGCGCTCCAGCATCTTAGGAAACGTGTATAGACCTCAAATAATACTTAGAGCCGTCCATCAAAGTTAGGTTCAGAACTCTTCAGCCACTCCCCGTATATAGTCGAAAGTAAGATGGCATTTGTGTTTGGGAAATAACGTAGTTCGTGGTGTGGATACGTCTGAAGTGTTTGGTATGCATCCCTGGAGCATATAACACATATGTGTGTTTTACAGAACGGTATTTGTGTTATTGTCGTGCAAAAAGGTACATGTTAAGATTCTAAATATATCATATACCGTCTTCCAAAACAGTTAGACCAGATATGATTCTGACCAAACAACTCTGAAATTGGACAGCAACTAATTTAAACTTGCAAATACTGACACGTTATAAATTTCAATCTCGCAACCCTTATGTATAAGTTTCTGATTCTAACACGGTTGAGTACTTGTTCTTATAGTGTTGTCTTAAATAATTCGTCATGTCTCGATTATAAATCCACAAAAAGAAACCTTAATACTTGCTGAAAACCAACATGAACGCCTGATGGCATGTTTACAATGATTCGAAAGTGCACAGTTCTAGGAGTGTGTCACTTTGGTTCGGTTTGACTTTTCAAATGCCAGTTGTACAGGTGTGAATCGTGTTGATTATGAGGCCTTACACTGCGCTGACCCCTTACAAGAGGATGTCAACTTTGGTAGCGGCAATTACTGACAAGTTCTTCAAGATTGTTTTCAAATTGTTTTCCAGACGTTTCCACTGGTCCTCGACAGTGTACAAGATCTTCCGTATCCGACCTAAGGGATCCAGAACACCCTTTGTCAATGAAGGCTTTAGTGATGTAAGTTTGTTGAGAAGTTTAGAGTACACCAATGTGGCAATACTCCAGCAAGAATTCAGAAGGAACGAAGACATCAGAATAGGCTTAACTAGTATACTATAACCAGTAAGCTTTCCCGTGTACCATTTATAACATAGCTCCTATTCATTCAACACGTAGGGTTAGCATTCATGGTTGTTTCTTCACAATTAGAAGTCTTTTAATTATTAGTTTTTAAATTTCAGTCTATTCCGTACCTAGATTCTCAGTACCCCTGACATATTGATATTACTAACTTTGCAGTGGGTGTTGATAATGCCAGGATAATGTACACACATATTATGCTCACACTCTCATCCACTCTTTCGTTTGACACGACTGCTATTCAGCCAAATTATAATCTGTGACAATTTACCTCGTGATAAGTAATCAATCTTGAGTAATGAAGAATAATTTATAGTTTTGTAAAAAATAAGTAAAAAAATTGTAAAATTGGATTGTAAAAAATACGTAAATACTTCTTTCAGGATTTGAGCGGAAGTGAAAAGGTAAGTGTCAATTACCTCATAGTCAACAACATAAACTTAAACCTCAAATGTAATGTAAGTCCAGACATTGATTTGCCCGGACACCTTTTTGATGAGTACAAAGGTTACTCTACGTAATTCTCTAATTGGCTTTATTAAAGAAACAAACGACTCGTGGGCGTTTTTATCATACAATAAATCACTACAGGGAGAATAAATCAGGAGGGGCGCAACCCCGAGTGGTTTATTATCCCTGCAGTGTTTTATTGTACGACAAACAACGACCACGAGTCGTAGTTTTATTTCTTATATGAGATATCTATATTTTGTATAGCCTCTTAATGGGTGTTAATAAAATGTACAAGCTTCAGAAATGTTTACCAGTATTTACTGATGACTCCCTGAATAGAATCCAATCTCCACAAAGTCGGACAGGTCCATTTTATGAACAGGGGGGTAAATTGGCCTTTACCACATGGTCTCACAATTTTCATGTCGATTATATGTACCTTTTCTCCCAATACCAATTGTCATATTTCTCCCACTTTTGGATTGCAATTGTTAGTCCATTGCGTTTATCTACGTTGCCCAGCTGCATCTACGGGGAACAACTCACAAGGCACTTCCTTCCCGAAATTAATGTCGTCCAATTAGTTGCGAGCGCATGTTCGAATCTCCAGAAATGACGTCATGATAGAAAAAATGTTTTATCGTGAAATTAAACAAACTTCGTTTTCCGTTGTTCTTTGTGATTTATCGCGTAGCTATCATATATATTCCAATATTCCTAAACTCACAACACAGCCGTTCAACGGAAAACAAGTTTTTTATTCACTTTTAAATATTTTAAACAGCATATTCCAAAATGTGAAAAATAAACGTTTCTAAAGATTATCAACTAAGCATTCTGTATCCTATTAAGTAGTATCCCCCAATAAGAGTCCTCTGGAGGTCGCGGGGGTGGTGGGGTAGCCTAGTGGTTAAAGCGTTCAGTCGTCACGCCGAAGACCCGAGATCGATTCCCTTCAGAGGTACAATGTGTGAAGCTCATTTCCTGTGTCCCCCGTCGTGATTTTGCTGGAATATTGCTAATAGCGGCCTAAAACTAAACTCGCTCACTCACTCACTCTAGAAGTAGCCTTTTTGACAGTGGCGACACAGGCTTAAACCTTGCACTGAAGGTACGTACTTTTAGGATAGGTCGTCATCTGATTATATTCATATTAAACTGTTCACAGTCCCGTGCGTTACCCGGAGCGTCTGGCGTGTTCATGTCAAGTCGGCGGCCAGATGATCCCATAACTCCGATGAGGTCAGAACGATCTCTGCGACCGGTGCCCAATCTTCACGACCACGATGCCGTGAGTAACTACAGTGTGGTTATTTAAATATACAAACATTGCAGAGTTGAGTTTAACACCGCTTACAAAAGTATGTCCATGATATCAGGGCTTAAAGTGATGCACGAGTTTCGTATAAAACACCAAGGATCGCAATCAGGACGAATCCGGAATTGAAACGCAGGACCAGTAGCTTTCCAGACATGGAATGCTGAAAATGTACTAACTAAGTTGGTGTTTTATCTCCAGGCAAGAGTCCTAACCAGTGAGCCACATCTGGGAGAGGCAAACATCCGCTTTGTCCACTCCAGACATCAACTGACTCGTCCTGACTTCACTCGTGGTGCAACAACGGACCGGCCCAGAACACCAGTCGAAGATTACGAAGAAAGACCAAGCAGTTCATCCTCTCTTATCAGGGGCAAGTCTCCGGGCAGAAGAAAGTCACGCCGTGTCGCCCCCGGCCCCGAACCGGAACCAGACTATGATGCTTGAAGAACTCCAGAAACTATTAGATAGTTGTCTTTCAGAAAATGCTTAAATGTAACTTACTTTTTGTTATTTGTAAACACATGTCGTGCAAATGGTTGATTTAAAAATAAAGGTTACTTAACTGAATGTTGAAAAAATCAGCCAATTAAATAATAATCCCCAGTCTGATAATCTAATTACAATGGCTTCCATTGATGGAAACTGCTGACAGGATGTCATCGATAAATGATATATGAATGTTGGCTGAGTGTTTCTATCAATGAAATCTCACAGGTTATTCTTCTTTTGTAACAAAATTTACACTAGCGTACACTATAACTCGAGCGGGCAATGGAAACTTGAATATGAGCTTGTTAAGGTTAAAATTGTAAAAGGCATGTATTTTTAAAATCCTTTCAAGATGGTTATTTTATCTATTCACTTACAAGATCAACGTTTTGTATTGTGTATATGCCACAACCACTTTGGACTTATGTGCACTGGACAGAAACGTATTAATATATCGCATAATTGTACATTTTAGTAAGGATATTAACAGTGTTTCTCAAAAATAAATATTGTTCAGCAATTGAAAAGTTGTTTTTGTCAGTCTGTTCGATCTCGGCCGTGATGGAAAACACCACCACCCAACCCAACCCAATCCCATGTCCCCCCAACCCGAGAAGGAGGAGTGGGAGGGGTGGATGTTGAGGGTATTTAAAAAATGAACGATTTGAAGAAGATGAATTGGAAATTGCGAGTCATTGTACTGTGATAAGCAGTAACGAATCTTCACTCAATGACTCACTTCAAGCCATGACTCACTGGACAACACTTTTCGACGGTCACCACACATTAGATGGTCGTTGTGCTACAGTTAAAGGGCTGGCGTTTTTACAAACTTTGGCAATATACTGAAAGACATAAGATATAATAAAAGACATGTATGATGATTGCTAAAAAAACAGCAAACAAAAAATGGTTTGTCGATGGTGATGTATTTGAAACGGGTGTTTTGCACCTCCTGTTTTCAGTGTTTCGGCAACAATTTTTAGCCTGGTAATTTTTTTATAACGTTTGTAATTGTATATATTCTTTTATCCTGCAGTGTAATTCAGTGTCGACGACCGGTCACAGTTTTTGAACACAGAGGATGAGAATCTTGCCCTTGTGACTGTACTACAACAAACAATATCAAGATGTGCATTTTAAGTAACTTTATAAGTTTATTCCAAAGTAACTATAACGACTAGGGCATATATAAATTAAGGAAGGGTTACATCTGATGGAATAAGAAAAATGATCATAACAAATATGATACGACATGTAACAAGATAAGGCTAGATGATGTATGGAATAATCACTTGTTTATGTTCAGCATACCAAACGTTGATGTTGACATTAGAGACCGCCTCCGTGGTCTAATGGTAGAGCGTCCGCCCGGACAAGGGAGGCCCGGGGTTCGATCCCCAGCCGCGTCATACCAAAAGACGTTAAAAGATGGTAATTTGTTGTTACCCTGTCTGGCGCTCGGCATTAAGGAGCTAAAACAAGGACTGGTCGGCTCGGAGTCAGTATACTGTGTCTGAGTTGGGTATTCATGTTAAAACTGCGGCATGGTATCTCAGTGTGCTAGCACTATAAATCGGCATCAGTCCGGACTAGTACAAGCAGCCACACACACACATACACGTGCATGCACGTCGCTATATAAGTGCAATACTATTGGACGCGACGTTAAACACCATTTCACCTCACCTCACCTGTTGACATTAGATCGATGAGAGTATTATTATCTTTGTAATCAATCCCAATCACATTAGTGTGTGAGTGAGTAAGTTCGGTTTAACGCCGCTTTTTACATTATTCCAGTTATATCGCGGCGTGTCAGCTTAATATGGGAGGAAAGCCCTAAGTGATGCAGGCCTATGACGTTTACCACTTCGGTGAAACCCACGAGCACGGGTATGGTGCTGACAAACCTAGAAACATAATCGGGGCGAACCGGGATTCGAACCCACAACCATAGGTTTCTGGTGTGCCCAAGGGACGCAACTCTGCACAGCGAATCGCGGCGCCTTAGACGACTGGGCCACCCGTGCCCCCTCCACTTGACTCTCCACTTAGAGGTACATGATCACTAACATAAACAACAGTTTTGACAGACCACAAGCATGTAATTTTCCAAACAATATGATCTTGGCACATATCATAAGCAGTGTAATGATCATTGTAAGATGCCTTATTCATGTAATAATATTAAGTCCAATAATAATGCGCCTGATCCACACAGTTGAATGATCAAGGCGCTACATTATTATAACCCTGGTTAATGGATCAGCGTGCACTCGTTGTTGTTCTCAGCTCCCTGGGGAGTATACTACCCAAGTTGTGTGTACCTAAAATGTCCTTACATTGTACCAACGGTGTCCGTACCACGGTAAATCGGTGTAATTAAGAGAGAACGAAAAAGCGTGTTTTGGTATAAAATAATACACGAGGGCCTGGAGCATCTGAGTGTATTATTTTCACCAATACACGTTTTTGAGGTACTTCTTTGCCATAAATGATTTAGCTCTGACGAGGAGCCGAACGCGCAAATACAACGATCTGCACCTGCATTTGAATGAAGCAGGCTCTTGCACGAGCGGTTCGTGGTGCGCGAAAAATAGGCTGGCCAAGCCAAGACTTCTCTTCTTTTGCGGACAATGGAACAGTTCATGTTATGGGGTTTCAGCTACTTTGCTGAAATTGTTCGTCAGAAATAATACAACGTGTAAGGTCACCAAAAATATTTATGCAGCTTGTGAGAAGATGATGTTGTTGGTGCTCCAAGCTCATGACAGTGGTCAGGTGTGGTTCGTGCCGCTTATGTCACAGATACTCATCTGATGCAATAGGTCTTCAGCAACCCATGCTGGTCCTAAAAGGCGACTATGCTGGTCCTAAAAGGCGACTATGCTGGTCCTAAAAGGCGACTAGGCTTGTCGTAAGAGACGACTAACGGGATCGGGTGGTCAGGCTCGCTGACTTTGTTGAAGCATGTCACCTTGGATCGGTGCTCATGATATGAATCACTGGATTGTGTGGTCAAGATTCGATTACTTACAGACCGCCGTCATAAAGCTGGAATATTGCTGAGTGCGGCGTTAACAACAAACAAACAAACAAACAATAGCAACTGTCAATACCAGAATAGGTGTACATCCTGATAAGCTGGAAGAAACGTTCTTGTAATACAATGTGCATGTCTATATCACACTAAACTTTGCATATCGCATATGGATACCAACATACACATACTGTATGTAGTACGTATCTTTATGAGTGTCAGAGGACTATCCTGCCGAGTCGCGTCCCTTGGGCACGCCAGGAACCCCTGCTTGTGGACACGGACGCCGGTTCGCCCGGATAATGTGTCTAGGTTTGCCAGCACCATACCTGTGCTCGTGAGTTTTAAAAAAAGTGAAAGACCTGCATCACTTCGGGTTGTCCTCCCACATCAAGCTGACATGCCGTGATATCACTGGATTACTGTTCAAAGCGGCGTTAAAGCAAACTTTTAAAAAATTACAGTGATGCTCATTTCAACCCTTCGTCTATTTCAAACACCTTATTTCCATTCCACAGTCATGTATATCATCCTCGGTGGTTAGGGCGTTTACGTCATCATTGTGTAATACATGGAAACGAACGTCCATAAAATACTGTTTTCAGGTCCGCTGATTTGTTGTGATTATGATGGGCTGTAGCACAGATTTATATAATCGGTCTCATCAAAGTGTCTTAAATTATATCGCAGCACAAAGTCAACGAACTGTTTCAAAGGGCACATTCCATCATGAGTATGTCCATGACAAAAAATTACTTCGCGAGTGACATCTTTACCATCATGAAGCACCCGGATGTAATGTTCAGATGTATCCTTCCGAGAATATAGTTCTAGCACAATCCTAGCTGCGTAACGCGGCCACGTCCCTCCGCCAGCACCAAAAACAACAGTTAGTGGTACCAAGGTCGCATCATGTCCAGACAAGAGATGGAATTTCGTATTGATGACACCATTAGCTGCATCCTGCATCTGTTCCGAGATTTCAGTTAGGAATGGATGTAAAGCTAAACTGGCATATTTCCGATAATTTTCATCCGTAATGAGATATTTGGTATAATTTGTGACGTGTCCCCAAAGTTCGGTTACCATTCTTTGCGTAATGCACTTCCCTTGCTTATTACAGGGTAAAGGGAGAGAGTTACATGTGTGGGACAGAAATACGTCCATCATTGCCCACAGCCTGGGTAGTCGACTCACTGGCATGTCATAAATATTCGCCATTGCATTGATTAAAGTGTCATACCCGGTACTGTTCCTTACAGCAGAGCTTGCCTGCGCATCCGCTTGCTTCTTCAGACTCCGCAGCACTGGACACGTGCAAGGAGCTGCGAGCGTTTGCTCGGAACAGAAGAACAGGTTTGAAACTCGTTTCACGTGCATTTCTGTGAGGTTAAAGCGCGGTAGGAAGGCGTAGAGAAACGCAATGGCGCTCTGGTATGTTCGAGAATATTCCGTGCTGCGAGGTAGTACTTGATCTGCACGAAAGTTTGGTCCGAACAGGCGCCATTTTTGGACGTAACGTTCGTGCATCAAGTACCCGATATTCAGCAACTGTTTCGCACCAACAGCACTGAGTTGAGAGCTGTCACAAACCTTCCTCCCAGGATACAGAGCCCAGCTCATGAAACCACTGTCCTCTCGTTGACGACCCTCCCAGCCTCGCATCGTCGTGACGTAAGCGGCGAGTTTGGCGTCCTTCATCACCTCCTGAGGGTCAAACTGGCAGCTGAGACGGGGGTTAGGGTGACGGTTGAACGTGTACATTGGCGATCGGTCACCGTGTCGAGTGATGACATGGACAGAAATCAGGTCATATCCTTGGGGAGCTATTCCTGTGAAGAAAATAATTCTGTTTTTAAATTTTAAATTTATACAATCATATGGTATTTACGCTTTATGACACATGAGCGGACATTCCTTTCGCCATTTTTAGAAATGATGGGAGGTGAGATGAAATTGGGTTTAACGTCGCCTTCATAATTATTTCACTCGCGTTGCATGACTATTTCTAATTCTATCAACTGGACCACGGAGGCGGTCATAAACGATATGTTATACAACAGACTTTTTGGCTTCACTTATCGTTAGGGATTCGAGCCGAGTATTCAGCTCAACGAACAAGAACGGATAAAAATTAGAAAAACGAAAGTCTTTAAGGATAACAACTTCTGGTTTATTGCATACAGCGACGTTTAATCCCTATCCTTGCTGTACATGTGGCTTCACTACCCGTGTGCAATTTAATATTCTTACTGTACACCTGGCGCCATCCCATTATCTGTATGCTACTTGTCATCTATTGCCTCTTGTTGTCAATGTTAATCTGCTGCGTATCACAACATGTCATGCATATATACGGGGACACGGGTGGCCCAGTCGTCTGAGGCGCCGCGATTCGCTTTGCGTCCCTTGGGCACGCCAGAAACCTATGATTGTGGGTTCGAATCCCGGTTCGCCCTGATTATGTTTCTAGGTTTGTCAGCACCATACCCGTGCTCGTGGGTTTCACCGAAGTGGTAAACGTCCGAGACCTGCATCACTTAGGGCTTTCCTCCCACATTAAGCTGACACGCCGTGATATAACTGGAATAATGTTAAAAGCGGCGTTAAACCCAACTCACTCACTCACTCACTCATGCATATATACCTCTCATCACTTCGGTTTTGTCACTCCAGCTTTATAACGATGTAAGAATCTACATCGAAACGTCGCTAAATTATACGCAAAGTTATACGTTTTCTTACTTGTTTGCCAACTTCTAGAATGCAAATCAAACAGTTAAACAGTTTAATAACGAACGAACGAACGAACGAACGAACGAACGAACGAACGAACACTCTAATAGCTACATATGCTGGACACTACCACGCTGCCTGGATGGCCTGGGGTGGTCGGGTAGTCTAGTGGTTAAAGCGTTCGCTCGTCGCGCGGAAGACCCGGGTTCGATTCCCGACGTGGGTACAATGTGTGGAGCCCATTTCTGGTGTCCCCCGCTGTGATATTGCTCGAAAATTGCTAAAAGCGGCGTAAAACAATACTCCCTTAATTCATGGGTGGTGCAGGGCAATGTAAAACATGGGTATGCCTTGCTGAGCACCAAATCTATTTGAACCAATTAATTCCGTCTGTACTTTGTATAATAACGTAAGACTTGCCTTCCTGTGATGCCGCCAGGACATCGTCGCGATTACAATAGTCCGACATAGGAGGCACCTCTGACATCACATGTGTATCACGTGACACGGCGTCGGCGTCATGTGACATCGAATCTCGTTTAACAATAGACACTTTTTCGGCCTTTTTTTTTACATCCAGATGGGTTTGTTTTGCTTTTACATTTTTGGCCTCTTGAAGGGCATCAACGTGTTCTGGTACTGCTGTGGAACTCATGGCATCGATATGGTCCATCATCTGGTAAGGCGGGTTGATGCGTAGTTCCTGCAGCTTCATGATGGTCTTAAAACGGTTGTTGGTAGGCTCCCTCATATCCGCGTCCTCTACCAGAAATGAGTCTGAAAGGATTCACATTAAAAATCTGAGTTTCCAAAAAAGGATATATGTATCACTGTTATGAAGGCTCATTGATGTATTCATCGTTGAAACCTTCGATAGATAACTGAACAAGACCCTCTCGGATGAAATATTTTTAAACGTAATTAAATTTGTAGACCTATTTCTTTATTATCGATATGGAAACAGGGTTTTTTTTAACAAAGGGTATCGAGAGTACAAGGTCCGCATCTCAGAAGAAAGTCGAAGGAAGGGAAAATAGACAGAAGGCTGTACATGGTGATGTATGTTTTGTTGTGTGTTCGTTTGTTTTGTTTGTTTGTTTGTTGTTTAACGACGCACTCAGCAATATTCCAGCGGCGGCGGTCTGTAAATAATCGAGCCTTGACCACACAATCCAGTGATTGATATCGTGAGCATCGATCCACGCAATTGGGATCGATGACCTGCAAAGCATAGTCGCATAGCATAGTCGCCTGTTACGGAAAACATGGGTTGCTGAAGACCTGTGCTACCCCGGATCTTTACGGGTCTCATGTATTTATGCATATATTTAGGCTATTGGTTGATGCTAGATTTGTGTGAGTAAGTGTTATTTGAATTGAACTTATATAAAATAATTATTGTTCGATATAGCTGGTCTTATTTAGTAACTAATGTCACTAAAGTGACTTTATATCCTGGTTATGATTGTAATCTTGATACAAGGCAATGGAACGTGCTTTTGTAGTGTAACATCGTTAATTTTCTATAAAATTGTTTGATCAAAGTTATAACGTTTAAGGCACCATTAATGCTTTCAAAAAGATTTATGGTAGTCATGGGGAGAACGTTTCCAAATTTGACGCATCTGAGACAAATGTCAGATGCAATTTCCTATTTTGACTTGTGCATTTGTTCCTGTAAATTTGTCTGGTGGAAAATTGACACACCTTTGTATGTGTCTTACCGCAAACACCTGATATCATCACTCTTTGATAAAAAAAAATCAACACATGCTTGTGATAAAGTCGGAATCATACAATTGAGATCTCTTATGATTACAGAAATGGTTGTGTGGCTTTATTTAACGTATGGTTAACCTATCACTGAATGGCGGAAACATGACACACACGTGACCACTGGATGCATCACACGTGTGTGAGTATAAAATAAACAACCAAACAAAACCCTTTCCATAATAAAAAGAACTCAAAGTGCATATCTGCCATCACCAAAACCTGCATATCATGATCAGTTGTTTGTACACATCATCATTTAACTGTGAGTGAGTGAGTATTGTTTTACACCGCTTTTAGCAATATTCCAGTAATATCACGGCGGGGAACACCAGAAATGGGCTTCACACTTTGTACTCATGTGCGGTTTCGAACCCGGGTCTTCGCCGTGACGGGCGAACACTTTAACCACTAGGCTACCCCACCACCCCTTTCACAACAGGTAAATAAAGACGTAAATTCTAATCTGAAGTACCTAATCCTGAATGAGAGAGTTATGATATAAACATATGCATGTTTAATGAAAATGACCTTGTCTCTGAATCAAGTTTTAAGGTAATACTATAATTATTTGAGAATAATCTACGAGTATCGGATTGTCTGTCATAAGTGAATTTTTAAATTTTGTTGGTCCCGAGCCTTGATCAGTAGGTTATTCTACATACCTCCTATGGTCTTTTTTCCATGTAATTTGTGAACAGGTCAATGTCCCGATCACAAGTGAATATATATGCCAATCTGATGTTGGAATGACGTTTTTAATTGTCTATGTACGTCATGAACAATGCATTACGTCATCTTTAATCATTTGCGACAATATGTTGAAATGATATTGACCGCTACTCAAATTATCAAAACAATAGACAAATTGACGTGACAATGAACAAGAAGTAAAATCTACCTCACTCAGTGAGAAATAATAAAAATAATTTCACCCACACCCCTATGGGTTGATGTATATATAACTGTCATAAATTGAAAAAGGGTGTTGTAATGGATGAATGAATGAATGAATGATTAATTAATTAATTAATTAATTAATTAATTAATTAATTAATTCTTTAAGAAAAGTTAAAATCAGTTGGAATGTATGCTCTATTGAATTCTTGGAGACCGGACCCGTGAAGATTCCGGGGTAGAATAGGTCTTCAGCAACCCATGTTTGCCGTAAAAGGTGACTATGCTTGACGTAAAAGGCAACTAACGGGATCGGGTGGTCAGGCTCGCTGACATGGTTGATGCATGTCATCGATCCCAAATGCTTGGATCGATGCTCATGATATATATCACTGGATTGTCTGGTCCAGACTCGATCATTTACAGACCGCCGTCATATAGCTGGAATATTGCTGAGTGCGGCGTTAAACAACAAACCAACCAACCAAATCTTGGAGACCGTTTTGATGAAGAGATGACAAGTCAAGCTTGCGTGTACCATTTTTCATCATCATACCCTAGTTTACCCAATTGAGCTACTCCTAAATCCTAAATCCACGTCAACGTATCCCCATCAGGCAGTCACAATTCCGGTCTTTCAAGATCAATGATTAACTTAATAAAACTCAACTTCACTTTTTTGTCTCTGTATTGTATCGTGCTTTGTATTAGCTCAATACGGCAAAAAATACAGTAACGTCCTCAACACAACACCTTATAAAACGTCCGCGTGAGAATAGTAAATATTTCATACATGACGTCAAATCAAGCCTTAGAATAAGATGCTGAGATCGAAGCGGATGATAAACAGACTCCATTAATCAACCACTAATTAAGAACACTATATTTAGAATGTAGTTCGTTTCTTCTGAATATACACGTAATGTTTTAATTTAATCTTTGGAAATAAGAATATGCATGGATCTCATAGACGTTGTCATGTTGACGAGAATGTCGTAAACAGCTGAGCTGATAGATAAACATTTAATAGGCTTCAGCTGTAACATTCGGTATTAGCAAGAACTAGTGCAAATAGGTCCAGATGTTCGTGACCTGACGCAGTTGAATGAAAGATGAGATTGGCATCTTTGGATAAGGAATAATCTCAACTCACGCCATGGTGTTATTTGACGTGACTGGCGATGTAGGTGACGTTGAAATTACGCACCTCACGTCCCCGTTTCGTGATCAAATGGGGCAATAGTGCAGATGGGTTACTAAAACGCTGTAATATACTGAATATGGGCGAACATACTATCATGACACGTGTCAACATAGTTACCCTTTGCGAGTCAATTCTTATGAAAATACCGATTCCCCATATACGTTTTATCTTGTGATATTGAGGGGGCACGGGTGGCCCAGTCGTCTAAGGCGCCGCGATTCGCTGTACAAAGTTGCGTCCCGTCGGCAGGTCAGAAACCTATGATTGTGGGTTCGAATCCCAGTTCGCCCCGATTATGTTTCTAGGTTTGTCAGCACCATACTCGCGCTCGTGGGTTTCACCGAAGTGGTAAACGTCTGAGATCTGCATCACTTCAGGCTTTCCTCCCACATTAAGCTGACACGCCTTGATATAACTGTAATACTGTTAAAAGCGGCGTTAAACCAATCTCACTCTCTTCTGATATTGATTGATAATGGCCGATATTTCATCTAAACTAGCAGCCCATAACGTATATAGTTGTATCTATAAAGATGAATATAATAGCATTTGGAAAGAAATGGAAACGTTTCTTCGTAAAATATCATTGTTTACCGTGGGATTTAGTTACTCGGTCCTTGATAACAAACGTTCTGTACCAAGGTATCCACTATGAAATATAAGGATAATTACACAAAAAATAGAATCCACATAGTCACTTCTATGATAATGTGATGTCTATCATTTTCCGAAGTCAAAGTACTTTTTTACTTAAACCACAATCATAGGTTTCTGACCTGCCGACGGGACGCACCTTTGTACAGCGAATCGCGGCGCCATAGACGACTGGGCCACCCGTGCTCCCTCAATATCACAAGATAAAACGTTATATTCCATCTTTATGAAGGGCGACAACACATTATGTATAGGCATTGTTGAGAAGCACAATTCCAATCACTTACGAGTTTAAAGACTATAAATTAAAGATATAAATTGGCAACAACAAATTATGCCGTGGAATGCTGGGGAAGCACGATGTCAATCCCTTAGAAGTTTAAAGAAAGGTATCTGCCCTTATCCTTCTTTAGATTCATGTATCCAACTTATAGGGTATAAATTGGCGACAGGAAATCTACGCCTTGGAATGCTAGAGATGCTATGGTCAGTAAGAATTGAGAATTGACTAGTTTTAGATTCAGTATGTATTATTCATTGATAACCCCAACAAGGCAAGAGTAAAGTACTCTTAAAAGGTGTTAATATCATAGGTGTCTATAGTTGATTGTAAATATTTTAGTAAGGTTTATCTAGATAGGCAATACGTTACTTTCAGTGTCATATATTGTCACATGTATGATTTATTGTTTCTGATTAAAATTTGTATGTATCTGATAAGCATCATGGCATAATGGATAAACGTTTACTTTTATGCAGAAATAAAAAGAAAAATACAACCTGACAACCTTGACAATGTGAAAATGTAATTACGCCGCTTTTGAAAATATCTTTCCAGTTACCTCGATGAGAACAAATGTCAGTAACTATAGTTGTAAAACACCCTCCGTGATGACATGATTTTTGGTTTTCTTATTCCAGCATTTAGTTTAATCATTTTAAACACGCAAAGAAGTCCTTTCTCTGGTCATGACAAGGTCGGCGTATCGTTACAGTGGTAGAATCAAGCACAACAATACTTACATGCAAACAAGAGTGTCGTAATCCACAGCAGAAGACCAACAAAAACTAGACGACGTCGAAGGTAGAACACACACAGCATGCTTGCTACACAGAGGCTGAATCCTGCTGAGTGTGTCAGGAGAGCAACGCCAATAGAGGTGGTGGTGATACTAAGCGGTATAGGCTTTCTGAATAGTGTCTTGTCCTGTGTTTATTGGATATTGGATGTGTCTTCAGTTAAAGTTCTAGGTTATGTTCTTCCAACTGTTCACGATTCTGCTTCTGTGTTAGAAGTTAGAGCATGTTTGATGGAATTCTGGCACCATGAGGAATCGGTATCTGGCGCATATGACAGCACAGAAATGTAGAGTATGATTCGTCAGACAAGACGTTTTATCCTTTCAAACGAAGAAGCAGAATTCTGTCAACTTGGCGCCACAAACGTGAAGAACACGAATACCTATTGGGGCCTCTTCATCCTTGATTTAAGCCGATGGGTGATCTGTCGGAAATGGCGATGATATGTCTGCTGACATAATTAGATATACAGTTCTTATGGTGAATATTTGCGGAAACCTTGACTAAAACAAAGCCTTTCTTGGTCGTGAAAACATCCGTATGCAATAACTAGAACTTAAATATTGACGGTTCCCGTTTGTAGCTCTCTATATTACAATACTGTCAAATGTCGTTGATGGAAGTGAAGCCGAGCCTGTATTACCAGTCATGTCCGCTCCACGGGTAGAAGCCTTCTAGCTCGCCTACAAATATTATTACGTGTATAAGCCAGATATCCATAATTAATTATTTTCCTCATTAACTGGCCTCGACGACAAGGCTGCCCACTAACGGCGATGATGATCCGCCGCCTTTGCCTGGTATCATGCTAATTAAACTCATGATAAGACGATTACCTCCCCTGGGAATCACTTTGACGTCGTAGAATCGTGCGCGGTGTTGAAGACGTCGCGAAGCAGCGGGGTTTCCATGCGAGTATGGCACAAGGATATTGTATTTGTCCATGCATATTTATGACCCTGATTACAGTGTGATCACAGATAGCGCGATATATATGCTCAATAAGGGCGACAAACTAATAAAGCGCGGCCCTTAATCAGCACAGAGGTAGAATGATCTGGTCCTATGGTTGCAGTTGCGTGAACTGTCCCCATGAAAAATTCATAATCCAGGCACTGCCAGTATAAACCAAATTAGATACGAAAGGTTAGAATACTGAGTCCGCATAGGTAATCACTCACTAGGGTATAAGTCCCGCAAGGTTATTTTGGCTCCAGAGGTCGGCAGATGCTCATTCGGTACCGTATGCATATTCAGTGTATCGGTAGGCAACGGACCAACCAACCCGAGCTTGCGGCACGGTGGTCTACTGTCATTGCACCTGTCAATATAGAACTTTGTGACCACGGGTTCGAGTCCTTGTCGTTCGGATTATGTTCCTACAACTTTAATGTTCTCTCGTGTGATTCCTTTCGGTACCCGTGTTCGCAGGTATCAGTAAAGTGGTCAATCGTACTCGTATGGGATCCATCCAACATTAGGGACCGACCATAAGATAATGTAGGGGAAAGTTTAAAAAAAATTAATTCGGCTTTATATAAGACTATTGAAAAAAATATGCATTGTTGCAAGTTGTTGTAGGTTTGTTGGTTTTGTTGTTTAACGCCGCACTCAGCAATATTCCAGCTATATGACGGCGGTCTGTAAATAATGGAGTCTGGACCAGACAATCCAGTGATATCATGAGCATCGATCCATGCAATTGGGATCGGTGACATGCATCAACCAAGTCAGCGAGCCTGACCACCCGATCCCGTTAGTCGCCTCTTACGACAAGCATAGTCGCGTTTTACGGTTGCTTTGCAAGTTGTATTGTTAAAAGATTATTAAGTCTCATAGTTTTAATAAAAAAATGTGATGTTTCCAAACAAAATCCCAAGTGTACATGTACCTCAATGTGTTACTTTGGGAGCTCATCTGGTTTAACGAACATTGTTCACAAAGTTGAACCGTCAGTTAACAAACCGGTTGCTTAGGTTACCGAATTCGAAACGGAAAATTAGGTGTCAATTAGAATGTTAACCGAAACCAAGTACGTAGAGCAAACTCCAAGGACAATGAAATTACAAATATTAAAGGTTTAAGAAATACAATGTGCTCTGAATAACAAGGACGTCTCAGGTAAACCATTGTGGTTGGATACGACCTTGTGTCTGTTCTAATGATCTAATCATGACCTGAAATTGGCAAACTATTCCTGAAAAACAAAAATACACCGATTGATATTCACATTAATTAATTTTTGTTGCTGAGAATATTACATTATCTTGTACACTGAAATTTGTAATCAATAAACCTGGGTTGCCATGTTAAGTATGACGGGGATTTTCATTCAGGTTTGCTGGCTTCGCGAACACCTGCTTTGCAATGAATAGTGTTTGCAGCTACGGGTCTCTTGAGCACACCAGAAACCTATGTTTTAGTAGTGATGTCTTATAATTTGAGAATAATTTAGAGAAATAATTAGAGAGTTATTCATTCAAGTTTTAGTAGATATTTCTTGTAATTTAAGAATAAAGCCTTACATAGGGATCCATTCAGACGCTTTATCGTTGTTTTGTCTTTTGCGCCTAATGGAACTTGTTTCGGCGGATAATCGAGACTGGTTAGTCTCTGGCGTTGATGTTTTGTATATTGAATGATTATGGAATTGGATGTGATGTTGTTATTTAATAAGCGCCCATTTCGTAAAATCAGTTCGACACACATATTCAAGTCATAAACCAGAGACCATGCTCGAACAGTGACCTCTGAAGGAAAACAAGAGTCGAGATGTTTCGTATTATAACAGCAAATCAATACCCTCACTGTGATTAGGTTTCAATATTTTATGGCGTGTTGCCCCCTAGGTCCGTGTTCAACCGGGAAAGTAGTTTGCATGAAGTTGAGATACATAACCGGAATTATTACCAGACCCCGGGCCATAAAACGTACCTCCCACGATGTTGAGGATGCAGCGTAAAACTACATCAGACTGGGAAGGTGGACAAGATAAGGATGATTGGCAGAAAGCAGGTGTCTTCTGAAGCATGATCTATGGACGGTAGCTTGATGAGGTCGGTTGGTTGGTTTGTTGTTTAACGCCGCACTCAGCAATATTCCAGCTATGTGACGGTGGTCTGTAAATAATCGAGTCTGGACCAGACAATCTAGTGATTAATATTATTAGCATCGATCCACGCAATTGGGATCGATGACTTGCATCAACCAAGACAGCGAGCGTGACCAACTGATTCCGTTAGTCGTCTCTTACGACAAGCATAGTCGCCTTTTACGGCAAGCATGGGTTGCTGAAGACCTATTCTATCCCGGATCTTCACGGGTCGCCAGCGACAATATATGCCGCAACAAGGTGTCTTGTCAGCTCACCCTTAATATTGGAGAAACTGTTAAAAGGATTTAACATCCGTTTGCATGTAGAAACTCTATAAGAAATATGAGAAGACCATGTCAGCCTGTGATCAAACACCAAGGAATGTTAACTCTCGAATCCCCATTCACAACACCATTTGTATGTTTGTTTGAGCATAGTTGGATTGACACATGTGTCCAAAATGAATCCATTAGGAACTATCATCTGTGGACTGGAATGCTGGGACATTCTGGATAAATGCATTAAGAATATTGGACTATTTTCCAAGCGTCTTGTGAACAAAAAAGTGGTGTATTAACACACAATGCCATTTAGAAAGTGGTCAAATGTAACACATGTTATATTTTGGATAACCCTTTCTTAGTAAAGTTCAGATTTTTGTACTTTTTGGGGGTTGTGTCCCGTCCGGGATTCGAACCAACACTCCCAGAGTGAGGTATCTGTGACAGCGATCTAACCCACTCAGCCACCGAGACTTCAACAAAACGAAAGTCCTACAACTGGTAGTCTAGATCAAGTACTATGTGTACCCCTCTTACAAGTATAAATGTAAATAATTTCATACTTTAAAGTTTACACTGTTTCTTTCATGCCGATTGACTGAATGGATAGTCACGTGATCTGATATTTGGAGTTCACACACCACTCTCCTACCCAGAGTTCCATGCGATCAAGCACAGTACCTCTGCCACAGGCCAGCGCCATATGACATCACATCTTACACAGTCCATTCAAGATATTGCATATGTTTTTCATCTGTTTCATTTTTGACAAGTCTACATATCTAGATAAACATATGTCACAGAATCGTTAACTTTCATTGAGAAAATATCCTAAATCGTGAAAAACTATTTTTTTCCATTTGTGTAGTTATCCTATGTTTACATTGGTTGAACGGCTCCACGTGCTGTCATCGACGCCCTACGGGGAGCTAGCGAGACGGTCACTTTGATGTGTAAATATGTATTGTCATGCAGCTCAATGTTGCAGTTGTAGTAGCATATCTATATGTTTATGCAAAACAATATGTAAAACGCCCCGAAATATGTGCATTAGTCTGTTCTATTCTGATTTCTGAAAAAGCGCGTTGTTTACAAACAAGAGAAAAGTCCGGTCACGTGATATGCAAATTAGCCTGTGGCAGTTGTGTAATGTGCTGAGTCAACCCCTTGTCGGAGTGTGTTCACACATCTGTGAACGGACAGACATATTCACACGATGTGAACATTTTTTTGTCAAATTGATCGTGTGGGTTTTCCCCGAATTCTCGATCGGTGTTTACAATCAACTCGTTTTTCTATTTTCTTTTTAATCCCTGCATTTATCAGCAATATTATTAATTTAGTATTTTTGCCTGGCCTTGTAACATTCCATCCTACTAAAAACTTAAATAAATGCTTTGGTTCTGACTTTGATGCCTTGTTTTCGGAAATGACAGGAATCTAGCACCAAGACAATAGCGAATGAAAATGTTGTACCCTGTGGTCGCCGACACAGATCAAAGCGACTGCTCCTGATCCAAAGTAAATACGATCCACTATCGTATCGGAAAACAATCCAAGATTTTGAGAAACCGTAAAACTAAAAAAGCAAGGTAAGAAACTTAAATTTGAAAAAAATTGAAACAAAAAATACCTGCCTTCCTGTTTTACTGACTATTCACTGGAAACGAAAGCATGTCCGTAGACGGAAAGACTATTCCGGTCCCTTAGTTGGCTGACCTTCTCCGTGCATTCTAGGCCGAGAACACATGAGGAATGACGGGGCACAGAAATGAAGCTGGCAGCAGGTCATACAGTAGGTCCATCTCAGGTTACAAAGAGTGAGTGAGTGAGTATGGTTTTACGCCGCTTTTAGCAATATTCCAGCAATATCACGGCGGGAGACACCAGAAATGGGCTTCACACATTGTACCCATGTCGGGAATCGAACCCGGGTCTTCGGCGTGACGAGCCAACGCTTTAACCACTAGGCTACCCGACCGCCCAGGGTTACAAAGAACACCAGCTCCGTTCAATCCCCACCAGTCCATTCAACCCCGTCCGACTTGGTTTGCGATTGCAACAAAAGTTGATGTTGACATATTTTCAGATTATGTTGTATATATTCATAGAACTATCTTAATTTCTTTGCGTTACTGAGTATGAGTGGGGACCGAGAGCCGGCAAATACCGACAAAATAACACTGTTGCAATGTTCTTCGGGGAAACCAGACTTCTAATTTAAGCAAACATTGTTACGATATTATTCAGCGAGACCAGTAAACTACAAAATATGAAATTATAAGCATTGAACGCAAGCGCGGAGATTCACACAGTTTAACCAGCACTTTGAAATGGTTCACACTTCAATGAACCCATCCAAACTGACGTTCAATTCAAATGTAGACTACCAGTTGTCGGACTTTCATCTTGTGGATGCCTCGGTGGCTGGTTAGATCGCTGACTTTGTGTGCTGGCGATTAGGTGCCTCACTCTGGCAGTGTGGGTTTGAATCCCGGACGGAACTAGACCCTAAAAAGTACGAGAATCTGTACTTTACTCAAAAAGTGTTATCCCAAATATAAAATGTGTTACAGGTGTTGTATTATTCGAATCTGAAAACTCCTTCCAGATATGAAACCCACAACCAGATTATCCACCTAAATAGGTTCCGCTGAGCGCAAAAGATAAAGTAGCGATGGAAATTATATGAATGGATCACTGAAAATCAGTGATGACTCCACGAACTTTCACGAAGGTTTCGCCACGCTCTTCGGCGAAACATGGGAAGGAAGTTTCGAAATAGAACTTATATAGCGTGGGGTGTGTGGCTGCTTGTACTTTTAGGGACTGATGCCGATTTTATCGAGCCAGCCCACTGAGATACCATGCCACAGTTTAACATGAATACCCACTCAGACACGGTATGCTGACTCCGAGCCGACCAGTCCTTGTTTTATCCCTTAATGCCGAGCGCCAGAACAACAAGTACCATCTTTTTAACGTCTTTTGGCATGACGCGCCCGGGGATCGAACCCCGGACCATCCGCTCTCCGGGCGAACGCGCTACCACTAGACCACGGAGGCGGTCAAACGGTGGCAATAGTTGAGGCCACTGGAAAATGTCCACTTTCCCACCTTTGCCTTTGTTGCCTGTTTATCAGGAATAGGTATCAACCATAAAACATTCTATTAATGAGCTAGTGTAATCTGTCTTTTGACTTCCCTATATATTTTTATGTCCGCTGAAATAGTCACATATAATATAAAATTTTCCCTGTGTAGGATTGAAAACTATACTATTGATGAAAGTTATATATTTATGCAGATTGATTATGAAATAATGCAATTGTATTGTTCGTGGTAATTTATACTCCTGGTACGATCAGTCAATTGTAACAGCGAGGGTTTTGCATCCTGATTGGATATTACGTCATGGCAAACACAGCTGCAACCATGTATTTTACAATTACTCTATTACCATTGTGTCACGGGAGTGAATTCTGTGATTATATGTTTTGATGTATTTGGTCCGAGGCCGTTACCCCGAAGACCAAACATTGTGCGCAAATATGGCAGATTTTGAGGAGTTGTATTCTACTTAAACCTGAATTCGGTACTTTTCGGGATACCTGGGGCTAATGAAGTTTTGTTCCGACTATTGGCGTCCTGAAACTAGAGTCACGACCCAAGTGAAGTATCAGTACGTACCTAAAGACTGAAAAAGACGGAGGGTTCTCTCGATATTTCACCGTCGGTGGTTGTACCATGTGACTCCGGTGATGATTATTTCTTAACGCAAAACGGATATTCACAAATGCCGTTCGATAAATCTGACATAATTTCAGACATGCGGCTTGTGACATAAGTGAGTGAGGGCGGTCGGGTAGCCTAGTGGTTAAAGCGTGTGCTCGTCACGCCGAAGACCCGGGTTCGATTCCCGACATGGGTACAATGTGTGAAGCCCATTTCTGGTGTCCCCCGCCATGATATTGCTGGAATATTGCTAAAAACCATAAGTGAGTGAGTGATTTGGGTTTAACACCGCTTTGAACAGTACTCCAATTATATCGACGGGCACAGCTGCGGCAACCAACACTTGGTCGGCAATCGGCAGGTCGTCGTCGCACGTCGCCCCGATCTCCTTGGTCCCAAATGCAAGATTTTGAAGTGTTTTTTCTTCTTTTAGCCATCCACGTATGGTCCCTGTTGGAATCCCAGTTGAACGGCTGACGCTAGCTTGCGATTCACCCTCTCTCACCCGCCTCACAATCTCCAACTTGTCTTTAATAGGGTACGCCTGTCGCTTAGATTTACTCGCAGTGGTTGCCATGATTGAAATGGTAAAGACTAATGACTGACTGATATAGAAGATTTAACGTGCGCTTTCCGACTGTAGCGTATTTCGCACACGGGCCTGGCCAGACCATTTAGTGTATTCCGAAAAGGGTGAAAGTGGTGTGTGCAACCCAAGAAGGGGCTTTTAGGGGTTGCTTAATTATATTGAATTTTTGGAATTTTTAAATTTGGAATAAATGCCGAGGTGGGTGGAGGAGGGAACTAAGGGAGCCGGGTGAGGTGGGTGTTTGTATGTTTATTGGATTTTGGATTGGTAGATTAATTAGTTTTTAGATGCGCTTAATTAGGTCTGTTTTGATTAGGAATACGCCTAGGGCCTTGAACTTTTCTAGTTTATTTTGAGGGTTTAGAATTTCATCTGGAGTAGGAACCTTATTTAGATTGAGGGTGGTTTGTAGTGTGGTTCTGTGTGTTTGGTAGTGGGTGCAGTGGATGAGTGCGTGTTCTGTGATTTCGGGTTGTTTGCAGTGGGGGCAGTTGCCTGTGGTGTGCCTTTTAAGATTTTTTAGGTGGTCATTTACGTTAGTGTCCTGTTTGGAGTTTTGTAATTAATCTGTTTTTTGAGGGGTGTAGGATTTTAGGTTTGGCTAGTGGTTTTCTGAGCACTTTTTTGATTTGGCTATTTGAGTTTTGATATTGATTATGCCATTTTTTGGTTATTTTTTTGTTTGTTTACACTTTTAATTTCTGATTTTGAGATGGGTAGGTTTAGGCTTATGAACTAAGATTTATTTTATACCCTTCGTAATTACGCTATTCAAACAATGAAGTTCCGATGTTTTTATAGGTCTCTCACGGTTACCCAAGTCCGGATTAAAAACCGGAAGCCATTGTTTCGATTGTTGTTATTGCATTACACGCGGCCGGTTTGAAGTTCGAAGACATCTCACATGTTGTCTTACCAATCACTACAAGCTGAGGAGTATTAAATCAAACAATGCGGCTTATGTTTGTTGTTGCTGTGATTTGATTTTATGTGAGTTTAATGCCATATGTTTTTTCACAACCGGAACGAAAGGCAGACTGGTCTTCACGGGTCCCACGCAATTGGGATCGATGACATGCTTCAACAAAGTCAACGAGCCTGGTTTTGGTTTGTTGTTTTACGCCGCACTCAGCAGTATTCCAGCTATATGACGGCGGTCTGTAAATAATCGAGTCTGGACCAGACAATCCAGTGAAGCACGATACAGTTTTATAAAGTTAATCATTGATCTTCAAATACCGGAATTGTGACTGCCTGATGGGGCTACGTTGACGTGGATTTAGAATTTAGGAGTAGCTCGAATGGGTAAACTAGGGTATGATGATGAAAAAAGGTACACGTAAGCTTGACTTGTTACCTCTTCAACAAAACGGTATCCAAGATTTGGTTAGTTGGTTTGTTGTTTAACGCCGCACTCAGCAGTATTCCAGCTATATGACGGCAGTCTGTAAATAATCGAGTCTGGACCAGACAATCCAGTGATTAATATCATGAGCATCGATCCACGCATTTGGGATCGATGGCATGAATCATCCAAGTCAGCGAGTCTGACCACCTGATCCCGTTAGTCGCCTTTTACGACAAGCATAGTCGCCTTTTACGGCAAGCATGGGTTGCTGAAGACCTATTCTACCCCGGATCCAACAATAATCGTAATATGGAAGCACCCGAATGCGGCAAATAAAGTCAAGTAAGCGCCCTGGTTTGAGATCTGTATGTACAATAGTTCATATTATTTGAAAGTACACATCCTAATAGACATATGACATTTATATCGAAGTACACATTCAATGAGAATTTTCCGTGAGTTATATTTACCGATACAAAAAATCCCGATGAAATGGAAAGTGTTTTTGACGTCAAAACAAAATTGACGGAAATAGTCGTGATTAGTTTATAGGCATACTGTGTCAAAGTTTATGCAACAATACGAATGACCGTTTGGAATGTATATTTTAAAGAAATCCCGGTTACGTCAATGTAAGCGTCAGTGTCCGTGCTCTTTCATTAGTGATAAAAACAACTTCGGGATAGTTGACATCGGACATTTTCAAAGGAAGGCTGGCTAAACAGCCCTAAAAATACTCAAATTGACATCACTCAATATCGGACTTCATTATTATTTCTTAATAATTAACAAGATTATAATAACGTACTACCACCCAAGAGTAAGTACATGCAGATTCAATCAAAATCGTTGAAACGTTTTCATGGGCAGCAAATCTATTCAACAAATCTATTTTTAATCATTCGTAACTTGGGCGCCGTATGTCATACAAGCATATATTGCTTCGTTGTGCAATCACACAGACCGCTTAATTAATTATACTTCGGGTGTTATGGTGTGTTTTTCATGGTTTAAATCTAACTTATAAAAAGCTTTAAAAGAGATGTAATTGGACAATTTTTTACTTGAATTTGAAAGCTCTAGAAGCGTAGATTAGTCATTATTTAATACAAGGAAACTTGCACAGGTGAAAGAAGGTGATATTATTGTTTTACGGTACAATTATAAATAATATCTAGATCAAGTGAAAGAGAAAATTACGAAAACATGAATTACTTCGATTCAAGTACAGTCCGTTTGGCTCCAAATGAGAACGATGAATTGCAAAATAACTCGAAATCCAGAAAAGTGTATGAAACATCAATACGGTACTTGACCATGAATACCCTTTACCCAACAAAATCTGAATTTTGTTTATTTTAAGACCCATGACGGATGAAGTTCTTTAAGAAACTATCATGTAATTTTGTATAGAAATGTGTACATGACACTTAGGGGGGACAAACCGTGGAAGGAACATGTAGCGTTCACTGTATATATAGTTTATGTGCTCAAAACTGTGAACAAATTTGTTTTACAATGACCACTAGAAAACTTATATCCTCGTATCAGCTAGTATTTCGCACTTGGCTGCCTTACTTAGACCTTTGCTCAAAATATACTTGTATAGCCAGTCCATGAAATTTTGTCCTTCATATTGTAATATAAATACGACCTTAGAATGGTATTTACGCCAAGGTGCACACATGCCAGTTTATTTCCAATACAGTTTCCCATTTCGTTCTTATTCCACTGAAGGAAAAGTTTGAAATAGATATTGATCGTAGATCAAGGAAACAAATGGAACTATTTGTCATAAAAGGAAAAATATATTCTTGGTATTAAACTTCAAATAAATCTTCAATATAAACGGTTTTCAGGCTCTCCTTTTTTCTTTTGGCCTAGCTAAACTACAGCTTGGAGGGGCGATACACAATTTAAAATTGTGAAAATAAAGAAGAATGCATTCATTTTGCTCTTAGATGAATAATTTTTTTTTAAGAATCTATTGCTTACTGAGGATACAAAACAAAGTAATTACCCCTATGTCACTAATCGATAATTCAGATAATGCGCGCAGAGTGAAATAAATATCAATAAAACTATTTAAAACATCAAAACGAAATCACATTTACACTCATTTTTTTTTCTCCTACAGAAATCGATTATCTATATTTTGTGTGTAAATCAAGTTACCTTTGTACTGTTGATGTAATAAATTGAACCGTTCGATATTCAAATAGATGAAGGTACAGTAAACTACGGTTATAACGAACTCAAAGGGACTACTAATTTTAGTTCGTTATAACCGTAGTTCGTTATAAGTACATATACAGCATGACTACAGCAAGTCGTCGGGACCAAAAAGTAAGTTCGTTATATCCGTGAGTTCGTTATAAACGTGTTCGTTATAACCGTAGTTTACTGTAAAATATTAAAAATCTGTGTTGTTTAATATTGGATCCATTTTGACAGCTTTCTCATTGTGAAACATTCCATTCCCTTATTCAACTATATGCTCATTATTTTCTTGGAATATCAAGCCTTCAAACAGATATGAAAAACACATAAGTCAACATACCAAAATTAGAAAACTGCGCCAAATACTCTAACAGTGTTAGTCAAGTGAGAAGCGGTCTCATGCACTCGTCGGTCGCCGTGGAAATCTTCCAATCGTGATGGATGAGATATAGTTTCTAGTTCAGTCAAAGAGAATATTGTTATTTAGGAACTAAAACCACGTGTATCGGTTATATATACTACTAACATTTGATCAGCTGTTTCACGTGACGTCATCCACGTCACAACACGAAGGTCAAATCACGCGCGCCTCTCCAGACGACAAATTCACAGCGGCGGAAAACCACCGACCGTCTAATAAAATAACGAAATAACGAAAAGAAATTAAAGATTACTCATAGCTGACACTAGAGATAACATATCAAATTGAGTTGAAGACTTGCAATTAATTATCATACGATAATCGAGAGAACAGTCCACATCAATAATTTGTAAATCTAATATTAATTAGATCTAACATCTGTGGCAGAATGTTGGAAATACGAGCTTTCGTGTAATGATAATATATTTCATTTTCTGATGATATTTATAATTAATTAATGAATCTTCATGACATGTATGTATACATAATTTGTTATCAATTATCTTGAACAATCACAGCATGTACCATGTACATTAGACTCATGGAAAATACGAATTATTTGTCTATACGGGCCAGCATGTAGGACAACTGGTAAACGGCTCAGCTATGACGCGATCCTGCCCTGTCGATCCCTTTGGGCATGGCCATTCAATGTTTACTTTTTTATCATGAACCTCCAACCCATAAATATACACTATACCACCTTAATATTAAGGACCATAGCTATCTTTCCGTATCTTTGATTAGAATATTTTCTGTAAATCAGCACCATAAACAGAAAGACAAACTGAAATATCGTTCCTTTTCTATCGCCGTGCTAAATCGCCATGACACACAGTCGATAAACATATGCTTTGATTGAACAAAAAAAATTCCGTTGGCAGAATAAACGTCCGTAGTCTTACGCCAATAACTGTACAGTGGGGAAAAGTTTTTTCTGACAAGTCTGATCAGATTTCTTTTTCAAATTGGCTGTCTGATATTATAGTCACGTGTATGTGACATTGATGCATAATATTAATAAAAAAAATCGCCGTCATTCGCATGAAGTTCAACATGGCAGAAAAAGGTCGAGAAGTTGCAAAGGGACATTTTAACGGGACCATATATGGTCGCATGGCACTATGAGGGTGTGAAAAATGAGGGACCATATATGGACCCGTGGCACCAAGAGGGTGAAGACGTCATCAAGTTGCGAGCGCATGTTCGAATGTCCAGAAATGACGTCATGATAGAAAAATGTTTTATCGTGAAATAAACCACGCCTCGTTAACGTTCTTCATTGTTCTTTGCGAGTTATCGCGTAGCTGTCTTATATGTGTAAATAAATATACTGTTCATGATCCCTGGTACGGCATGTCCGTGATATTAAAGGCCACTAAACCTAACCACACCCCTTCAAGACAACAGAATAAGGCTCTGACTGAGATGATTTGTTGATAACAAGACCAATGGCTCTCCCTGTTCCGATATTAATGATATGTCAATGCGATAATTACACAGATTGCATCCTGAACGCACGATTGTCCATCAAGCACTTGTTATAACTTGATCAAATTGTACAAGTAGAATGATAAGGTATGTGGAGTGTTAATTTATAACATGGCCGGGAACGAAATTAGTAATTGACTTGTTGTGAGTTGGTGAGTGAGTTTGGTTTAACGCCGTCTCTCATGTACAGCTGACCGCCTCCGTGGTCTAGTGGTAGAGCGTCCGCCCGGAGAGCGGAAGGTCCGGTGTTCGATCCCCGGCCGCGTCATACCAAAAGACGTCAAAAGATGGTACTTGTTGTTACCCTGTCTGGCGCTCGGCATTAAGGGGCTAAAACAAGGACTTGTCGGCTCGGAGTCAGTATACTGTGTCTGAGTGAAATCGGCATCAGTCCGGACTAGTACAAGCAGCCACACAAACACATACACGTACATGCATGTCGCTATATAAGTGCAATAATCTTGGACGCGACGTTAAACTCCATTTCACCTCACCTCACCTCATGTACAGCTTTTAAATTATGACCTGCTTCGAAAGTAGTGTAATGTGACATCTTTCATCAAATGTCACCAGCGATTAAAAATGACACAGACAAGGAATAGATAGGTATATTGAGACAAATTATACACTTTTATAATCGGACAATATGAGATCAGATGATTTGTGTAAATTTGCATACAAATACCTATGACATTATGTTCACTCTGACGCCTCACAAGAACATATATTTTGCGTAACCCTGTTTCCTTCAAGTAGTTTGCAAAATAATTTACGAATATACAAAGACACTCTCTGATTTCCGATTTAGAGGTAGTGTTGGTTCATCGTGTTTTGAGTGTATTTCAATCTTTAATACTATCGTTAAGAACCCAGAAACATTACTGTAAAATAACATCCAAGATTCTTATACACAGGGAATGTCAAAACCGTGTCTTTTGATATCAAATATATAAGAACGAGTACTAGTCGATATAATTTTAAACTCTGAAGCAAGCAGAGGGCTTTTAAACTTATATCGACAAGTGTTGATATATGTAATCTCAGAAGACACGAGGATGAGAACCTATTTATCATCCAACATCATTCTTTCAAACATGAGCAGTGGTCAGGGTCTAGATTTTCGAAACGACCCTAGCCCTTAAATCATCGTAAAATTATCGTAAGGAAATCGAAGGCTGTCGTAGCCAATTTTCGAAACAATCGTAGCCCTAAGACATCGTAAGATTGTCGTAAATCTAAGATAGCCCCATACCTGTCGTAAGTTTATTTTATCTTCATCCAAGATGGCATACTTTGCAATCGATATACCTCAAACAAATAATCTGCTTTACGTTAAAACATTGACATTTCATTTTGTTAAACTGTGTGGTTCAAAGTGACATTTCGAAAACACGAAGAACGCATCAAAGAGTTCATGTCAGAAAGGTTCTTAATCGCGACAGCGATCCACAAAGCGATGGAGTCGATAGCTCACAATATATTTCTGTCCGAGTCCATGCTGAAGAAGTGTGAAACAACACTTTCTCGATAACTTGGGAAAGATTGAAACGAAAGGTGTCGGCAGGTTATTGTAACGACCGTGGCCTTATTTATAACTCAGTTAATCTTAATTCATACTCTAGTTGAGAGTGGGTTCCCTTGGCTCAATGTTACAGTTATGATCTAGTTGTTTGTTTGTTGTTTAACGCCGCACTCAGCAATATTCCAGCTATATGACGGCGGTCTGTAAATAATAGAGTCTGGACCAGACAATCCCGTGATTGACATCATGAGCATCGATCCACGCAATAGGGATCGGTGACATCACCTAGAAACGCAGGGTTCCGCCTATATATATTCTCGATCGCATTTCTATCAATTCTTTACTCTTTATTTTCGCATTTTATAAAATCATGTCAATCTACAATTTGACAAAGTGCAAAACCAAAAGCGGTTCTCAACAGTTTTTACATCTAAAATGGTGTGGGAAGAGCTGTACAGTGTAGTAGGAAATACATATGATACATATGTGTATATTATATTCGTTATAAAGGGTGTGTTTAATATTTTTTCTAGCAAAAGTCAGTGTATTTTGTTTCGTTTTAAAAACAACACCTAGATTATCTAAATTTTTGAAAGACAAATATTTGATAACAAGTGAAAATTATTTTCTGTTGAACAATTGCATTACGTAAAAACAGGTTACTAACGGTGTATATGTATTCCATTAAATAAAGGAATTTATTGAAATAGTAACAGGAAAACTTTCGCATCGTGTTTTCGAGAATGGCGATTTAAAAAAATGGGTTCTCAGGCTCTTTCTGGTATAAAATGTCGTCAAAATGTAACACATTGTAAACATTGTCCAAAATTCACTTTCCAATATTTCTTTTAGCAGAAAATGTTAATTGAATGAAATTAACTGATCAATATAAAATCGACATATATTTTAACAACAATAATCTTTTAATCTGGCATTCAATGGACCGATCTTAAAATAATAGTTAATTTTGAACTTTTTGAAACAAAGTGTCCATTTACCAGGTTTATGTTAAAATAAAGTAGAGCTACTTGCGGCCATGCAGCCGATAACATCGCTGTTAAGGAGATATGGTCACTAAAAAGGACTAAAAAACACTTACCAATGCTGTCCGACAAGCCAAACGTCATCGAACTGCATTTAATTTAGGAAATAGATTTGACACATTTACAAAAATGCAGTTATTTCGCTCCTCAACCGGATCTAAATCAACTCATACAAATAGGTTTAATAGCTCTGCTTAATTAAAATGATAACAAGGACAACATTATCTGTATGTTCACGTAACTTGACAGTTCCTAAATTATCTCCCTTTGTGAACGAAATTTAGTGTGTCACTTTCACATTTAAAAAAGAATTAGGGATCTAGATAGATATAAATAGAATTCATCATCGAAATACAAATAGCTGGATATTGTATTTGAGTCCTTTGTTTATTCGTGAAATATATTGGATATATAAATAACAAAACAAACTTAACAAAGTTTACATTGTCATTATAACTCGCTCGTGGGTGCCCTTGTTTTGAGTGTTCCAGGCAGAGGGGCTTGTAACGCAACAAATAGCAGCTACAAGATATATGGTCACACTCAGTGTCAGTATACTATATAAAAGGAAAGGGATGGAACGAGGACAACTCACTAAGTTTATTCAAGGACAAATTCCACAATGTAAATACCCCTATAAAACTATACACTCATTTCAAGCCGTTGGCCTTGACATACCCGCACTGACAAAAGTCGCGCCATTCATTTAGCAGAAAAAAACAATATTTATAGCCAATCAGATCATATATCGCGCGTAGCTGCTATTTTTGGCCCCTGTTACAAGTTACAAGCCCTGTGTTTCCCGGTATAATTGTAGTGTTTTCACTATAAACTTGACTTTTGACATAAACGCATACAAAGCAGTATTGTCAAACTGACTCAGCATACATCACGTAACATCAGACTTGAACACTCATCTTAAAGGCTGAACGCCTGCTGTTCGATCAAAGGTATCGCCATTGTCATTTAGAATAACGTCCCTTACTTTCGTCCTTGACTTCGTACGCGATGTGTTTATATAACGTTCTGCGCGCTCGCTAGATGACCATATGACGGATATATATAGCGAAGTATATTATTTCAATTCTAATAGCAATAGTGTGGTTACACTACACTTATTGATTGTAACAACTATTTGGTTTGAAAAATGTCCTTGCATGGCACACGAATGCTATTTGTGTTCGGGTAGTCATGGCATGTTTTATCATACGAACAAAACGTCTACAAGTAGGACATATGTAGGATTGTACGGAATGTCTGTCAAATAGTTGTATGTTAAACAAGGTTACCTGATAATGTGATCATGAATTCCGTGTCACTTCTCCATTTTATTGTTATTGTCAGTAGCTGGGAAATCCAAGTGACGTCGCCGGGAAACACCCCACTTTTTCACTCTCTAACACAAAAGAGTTCTCTGTCAGAGTTACGACAGGTATCGTAACTAACATATATAAGAAAGTTCCGAAAATGTATCTCATCTTAAACTTAAGAATGTAAGTTGAAAAGATTAATCGTAACTAAGATGGTTTTGAAAATCTAGACCCAGAGTGTAAAATGCAGAGCTAACCTGGTTCGATGCGGAGGGATTAGTGATGTCATTTGATTGTGACGTCATGGTAACAGATAGCGTCACAACGAACTTCAAATGATTTTGCCATTTCATAGCAGCGATATCTCTTGGTCAAGCCGCTTTTGGACGAAAACGATATTAAAAAACAATTGGCCCCATGAAATTCGTTATATAGTAATGTGACTATCAATTTCGAACTAACCTTATGGTGGATCAATGTTATGATATTTTCAAGCAATACAATCAGTTGTTTTAAAAAAGTGTCATGTCTGCAATATTTTCAGCAATGATGAAAGCAACAATGTCACTGGTAATAACACCGTCTCAATTGCCATTTGATTCCCACAATAAAGACAAAGCTTTGGCCACAAGGCATTACCGTCGCCATTCTTACGATATTTCACGTTTAGATTCATTGGAATTAATTTGTTTTTGTTCCATTTCACGAATAAATTTACGATACCTCCACCTTCTCTCAAGCAAACCTGCATAAAAAATCACAGAACACAAACTTAGAACTGCTGCCATGACAAAACTCCACCGGAAGCAGCTCTGTCCATAGCAATTCGTTTCTCCTTTTACTGGTATGGCGTTATCATAGATGACGCCAAACACCTTCTGAAGCAGCAAGCCCACTGCCGCATTGCCAATCATCATTGCACCCCAGTTCCTAGCAAAATACTTAATGCCAAAGAATTCACTAGTCATGGTAGGCGTGAGGCACCAGGTCGCGCCGTTCGGGATCCCAACTCCAAGAACCGCTATGAATAGAATAGGAAAACTGCCGGCATGGAATATGGTGACGGTCAGAACCGCTGTCTGGACAGCGGTCGCTGTCAAGATGACCACTGCCCGTGGAACTTTATGCACAATTAAATCCGATCCGAACCCGAAGGCGATTTTGGCTACGGTACCAGCGACAAAGTTGAGAGTTGTTAATAATGTGCTGTACCGTTCCAAATGGAAGGATTTTAGGTATGTCGTAATGTTGGTTTGAAACATCAACTGAAGACACGCGCACATCCAGAAGGACCAGGTCAGGAAATGAAAATCAAAGTTAAACAGGAGTTTCCTTCCTGTTATGTCTTGGGGTAGTTCGGGGTTGATTTTCTTGGGCTTTAGTTCATCAGGAATCTCCTCACTGGATACCAGAGACTTGTTCTCCTCATCTTCTGGAAGGACGCGGATGACGAGGAAGAAGATGCCCAAAATGTTAGCAGCAACAAACAGAAATGAGTTAAGGAGGTAAAACCCTGACAGGTTTTGTTTATCCTCGTCGTTGTGGTCGTGGCCGTTGACGAAGAGCGTGCCATAGATGAGCGCCACGAGGGCAGGTCCGCCGCTGAAGGAGGCGTCCAGAACACCGATGACTTTGCCTCGATGTTTGGCATGGAAGTTGCTTACATTGGCCATCATTGATACCATGTAGGTGAAGATGGCCCCAAGACCTGCCAGTAGACAAATAGAAACATATAGTCATTTCTGGGTACGTTAGTTGGTGAATCCTGTTTAATGCAACAGAAAGCAATATTCCAGCTATACCATTTGTGTGTGTTTGTTTGTTTGTTTAACGCCGCAATAATCAGGTCATATAGCGGTAGTTAATAATTGAGTCTTGACTTAACAATCAAGTGATTGACATCACGAGGTCATGCAATTGGGATACGATGACATTCATTCTAACATGTCACCGAGTCGGACTACCCGATCCATTCAGTCGCCTCTTATGATAAGCATAGCTGGGTCTATATCTTCACCCGTCATCCCAATGGGTGTCCAGCTATATCAAAACGGCCTGTTAATATTCGAGTCTTGCTTGACACACACACTATCCACCATCGAAGTACAATGACGCGCAATCAAGGAAGGCACAGAGACCGTGCACCTGATCCTCATTGTATCAGCTCAGACATGTACGACGCACAGGGGATGCTTGCGACTCATCCTGATCCGACTCCCACGGGATCACTGGTATATAAAAGTGAGTGAGTGAGTGAGTTGGGTTTTACGCCGCTTTTAACAGTATTCCAGTTATATCGCGGCGTGTCAGCTTAATGTGGGAGGAAAGCCCGAAGTGATGCAGGTCTCAGACGTTTACCACTTCGGTGAAACCTACGAGCACGGATATGGTGCTGACAAACCTAGAAACATAATCGGGGCGAACCGGGATTCGAACCCACAATCATAGGTTTCTGGCGTGCCCAAGGGACGCAACCCTGCACAGCGAATCGCGGCGCCTTAGACGAGTGGGCCAACCGTGCCCCCTGGTATATAAAAGCCCTGGGTAACGTTGTACAAAACAACCTTAGCGCTACGACTGTCGTAAGTCTAATTTATGGTATGGGATTTACGATCACCTTAGCGCTAAGATCGCTCTGAAAAACGGCACCCTGGCTATACACGCTATACATGATGTTTTAGTAATTGACGCTGCACTAAGCAATATTCCAGTTGTATAAGTCTGGACCAGGCAATCCAGTAATTCATCCAGCGATCAACATTCGTCGGGAGCGAAGATCGATCAAGTCACCGAACCTGATCAGGTGACCTCATGATCCATTAAAACACCTCTCACGACCAGCACACATTGCAAAGGATTTGGACGGTTGCATGCTAAGACTAATGCTACTATTACAACTTCTACTACTTCTGCTGATGCTACTACTACTGCCACTGCTTCTGCTGATGCTACTACTACCACTACTACTGCTATTGCTCCTACTAAGTACTACTACTACTACTACTACTACTACTACTACTACTATTGCTGATACTACTACTAATACTACTACTATTAGACCCGTGAAGATCCGGGACAGAATAGGTCTTCAGCAACCCATGCTTGTCGTAGAAGGCGACTGACGGGATGGTCAGGCTCGCTGATTAGGTTGATGCATATCATCGTATCCCAATTGTGTGGATCGATGCTCATGATGTCAATCACTGGATTGTCTGGTCCAGACTCCATTATTTACAGACCGCCGTCACATAGCTGGAATGTTGCTGTGTGCGGCGTTTAAAAACAAACAAACAAACAAACTTCTACTATTACTATTCTACTGTTGCTGGGGGCACGGGTGGCCCAGTCATCTAAGGCGCCGCGATTCGCTGTGCAAGAGTTGCGGCCTTTGGGCACCCAGAAACCTATGATTGTGGGTTCGAATCCCGGTTCGCCCCGATTATGTTTCTAGGTTTGTCAGCACCATCCCCGTGCTCGTGGGTTTCACCGAAGTGGTAAACGTCTGAGACCTGAATCACTTCGGGCTTTCCTCCCACATTTAGGTGACACACCACGATACAACTGTAATACTGTTAAAAGCGGCGTTAAACTCAACTCACTCAGTTACTCTACTGTTGCTGATGCTACTACAACTGATGATGATGCTACTACTACTACTACTATCATTATAGTGATTTGTTTCTTAATGCATTCTACATAATGGCGAGTCGGCGAGGGCTACCCAATGAAATCCTTTCGGATAACGGTATACATTTTGATGAAGCAACTTGTTGCTAAATTGGATACAAATAAGTGATATTTGGCTAATAGAGGGATGATCTGGAAGTTTAATCGGATGGTCAGACTCACTGACTTGGTTCATGTATGTCATCGTAACCCAATTTCATGGATCGATGCTCATGAATCAATCACTGGATTGTCTGGTCCAGACTCGATTATTTACAGACCGTCGTCATATAGCTGGAATATTGCTGAGTGCGGCGATAAACAACAAACAAACAAACACTATTACTATGACGGTAGACTTACCGAACAGCAAAAAGTAGATGTACTGCAGATATGCCTTCCCTGCATAGAACGTCTTCTGCAGTGTCGTGCTGTACAGCAGGAAGCCGCCTAACGCGGAGATGATGAGAGCCGCGAACGCCGTCCGCCGTGATCCAAATCTCTCGAACATGATGCCGGCCGGGAAACCAAGGGATGTTCCGATATTTCCCATTGAGGCGAGAAGCTCCACTACAAAAATACAATAAGGCCATGCATTAACACTGTAGGTATTACCACTGCACACTGGACGAAAAACGATGATTTGAGGTGAAATGGGGTTTAACGTCGCGTCCAAGATTATTGCACTTATAAAGCGACGTGCATGCACGTGTATGTGTGTGTGTGCCTGCTTGTACTAGTCCGGACCGATGCCGATTTATAGTGCTAGCACACTGAGATACCATGCCGCAGTTTTAACATGACTACCCCACCCAGACACAGTATACTGACTCCGAGTCGACCAGTCCTTGTTTTAGCCCCTTAATGCCGAGCGCCAGACAGGGTAACAAGCAGTACCACCTTCCGCTCTCCAGGCGGACGCAGTACCATTAGACCACGGAGGCGGTCAAGAATGATTTGAAATTTCCGTTGGATTGACAAGAACTTCCAAACTCTTAAGCGACTTCCTTTATGAGGGTGGATGTGGATTTTTTGGCATTATATTATTGTTCTGTTCTTTAACAACAGCACTTTACATTTGCGAAATGTATGTACATTTAGTGAGATTCCGGGGTAGAATAGGTCTTTAGCATTATTGTTTAACGCCGCACTCCGCAATATTCCAGCTATATGACGACGGTTTGTAAATAATCGAGTCTGGACAAGACAATCCAGTGATTGACATAATGAGCATCGACCCATTAATTGGGATACGATGACATGCATCAACCACGTCAGCGAGCCTGACCATCCGATCCCGTTACTCGCCTCTTACGACAAGAATAGTCGCTTTTTACGGCAAGCATGGGTTGCTGAAGACCTATTCTACCCCGGATCTTCACGGAGAGACAAGCATGGGTTGCTGGGTCCCGTTCCACAAAGCGGTCGTAGCTCTAAGCCGGTCGTAACTTCTATACTTTAACACGGGTCTTTACGCGTCGGGAGGTAATAGTATGCATGGTATGTGTTGTCGTGGCACGTGTCTGGCGATGACCCACAAATGCGTACATATATTTGTTAACAATAAATGCACTTTCTATTTTCATTTGGTTTTCATTTGAAATATTTTTTTATATAAACACGTATAATTATTATGAGCACGCCAGAATACTCCAGCAAAATCAATTTGAGGCAAGCAATTTATCCTGGTGACATATGTTTTCTATTGTTTTCTGAACAGACATGTTGAATGCTTATCATAACTTATTTGAACTGATATATATGTAATACAATCCACGCCACTAAGCGGGGACTGTTGCCCCAGTGGCATAGGTCACCGCCATGCAAGGATCTGTACGTCACAGGTTCGAAACGTTACGGTATTTCGTTTGTCAGCAGTCACCTAAACGTGTCCGATAATGATTACAAATTATAATGTGGACACTTCTTGTGGTCAAGAAGGTGCTCTTATCAGTCATGGGGGGGAGGCGGTCGGGTAGCCTAGTGGTTAAAGTGTTCGCTCGTCACGCCAAAGACCCGGGTTCGATTCCCAACATGGGTACAATATGTGAAGTCCATTTCTGGTGTCCCCCGCCTTGATATTGCTGGAATATTGCTAAACGCGACGTAAAACCTTCTCATTCACACTAATATAGGACGAATCAGGGTGATCTGACTCGCTGTATATTATATCAGCTACTGGCGAAAATATATGCCAACGTTCATGGCACATATTATCGCCAACCATCGCATACTATCACCGGCGACGATATATGTGAGTGGGTATTGTTTTACGCTGCTTTTAGCAATATTCCAGTTATATCATCAGAAATGGGCTTCACTCATTGTACCCATGTTGGGAATCGAACCCGAGTCTTCGGCGTGACGAGCGAACACCTTATCCACAAGGCTACCCCACTGCCCCTTTTATCTTATGAAATGGGGGGCGGTCGGGTAGCCTAGTGGTTAAAGCGTTCGCTCGTCACGCCGAAGACCCGGGTTCGATTTCCGACATGGGTACAATGTGTGAAGCCCATTTCTGGTGTCCACCGCCGTGATATTGCTGGAATATTGCTAAAAGCGGCGTAAAACCGTACTCACTCACTCACTCTTATGAAATGCGTAGTGTTGGAGTATACCACTTATACACTAGTTATTAACTAATGATTTACAAGTGACATCTGTAGATTGCTGTATAATTATTTCTCTGTAAAACAATTGAATGTCTGTGTACCTGTACGTGCATATATGTATCTATATGACACTTATTTTAAAAAGTATGTTTATTAAACTCTTCTGTACAATGCATGCTGTAATTTATATTGGGGAAACCTTGTTTATAAATCCCCATCCAAACACTTTACATATGATTGTAGAAAAATACTAATATACTGTTTAAATCATATGTGCCGTAACGGTTGTGTGCGTCTGAGTGAGTAGAAGACAGAAAGACAGACAGACGGACGGACGGACGGACGGACGGACGG
Organism: Haliotis rufescens; assembly: GCF_023055435.1. NCBI lineage: Eukaryota > Metazoa > Mollusca > Gastropoda > Lepetellida > Haliotidae > Haliotis > Haliotis rufescens. The sequence continues at coordinate 1,926,638 of NW_025963990.1, forward strand.
ACAGACAGACAGACGACTATATAATTATCCCCCCGACGTTACATCGTGGGGGGATAGAAATCAAGCGTAACATGTTTTCTATAATTCTAATGATGATGATCATGAACAACATAACCATCATCATCAACAACATCGTCATCTCCAAGTTTATCTTTTTTGCCGTCAATATTTGCAGTGAACTTAGGCGTATGCTGTCAATTTGATTACTCTGGATGTGCCGTAACAAATGACTGCTTAATCCAAAGTTATCAAGACTCGACGATATCCTGTACAAGATTATTACAAATCTTTCAGCCTTGAATTGCTCTGGATTACTTTGGATTACATTGGATTACATTGATTACATTGGATTTAATTGATTACTTTGGATTTAACTGATTACTTTTGATTTAATTTTTTTACTTTAGATTTAACTGATTATGTTGGATTGCATTTGATTACTTTGGATTGCATTTGATTACTTTGGATTGCATTTGATTACTTTGGATTGCATTTGATTACTTTGGATTTAATTGATTACTTTAGATTTAATTTGATTACTTTGGATTTAATTGATTACTTTGGATTTAATTGATTACTTTGGATTTAATTGATTACATTGGAATGCATTTGATTACTTTGGATTTAATTGATTACTTTGGATTTAATTGATTACTTTGGATTTAATTTGATTACTTTGGATTTAATTTATTACTTTGGATTTATTTGATTACTTTGGTTTTAATTTGATTACTTTTGATTTAATTGATTACTTTGGATTTAATTGATTACATTGGATTGCATTTGATTACTTTGGATTTAATTTTATTACTTTGGATTTAATTGATTACTTTGGATTTAAGTGATTACTTTGGATTTAATTGATTACTTTGGATTTAATTGATTACATTGGATTGCATTTGATTACTTTGGATTTAATTGATTACTTTGGATTTATGGATTACTTTGGATTTAATTGATTGGATTGCATTTGATTACTTTGGATTTAATTGATTACTTTGGATTTAATTGATTACTTTGGATTTAATTGATTGGATTGCATTTGATTACTTTGGATTTAATTTTATTACTTTGGATTTAAGTGATTACTTTTGATTTAATTGATTACTTTGGATTTAATTGATTACATTGGATTGCATTTGATTACTTTGGATTTAATTTGATTACTTTGGATTTAATATATAATTTTGGATTTAATTGATTACTTTGGATTTAACTGATTATGTTGGATTGCATTTGATTACTTTGGATTGCATTGGATTACTGTAGATTGCATTTGATTACTTTGGATTTAATTGCTTACTTTGGATTTAATGGATTACATTGGATTACATTTGATTACTTTGGATTTAATTTGATTATTTTGGATTTAATTGATTACTTTGGATTTAATTTGATTACTTTATATTTATTTTGATAAAATTAAATTTTATTTGATGAAACTGGATTTAATTTGATTGGATTGAATTTCATTTGATTATCTTGATGATTTAGGATTATGTTGAATTGATCTGGATTTGTTTTGTGGTTTGGAAATAAAGCAATTCGGTTAATACTTGTTGGAAAATATATTAAAAAGGAAGCGTTTTTTGTCATGTGTTATGTTTACCTACCCTCTGACTGGGTGTAGTTGAAGGACTTCTTGATGGCATTGGCGTAGGCGTTGAAGGCGAACACCGACCCCGCCACACCCATCCCGATACACCCGACCACGAGGCCCACAATCCGGAGAACAGTATCCTTGCTTATACGCGCCATTCTGGAACAAGGATGGTCGCGTCGGTTCTCCTCTATTTCCAACGTTGAATCGAAGATAGTATCAATTTTGATAAGTTAAGATGAAACCAATTAAAAAATCATGAATTGAATGTATCCAGGCGATGAATGTTAACCGTTATCCAATGACGTCACTTTAAGAAATTGATTCAGTAACTCGTGAAATCCATTGCAGATGACACAGTGTTAGGAAACGACACGTAATTCCTGGAAAGCACTTAAAGGCACACTTGTAGACACACTCGTAGGCACTGTAGAAGTAGGTACGATCGTCACGACCATGTTATGTAATCCCCATGCAATATATTATGTGGTAAATCAAGTAATCTTGGTGATGTTGGTGCTCAGATCGTTGCGTTTTAAACGGCGTTAACTGAATATATTTCAATGCGTTGCTCCTAGTGGAGTACTGTGTGCACAAGCTGACACATCCTCCTGTCAATCAACAGCGTGGCGGAAACACATAATGGCAGCCTTCTTCATCATGTCCCACGCTGATCAGCAATATAGTTAGTTCGGCTCTACTCAGGTGATACGTGGCAAATGATATCCAGTCGGCTAGTCAGCTGGTATGTGATATATATGTTACTGACATTCTCTTATGTCGGTGTAAGTGATATCTCGGCGCATCTCAGTTCATCCCGTTTCGGGTCACGAGAGCAAAGTACAGGTATATTGATTGTCATTACTCATGGTGTACGTATACTTTGACCGACTGAAACACAACATTCTTGGTCATCTCTGTCATATGACATTCACTACACAGGCCATCTGCTGAAGATAATAATTAGATTGAAACGTGGGTAGTTAGAAACGGCTCCCGTGTAACATGTTACTGTTCTTGGCATGCACTGTTCTTGACATACACTGTTCTTGGCATGCACTGTTCTTGACATACACTATTCTTGGCATGCACTGTACTTGACATACACTGTTCTTGACATACACTGTTCTTGACATACACTGTCCTTGGCATACACTGTTCTTGACATACACTGTTCTTGACATACACTGTTCTTAACATACACTGTTCTTGACATACACTGTTCTTGACATACGCTGTTCTTGACATACACGGGGCGGTCGGGTAGCCTCGTGGTTAAAGCGTTCGCTCGTCACGCCGAAGACCCGGGTTCGATTCCCGACATGGGTACAATGTGTGAAGCCCATTTCTGGTGTTCCCCGCCGTGATATTGCTGGAATATTGCTAAAAGCGGCGTAAAACGTCACTCACTCACTCACTCACTCTTGACATACACTGTTCTTGACATACACTGTTCTTGGCATACACTGTTCTTGGCGTCCATTGTTCTTGGCATACACCGTTCTTGGCATACACTGTTCTTTGCATACACTAATCCTGGCATACACTGTTCTTTGCATACACTTATCCTGGCATACACTGTTCTTGGCATACACTGTTCACTGCATACACTAATCCTGGCATACACTGTTCTTGGCATACACTAATCCTGGCATACAAAGTTCTTGAAATACACTGTTGTTTGCATACACTGTTCTTGATATAAAGTGTTCTTGGCATACGCAGTTCTTGACATACACAGTTCTTGACTTACACTGTTCTTGACATACACTGTTCTTGACGTACACTGTTCATGACATACACTGTTCTTGACATACACTGTTCATGACATACACTGTTCTTGGCGTTCATTGTTTTTGGCATACACCGTTCTTGGCATACACTGTTCTTTGCATACACTTACCTGGCATACACTGTTCTTGGCATACACTAATCCTGGCATACACTGTTCTTGGCATACACTGTTGTTTGCATACACTGTTCTTGATATAAAGTGTTCTTGACATACACTCTTCTTGACATACACTGTTCTTGAAGTACACTGTTCTTGGCGTCCATTGTTCTTGGCAAACACAGTTCTTGGCATACACTGTTCTTTGCATACACTAATCCTGGCATACACTGTTCTTGGCATACACTAATCCTGGCATACACTGTTCTTGGCATACACTGTTGTTTGCATACACTGTTCTTGATATAAAGTGTTCTTGACATACACTGTTCTTTACATACACTGTTCTTGACGTACACTGTTCTTGACATACACAGTTCTTGGCATACACAGTTCTTGACATACACTGTTCTTGACGTACACTGTTTTTGACATACACTGTTATTGACATACACTGTTCTTGACATACACTGTTCTTGACATACACTGTTCTTGACGTACACAGTTCTTGACATACACTGTTCTTGACATACACTGTTCTTGACGTACACTGTCCTTGACATACACTGTTCTTGACATACACTGTTCTTGACATACACTGTTCTTGACGTACACTTTTCTTGACATACACAGTTCTTGGCATATACAGTTCTTGGCATACACTGTTCTTGACATACACTGTTCTTGGCATACACTGTTCTTGACATACACTGTTCTTGACATACACGGTTGTTGACATACACTGTTCTTGACATACACTGTTCTTGGCATACACTGTTCTTGGCATACACTGTTCTTGACATACACTGTTCTTGACGTTCTTGACATACACTGTTCTTGACCTACACAGTTCTTGGCATACGCTGTTCTTGGCATACACTGTTCTTGACATACACTGTTCTTGACATACACTGTTCTTGACCTACACTGTTCTTGGCATACGCTGTTCTTGGCATACACTGTTCTTGACATACACTGTTCTTGACATACACTGTTCTTGGCATACACAGTTCTTGACATACACTGTTCTTGACATACACTGTTCTTGACCTGCATTGTTCTTGACCTACACTGTTCTTGGCATACGCTGTTCTTGGCATACACTGTTCACTGCATACACTAATCCTGGCATACACTGTTCTTGGCATACACTGTTCTTGACATACACTGTTTTTGGCATACACTGTTCTTGACATACACTGTTCTTGGCGTACACTGTTCTTGACCTACACTGTTCTTGGCATACGCTGTTCTTGGCATACACAGTTCTTGACATACACTGTTCTTGACATACACTGTTCTTGGCATACACTGTTCTTGACATACACTATTCTTGACATACACTGTCCTTGACGTACACAGTTCTTGACATACAGTGTTCTTGACATACACTGTTCTTGACATACACGGTTCTTGACATACACTGTTCTTGACATACTCTGTCCTTGACCTACACTGTTCTTGGCATACACTGACTCCTCCCTAAGGTATTCTGGTGTAAAATAGGCCTCCAGTTACCTATCCTGGTCGTGGGTAGATCGGGTGGACAGTCTAGCTGACTTCCCTCTCATCGTACCCTGACGGCGTGGGTTGGCGCTTTAATATCATTGAATATGTACTATTATTAATAGGTCATCGTCATATAGCTGGAATATTGCTGAGTGTGGCTTTTAACAACAAAAAAGCAAACAAAACAATCGGGCAGCTGGTTAATAAAGTTTATACTTTCTCCTACCGAAGTCTTTGATTCTCTCATGGGTATAATGGTTAGCATATACACATTGCCGGAATATGAAATCATACTTAATCACTCATTTATTTTGTAAAAAGATTACGCGCAGTTCACACCCTTGCGACGAGTTTGGTAATATTCATGTCATGTTTGTTGTGCATTGCGCGCAAACACATCTCAACATGTTTTCTGTAAACGTTTATCAGCAAAAATGCAAGGGATGCACGGAAATTGCTTACAGAAAAAGTTTTCAGCACAATGCACGTGCAAAATGTTGGAAACAAGAGTGAAGACACTGACTATAAAAGACCGTACAAAATTCATCAGTGCATTACGAATTTTCTGACGTGAACGGAGATCGAAAAATGTCAAGATTAACTGCAGCTGACCGAAATATCGCCATTGGACGTTTGGAAGCAGGGGAGTCCCAGTCTGCCGTTGCAAGACACTTCAACGTTCACCAAAGCACCATATCTCGACTATGGGATCGATATACCCGCACTTATTCGACTCAAGATCATCCCAGAAGTGGAAGACCAAGAGTGACCACCCCTGCTCAGGATCGGTACATCCGGTTGCATCACCTTCGGAATCGATTTGCCACAGCAACGGACACTGCAGGACAAGTGCCTGGTATGTGAAGAATTTCCGACCAAACCATCAGAAATCGTCTGAGGGAATTTGGAATTCGGGCGAGACGACCAAAAGTTGGACCTGTCTTGCGACGTCTTCACTGTCAACGACGTGTCCGGTGGTGCAACAGAGTACAGGCATGGGATCTCAGGAACTGGCGACGCATTTGGTTCAGCGATGAGTTACGTTTTCTTCTTCAACGACGGGATGGAAGACAACGTGTATACCGACGTCGACATGAACGTTTTGCGCCGAACTGCGTTCGACAGGTGGACTGATTTGGTGGAGGGAGTGTCATGGTGTGGGGAGCCATATCCTACACGGGTAGATCACAGTTTGTGGTTGTCCAGGGCAATTTTACAGCAAACCGATACATAGACCAAATTCTGCGTCCTCACCTCCTCCCAACTTTGGACCGCCAGAGGAAGCTGTTCCAACATGGCAACGCTCGGCCCCACACAGCACGTGCAACAGTTAATTTCCTTGTTAATGAGAACATCAATGTCCTTCCATGGCCGTCCAAATCGCCTGATCTCAACCCGATTGAACATTTGTGGGACGAACTTGATCGACGCGTCCGTCAACGTCACCAGCGTCCCCACACACTAGCACAACTCGCCAACGCCTTACAGGAGGAATGGCGAAGAATTCCCCATGAAAAAATCCGACGACTTGTGCAATCTGTGCCAAGGAGGTGTCGAGCAGCGACGGCTGCAAGAGGTGGTGTGACCAGGTACTGACCATGACGCCCCCTTGTGGCTACACATGTGCAATGACTGAACTGAATTAATGCTGACAATGACGACAATGCTTTTGTCGATCACTGTGTCTAATTTCATTTGATTGTGTTCACGCATATTCTGTGTAGATATTTTACATCCGCTTAATAAATATCCTTATGTTTTAACTATGCTTTTCTTTTTTTGAAGAGTGTAGTTTAAAAGACTTTCGTTCACTCGTGTCGCTTTGTTCATCATGCATAATTATTCGCCATAAAACGACGTTCGCGATTCTATGTGGTTTAACACAACACTTGGATTCCGATCCCTACCGAGCTGTTGCCAGGCGGAGTTATTCAATATTCCACGGGATCAAAATAATTAATCATGGTGTTTGGCATCTATACCTCTCGCTACAACGAGCTGTGTTATATACCGTGCAAAATTGCTCGACATGTCAGTTGGTCACCATACCAGGTCATAACACGGTGTTCGTTGTGATGCATGCTGTGTTCTCAAGAGATGTTTATCAGCTGACCATGTTCTCTGTCCTCCTTGTGCTATAGTTCCCAACAGTTCCCGAAAGTTTCTGATTGTTCCTGACAGTTCCCAATACGTCCCAATATTTCCCAAAAGTTCCGATAGTTCCTGACAGTTCCCGAAAGGTCCTCATAGTTCCTGACAGTCCCCGATAGTTTCCGATATTTCCCGATAGTTCCCGAACGTTCCTGACAGTCCCCGATAGTTTCTGATATTTCCCGGAAGTTCCTTATAGTTCCTGACAGATTCCAACAGTCCCCGATAGTTTCCGGTAGTTAATGATTGTTCTCGATAGTCCCCGATACTTCCCAATAGCTCCTGATAGTTCCGATAGTTCCTGACAGTCCCCGATACTTCCCGATAGTTCCGGGTAGTTCCCAAAAGTTACGATAGTTCCTGACAGATCCCGACAGTCCCCTGTAGTTTCGATATTTCTCGATAGTTCCCGATAGTTCCTGATATTTCCGATAGATCCTGACAGTTCCCGATAGTTCCCAAACGTTCCCAATAGTTTCTGATAGTTCCCAAAAGTTCCCTATAGTTCCTGACAGACCCCGACAGTCCCCGATACTTTCCGATAGTTCCTGACAGTTCCCGAAAGCTCCCGATAGTTTCCGACAGTTGTGTTGATCCTGATAACCCTGATATTCAAGATGGTTACAGATAGTTCCTGAAACTTCCGTTAACGCAGCAACGAAGACGTGTTAATGTCTTACATCGGCACGCTACCCTGCAATATGTAGGTTCTGAATAAATACACAAACAACACACCTATATGCCACATTTATCCCCGGCTCGTGTACAGTCATATATCTTTCCAGTTGTCCGATGAAACAGCTGTCAGATCAACCACAATGGCGGTTTTATAGCAAAAGCTGCAAACACATCGACTTTATTAATATAAATTTAATAAAAAGGGCTCTACTAGACCGTAACTTCAAATATTCGGAGTTATTATGTTTTAAAAATGGAAATAAACTGGAATGTATAGAATTACGGGATCGGGCAGTCAGGCTCACTGACTTGATTCATGCATACCATCGTATTCCAATTGCGTGGATCGATGCTCATAATGTCAATCACTGGATTGTCTGGTCCAGACTCGATTATTTACAGACCACCGTCATACATCTGGAATATTGCTGATTGCGGCGTTAAACAACAAAGAAACTAAACAAATCCTATAGAAAGGTTTGGCAGAGCGTGTGTGAGGAGCGATTTTTCCGCTTTCCATCGCATATGCAAAATGATTTCAAATGTTAATTGCGTAAATACAGCTTGTTTGTTTCTTCCCCTGGTGGTTCAACGTTCTCCTTCTACTAGTCAACTACTCGCTGTGGAGACGGGTAGCCTGGATGTTTAAGTCAAACTGTTCGCTCGTCTTAACGAAGACCCGGGTTCGATTTCCTACCTGGGTACAATGCGTGAAGTCCATTATAGTGTCGGTCCGCCATGATATGACAGGAATATTCTAAAGCGGCGTATAACCTAATTCACCAAGTCATTTACTCTTTCTTCTGTCGCTATGAATTACAAGAGACAGAGACCCTATTTGAACGCAGCTGTCTTTACAACTAGCGGAAAAGTGTTGTGTCGTGAATCCTACTGCAGCGTGGTGAAGATATCGACTATATATTCACGCACACAGAAATTCCTCTGTTACAACTTTCATTAGATCGAAACAATGGCTAATTCGCGAGTACATTCTTCAACAGTCTTATTACATTCATAAAACTATAATTAATATAAACTGTTTATATTAATTTAATTTTCAATTTTTCAAATTTTTATTTTTTTAATTTAATTTTATTTTATTTTTTTTATTTATTTTTTTTTTATTTTTTATTTTTTGGGGGGGGTACGTTAAGAAATTTAGATTATTAGTAGATTATTATTATTACTTAATGTTAATCTCCGGCAGAAATATCTAGCAGTAAGTGAAAATTATATTTTGGACATACCAAATTATTTTGAGTGCATGAGAGTAAATTTTTCCAGTAATATCATGGCGAGGCCTTATAACACATGTGGGGAGTCGAACCAGGATCTTCAGCGTGGCGAGCGAAAGCTTTAACCACAAGGCTAACTACAGTCCCCTCCGAATAAATTTTAATGAATTGTTGAACTTAGTTTTTTACAAGGAACTCAAAGAAATGTTGTTGTTTTCAAAATAGGTGTGTCAAATTATTACTTGCCCTTCTCGGGGCGGGAAAAGAATGACTGTGTTACTGACGACTGCTAAATATAGTGACCCAAATGTACGTCATATCAGTCAACTCGGATACTTGTGATGACGGTACTAGTCCATGGTTGGAGCAAAGATAAATGTAGACACTGATACAAACGTATACGAACACGGTCCAACCTTTGCTCCCCTACACAGCTGTGTATCGGTGTCATGCGAAATGTTTTCAGGGATTGTATCAAAAGTTTGAATATCATTTCTATATCTAATCTCATCAGTCTCCATCGCGGATCGGGTGGTCAGACTTGCTGAGTTGGTTTATGCATGTCATCGTATTCCGGTTGCGTGGATCGATGCTCATGATGTCAATCACTGGATTGTCTGGTCCAGATTCGATTATTTACAGACCGCCGTCATATAGCTGGAATATTGCTGAGTGTAACGTTAAACAACAAATAAACAAACAAACAAACAAACAATTTCCATCCTTGTATTTAAAGGAAATATATTCACGTCAATCAATATAATGCTGAATGTTGAAAATATGGGGACGGAATGGATAAGGAAATAGTTATTTCCCATAACAATTAGGAAGGTGGTATCTGTTTATCATATCTCTTGATCATTTCCTTGGGGGCGGTCGGGTAGCCTAGTGGTTAAAGCGTTCGCTCGTCACACCGAAGACCCGGGTTCGATTCTCCACATAGGTACATTGTGTGAAGCCCATTTCTGGTGTCCCCCGCCGTAATATTGCTGGAATATTGCTAAAAGCGGCGTAAAACCATAATCACTGTCATTTCCTTTAAATCGATGTGAAGATATATGGTGCTGACACACCATGGACTCAGCGGATCCTTGTTTTAAGAACAACTGCCCCCCCCCCCCCCCCCCTGGAAAACAAGGTACACAACTCCACACTACGAAGAATTGTGGCGTCTGAGAAAAAGGAAATCTATTTTTACATTTTTTGTCACCTGAAATTGATCTAATTACTGATTACTAGATTACTGATATATGTAACAACATTTTGAAATTAATATTAAATTTTGTAAAGTGAATAATAAGAGGGTAAGAGGGTATTGAATGTTCTGTAAACCTCTTGGGAATTATTTTTCTATGAATAACTCGGCTTTTCATTGGTCGCCGGTATTACATTTCATTCGTTCTTTATTTAAGCCTCTCATCCACGTGCTAGTATGGAATGAGACGTCGCATTATTCTAGACTCTGATTCCAATTAATGACTTGTTCATGTTGGAAAACTGTAACGTTACGTCAACACACGTGGTCCACTTCAACTGACATTCTCGCACTCGTCGATGTTGACGATGTTATTAAAAAAAATATTTATTTATTTATTTATTTATTTATTCCATTTTCCATCATATTTTACATTTCAAAAATCATACATAGAGTGTGCATGGATTTATTGTGACATTATTGGCATGTTTGTAGCATGGACAGATCAGATATCATAGTTACGCAGGGTTTCTAAATAATACATGCAGAGAAGAACAGAAGGCATGGAAACTTGCATAATTACAATTTGAATATGCAATCCATTTTGTAATTTCATAATATCAAAGTATTTCTTTTTGAACTAGTAAAAATATTGTTTTACTTTTTTCTATTAAATGTGTACAGCATAGATTTTGTTACCAAAATTACAGCATTGAGTGAATTGTTATTCTTCTCTTTAAATCTAAACAGTATGTGTTCATTACTAAAATTAACTCTGGTGGTATAGTTTCCAAGACAATCTGAAAATTTCATCCATATATCAGAAACGTAATGACAGTTACATAATACATGAGTAATTGTTTCAGATGGTAGGTCTTCAGCAACCCACGCTTGTATATACCCGTAAAGATTCCGGTTAGAATAGGTCTTTATAGCGACCCATACTTGTCGCAAAAGGCGACTATGCTTGTCGTAAGAGGCGACTAACGGGATCGGTTGGTCAGGCTCGCTGACTTAGTTGAAGCATGTCATTGATCCCAATTACGTGGATCGATGCTTATGATGTCAATCACTGGATTGGCTGGTCCAGACTCGATTACTTACAGACCGCCATCATATAGCTGGAATATTGCTGAGTGCAGCGTTAAACAACAAACGAACAGATGGTTCTTTACATAATGAACAAACTAGTGAGTCAACATATCCAGTTTTAAATAAATAACAGTTAGTACTTAAAATATTATGTAACTTGATATAACTTTAAACGGAAACCATCTTAATTCAGAACTTTGTGTACATATTTTTGCCATAAGGCTAAAGTTTTTCCACTCTGTATCTGTACACGTATACTTTTTTTTCAACTGAGTGCGGCGTTAAACAACAAACAAACAAAACAAACTGATCACATACGCCAGTCAGTCAATTGTTCCATCGCCTGTTGAGTTACTAACAAAGGAATAATGCGGCTTATTTAAATAGTTTTAATTTCTTTTTCCAAACAATAGGATCGGTTCTCGAAATATATTTATAAGAATTGCAAATATTTGATTTAAATGACCCTTATGAAACAAAGCCTTAATTACGGTTGTTTGTTTGTGGTTTGTTGTTTAACGCCGCACTCAACAATATTCCAGCTTTATGAAGGCGGTCTGTTAATAATCGAGTCTGGACCAGACAATCCAGTGATTGACATCATGAGCATCGCACCACGCAATTGGGATACAATGACAAACATCAACCAAGTCAGTGAGCCTGACCACCCGATCCCGTTAGTCGCCTCTTACGACAAGCATAGTCGCCTTTTACGGCAAGTATGGGTCGCTATGTAGACCTATTCTAACCGGAATCTTTACGGGTATATACATTTTGAAACTATTGTTGTTTTAAATTGTTGTTAAATTTTGATTCCGTAATACAGACCTGTCAACCCCTCTTCATGACAATGTGAGAGATTTGATTTCAAAATTTGGAGATTTACCTCCAAAGGGGGAGATTTTTAAAATAGTGAAGATAAGAGAATTTCTATTACTTATAGACGAAGTGATCGTGAAACATAATCACACTCTGCCGTGGAGAGGTTTAAAAACGTGTTTCCATTCATACTCACAACCAGGTGACCCCCGACAGCCAAGGGACGCAACTCCAATCAAATTACAACATCGGTGCTCCCTTTACATGTACATTTATTTTTCATATTTGTAGCACATATATCCATTGTTCAGCAATTTACATTTCCACTGCTGCAAAATCAAAACAACAAAAATCACACTTCCGCAATTTTCATTTCGAGATACGACCTTTCATTTCCCCGTGAGGGAAGTCTTTCTCATTACACGTTTGGGGAAATCCGTTTTAGTTACAATTTAGAGTTACCTCCCTTATAATTATGGCCTACGGAAAGTGAAGCGCTCTAGCGCTCGGCATTCAAGATAAGTACATATGTCTTTAAACGTCAATGCAAAATGACAACGTCTGCTCGTAGATTCATGTATGATTGTCCGACGAAATGACAACTGAATCTGGGAAACACACCCCGGGATCTGACAAAAGTGCGGAAAACGACAACCTCGGCCAAGTAAAAGCCGGACACATAAACAATAATAACCGGACGCAACAGTTGAAAGATGACGTCTTCAACTTCATTGATGCCAACATTCGAGGAATAAGAGTAAGTTCAACTAAAGATCTTATATATAATTTATCAAGAATGACAGTGTGTAGATCTATATACGGACGCAATAGCTATTCAGTATGGTTGAGACCCGTGAAGATCCGGGGTAGAATAGATCTTCAGCACCCCATGCTAAGGTCAGGCTCGCAGGCTTGGTTGATTCATGTCATCGTATCGCAATTGCGTGGATCTATGATCATGATGTTAATCGTTGAGTTCTTAGACTCGATTATTTACAGACCGCATTCATATAGCTGTTTCTGACTCGATTATTTCCAGTCGCTGTCGTATAGCTGGAATATTGCTATGGTTGTATGTCCGATTTGGTTTTGATAGGACTAAAATTCGCCAAGATTGAACCTTACTTAGTCTGCCAGCACCTTATCATAAGGCTTATGTACCCGAATGTCGTGGGTTTACACACCTGAAGTAGTTTACACCCTTTACAGGGGTGGTCGGGTAGCCTAGTGGTAAAGTGTTCGCTCGTCACTCTGAAGACCCGGGTTCGATTCCCGACATGTGTACAATGTGTGAAGCCCATTTCTGGTGTCCCCCACCGTGATATTGCTGGAATATTGCTTAAAGCGGCGTAAAACCATATTCACTCACTCACCCACTACACCCTTCACACAATGGGCTTTACTTTCAGTGACAGTCATCGTATCAACCCAAATGAATAGAGAATCTCACCCGAGTGTCTTTTGATATCAAATATATCAATACGAGTTGATAAAAGTGGAAAATATCAAACTTGAGCTTTTCCACTTTTATCAACAAGTATTGATATATTTAATTTCAAAAGACACAAGGGTGAGATTTTATTTATCATCCCAACATCATTCTTCCAACTTTTTCAGTTCGTAGACAGTAATAAGAAGTGTCTTCAGTGTAATAGTACTGCTAACAACTTCAGTTGCAGAGCCATTAGTGATGTCATTTGATTGTGACGTCATGGTAACCAATGACATCACAATGGTCTGCAAAGCAATTTCATTGCAGCGATATCTATAATGTAAATATTGCTTGATCTCATACAAGCGATATTTCCTGTGGGAGCCAGTTTTGGATGACAAATAATATTATTGAATAGTAGGTACTATACCTGGTATTATTCGAGATAACATATACAATATTTTATTGTCCCCTCCAAGTGAGACTTTAGCACGTATATTCTCTAGCAATGGGAGTACCTTAAGATAGACATGAGCATGCTTAAGAACGCAAAATAATTTACTAGCATCCACGCCATTTGATACACTATTGCAATGAATGAAGCCCCATAAAATCGTGTATAGTTCATTTGATTCGCATGTTTATCGCCATTGTATCCGAATATGAGCATTTCTGTACGTTAAACCCCATCATCAGCGAAGTGATTAAGGAAAGGGATGCAGGTTGTTGACATGTATCTTTGTGGAGTTCAATACCATGGAATGGTGCTGACAGACCAAGAAGTATCTTCGGTGATAATTTGGGTTTTGCATCCACAACCAGCAAATCATCAAAACTAAGGGAGGCAGCTCTTGATTGGTCTGTTGGTTTGTTTGTTTGTTTGTTTGTTTGTTTGTTTGTTGTTTAACACCATACTCAGCAATATTCCAGCCTTGACAGCGATCTGTATATAATCGAGTCTGAACCAGGCAATCCAATGTTTGACATCATGATCATCGATCTACACAATTAGGATACAATGACCTGCATCAACCAAGTCAGCGGCCCAATCCTGTTATTTGCCTCTTGCAACAAGCAAAGTCGCCTGTTTACAGCAAGTATGGATTGCTAAAGACCTATCCTACCCCGGATCTTCACTGGTAGGTGTGTTGGTGAAAAGACCAATGTGGAGAGGCCGTTGATGTTTATTAATTTGTGATGTATTTGATATTGTGACATATTCTTTCAAAATATGTAAATGCTATTGATACAAGGTGCTGCAATTACTGCGGAAAAGCAATTTTCTGGACAGAGTTGCATCCTTAAAAAAACAATGATCGTGTGTTCGAATCCCAGATTCGCCTTGATAATATTACAGTGTTAGCTCGTGGGTTTCACCGAAGTAGTAACCGAAGCACCTGGATCAAGATGACTGGTCATGATATAACTGAAATACATTTCAAAAGTGGCATCAAACTCACCTCTTTTCCTTTTCTTATAGCTGCGACTCTCTGTCTCTTGCAGGGGAAATAACTCACTAATATCTGTATAATTACCTGTTTCAGTATTCTATATATGGAGTGGGTGTTGTCGGAGTCATCCTCATCGTCAGGTCGACCAGAGCTGTAAGTTCAGCATTATTCAATTGTTAGAACTTTATTTGAGTTTATTTTAATTTTGAGAGTTTATTTTGTTTGTTTGTTGTTTAACGCCACACTCAGCAATATTTCAGCTATATGACAGCTGTGTGTAAACAATCTGGACCAGACAATCAAGTGATTGACATCCTGAGCATTGATCTGTGCAATTGGGATATGATAACATGTATTAACCAAGTCAACAATCCTGTTAGTCGCCTCATGACACAAGACTGGTGATAGTTCAATGCAGTGTTGAGCAATATTACAGCAATAGAAACTAACGTTTTTGGTCCACTAGTCCTTATGATGATAATATATAGCAAAACCCTTAAAAATGGCAATTTTCTACTAGTCCTTATGATACCTTAACTATTGGGCAGTTTGGCAAGTACTATAGGGCTAGTGCCAATTTCTAACCCTGAATATTGTCGTACAAACATGGGTTGCTGAAGACTAATTCTGAGAGGGACATATATTTGCTTTGAGCTGTGAGACCAAAGAATGTGCTTCTAGTAGAGAAGTAGTTACAATAGAGGATCCATGAGCCAGCGACATGAAATGCTTGGTTTTCGTATATTTATCTGCACTTCGTTTCGAAGTATGTAAGGCTGTCCATATTGTATCTGATTTCTCATCTCCATTCTGACGTAAAAAAAATATATAGTTTTCGTATCTCCAGCAGCTGTGAAAAATAGAACACTGATCAGATAAAAATATTGCTATTACAATTGCACAGTCATAGAAAAAAACAATGTGAACTTTATCTTTCTTCAGATGTTTATTAAAAATCCTTTTCTGAAGCAAAGGGACTTGATCTACGTCATAAATGGTTTTAGAGACTGGTACCAAGTGTTAAATTAAGCTTTAAAATGTCATAAAATACTTTGCACAATTATTGAAATTGTTTTTTTAAATATAAAAACATAGTTTATTTAGCCCGCCCGCTCTCTTTGTTGGATAGGGGCGATCAGGTAGCCTAGTGGTTAAAGCGTTCGCTCGTCACGCTGAAGACCTGGGTTCGATACCTAACATGGGTACAATGTGTGAAGCCCACTTCTGGTGTCACCTGCCGTGATATTGCTAAAAGCGACGTAAGACTCACTCACTAACTCACTCACTCACTCACTCACTCACTCACTCACTCACTCACTCTTTGTTGGTTGAGTTAAGAGATGAGAAAGACATAAAAAAACATGGATGACCTTATGCAAATGATACTTGGGCATTGCTACTGGGCAATGAAAAAGGGTGACACGGATGCAAAAAAATCCCCTTCTGTTATGATCACTGGACAATATTTGTTACCATTACCAGGGTTTAGACGATTGATGTCATCCAGATTCCAACACAACAAGTAAAACACTGTTGAAATCACTGATTGACGTGGATAGTTTGAGAAATATTATTCATGAACTGCAAATATACCGTACACCTCCTGATAACGTTTGGTGCTGTGATACACATTATGTTGAATGTTTTAATGACACTGCTTTGATTTCTTACGACAAACTCATCCAGAGAATACAAGCGCAGGACTCATTTGTGTGTGTTGGACTGGAATGAAAACACGTCGTTGACATTCAATGGTGACATTTTATAAAGATATGATGACAACATAGCAGGAAGGTTTTGAAACAAAGACCTACGCGTTTGTTTAAAAAAAATTGAATTATTTGATTGATAACTATTACCATTAATGATGAGTATCACATGTCACAAGTTTACATCCTTGTTGTCGAACGGCCCACATGGGTGGGTGTTTACATGTCATGTCACGTCACACGTTGTTGCACGTTTACGTATTAACTAGGGCTGGGACGAGTCCAAATTTACTACCCGGGTACCCAACCCCCTATTATCCGACCCTACCCGGGTACCCACTGTAGGTCTCAGGAGTTGGGAACACAATGTCTAATTGGGAATAGTTTAACTGTAGCCCTGGCAAAAACTGTTTAGACACATGTATGAAACCAGAGACAATATACTGGATATATGGTCTCTTATGAAACGATCGAATCATGCATACACTGAAGTTGACTGAAGCTTTATCTTTACTCAAACATATACAAGTCAAAGGAATGTGTGCCTCATCATAAAGAAATGGGAACATTAGCAACTTGTAGTGTAAGCACTGAGCTCCAGTGAGGTTTTGTCATTAAACAATATGTCATGTGACCAACCACGGGTCCGGGTAGTACTGTGGGTACCTGGGTCCTACTCAGGACCCACCGAAACCGAGTTACCCGGCCCAGCCCTAGTATTAACCAATGAAATTTGGGTGTTCTCATGATGTCATTTTGAGCTGTCATAAATATATTCTCACTCACTCACTCACTCTTCATTTTCAGACCCATGTATTCTGTAACGTCTCCGACATCCCCAGCATCTACGTGTCCCGCAACATCGTCCTGCAGGGCCGGGTCAACAACATCGGGCCAGACTGTTGTCTCCACGTCACACACCATCCAGTCATTACTCTGCCGTCCTTCCTGAAGTCCCATCTTGTCCAAGGTATGCCAAGCAAACAGAATGTCTACTGATTTCAAAACACTACTGTTCAAAATTTTGATATCCCCGATATAAATTACAGCATGAATTGTACAGAAGAGTATCACTTGTATATCATTGGTTTATAACAAGTGTACAAGAGGTATATCCCAACACTACCCATTTCATAAGAGTGAGTGAGTGAGTTTGGTTTTACGCCGCTTTTAGCAATATTCCAGCAATATCACGGCGGGGGACACCAGAAATGGGCTTCACACATTGTACCCATGTCGGGAATCGAACCCGGGTCTTCGGCGTGACGAGCAAATGCTTTAACCACTAGGCTACCCGACCGCCCCCATTTCATAAGATAAAACAGGGAGTGGGGTAGCCTAGTGGTTAAAGCGTTTGTTCGTCACGCTGAAGACCCGGGTTCAATTCCATTCATGAGAACAGTGTGTGAAGCCCATTTCTGGTGTCCCCCCCCCTGGATATTGTTGGAATATTGCTAAAAGCAGCGTAAAACCACTCACTCACTCACTGTTCAAAACTAAGTCAACCTCTATCATGACATCTTCCCGAGGCAAAGGAGTTAACTGACTTTAAAAGTCCAGTTTCCACCCTTGCCGAACTAGGCTGGAATTACTGGGCTCGATCGAAGCGCCACCAGTGGCTATTACCAGTTATGTCCCTTCTAAGCCTCTCCTGTGGACTAATCAGATTCCATCTCTCGTATCACTTGCATTTGCTTCTCACAAAATGGTGGCGCCCAGTCAGGACTAATTGATAATCAAGATCTATATTGTGATAAAACCGGTCTTACATCGCGAAATGCATCGAATCACGTGAGCACTGTGATTAAAAACACGAAACGATTTGGAAGAAATCTAATGACAACGCAAATCCTGCAATCGACTGAAATCTGCACGACAGTTTACGAACTGGATTTCGATTTCGGTGCGCGAGTTTGATTGGACTATGCATAGACTCGTTAGTCCAGCCAAAATGTAACTCCTTAATACCAGCTTAGTTCGGCAAGGGTGGAAACTGGACTTTTATAGACAATTAACTCCCTTGCCTCGGGAAGATGCTATCATGAAGGTGTGAATTAAAGGCAGAAAAGATCCCCTAGACGCATATTTTTGTGTTAAGTGTCCAGTTGACATTGAATTCTCATACACACAATGAGTGAGTGAGTGAGTTGGGTTTTAGGCTGTTTTAGCAATACTCTAGCAGTGTCACAGCAGGGAACACAAGAAATGGTCTTCACACATTGTGTTTCCCCCTTGGCATACAACGGACATGACTTTAACAAAAGTAAAATTATATTTGGATTTACATGAACATTATTTTTGGCTAATGCTGAAATGCACTTTTCATAGTTACTGAATGTGAATAGTGTTTAATTAATAGTTGAATAGTTAAATCGTTTTAGATTCTAACTCAACTACTGCAACTATTACAGATGAGGGCCAACAAAGTTATCATGTTGAAACTTCAATACTTTAATGTACTCAGTTGTAAAGGTGCATTGACATGATAACAATAATAATATGCATTTTTAGGGTGACGTCAAAACCACATCCTAAAGCATGCTCAAAGTGCTACGCTATTACCAAGCTACCTATTATCCTCGTCAATGGATCAGTGTGGACTCAAATTCCATTCTCAGCACCCTGGGGTGTATGCAATCTCATTAAAATCAGATCTTAGTTCTCACTACCACTAAACAAAGATCTGAGGACATCCCATTACGGGTCACGTCAGACCGACCTTGCACGAACTTTGACCGACCAATGGAATGACCAATCAGAAGGCAGCTTTCTCATGCTTTACGGCACTAATTTCAAATTGGCGACAATGCTTCGAAACATATTTTGACAAATTCTCGATTAAAAATTTGAAACCAGAACAAAAGAACATTCTGGAATCGCTAATAGATGGACTAGATTGTATGGATTCAATCGTTAAACCCGTAACTATCGTTCGGAACACCCCGTGTTAAAGTTTCCGAGGATGCATGATCAGAAATCACATTCCAACTGTCATTTTCATGATCTGGTAAGCGATGCTCTGATTGGTCAGATGAAAGGTCGTTCTGACGTGACCTCTCCTGGTATGTCCTCAGATGTTTGTTTAGCGGTAGCGAGAACTAAGATCTTATTTAAATGAGATTGGGGTGTATGCAACTCAAGCTGCCTAATGAGGTGCTTGAAGGTAACATGCACATTATCTCATCCTACCGGATACCCATATTCACTGCTGGGTAAATAGAGGCGTGTTTGAACAAAGTCTCACCAGATGTAACATATGCATACAGTGACTGTCATGAAGCAGATTCTAGAGCAACCAAATAAGCAGAATGATACTTTAGTTTAGTCACCACAACGCCCATCTTTGTCATTACTTGAAACCAGATGACAAGAATCTACATGCACAAACATACAAGTAGAACATTTCCCCTGAATCATTATACACAGATGAAGTGATCCTTACGTTTATTTCCCACAGAGTTAGATATACCCAAGTTAATTAATATCGTATGTGCACTGGTGCAAATATCACTTCACGCACTGTTTACGTCATATGGACGTCATTTTTTACGTCATTCAAATGTTATTTTAACCTAAAGTTGGAATGACCTCACTCTAGAAGCGACGTCATAGCAAGTGATTTTTGAGGTCATTCAACAGATGTGGTTTTCTAAGATGGCGGTCGTGATCTGTGCATTTTTTTAAAGGGATCTCAAAAGGATTTTGAAGTAATGGGTGATAAAGACAATATTACACTTTCATATGTGTCAAACTGATTTTACAAAATTCATGTATTACCCTTGATTTCACTCGGAAAATGCAAGAATTCTGACATTCATGTTCGTAAAATCCTGTAATAATCTCTATTAATTTACTCGGAAAGGAAATAGTTATTCAAATATTGGCCAAAGTCCATAGACCCAATTAAAGGGAATCGAGTGGTCTTTTGACGTGGTTTATTGATTGTCACCGTGCCTCATGTTGTTGTTTATTGTTTAGCGCCACACTCAGCAATATTCCAGCTATATGATGGCAGTCTCTCAATAATCGAGTCTGGACCAGACAGTCCCTTGACTGACATCGTGAGCGTCAATCTACGCAGTTGGGATATGATGACATGCATCAACCAAGTCCTAGAGTCTGATCCCGTTAGTTGCCTCTTACGGCAAGCATGGGTTGCTGAAGAAGTTTACTGCAGTGTTAAGCAATGATTATGTTTGCTAGCTTTAATTCACTTATGTTTCATTTGTGGTAGCATAGACGTTCGGGCTATTGTGAGTTATCACATTTAGTAGTAAATAAGTATTGCTTTAAAATGACTCATCAAGTCGTATATTTACCCATAAAATGGACGTCACTCACCCATATTTGTTTTCAGAGATATATTTTGTTTCAGAGTCAAGTTTGCCAATCTATATTGCTGGAATCGAACCAAATCCTGTTGGCCGAAAATGGCTTATTGACAAGGTTAAAGCTCAGCATATTTGGTTCAAACTGCTGGAGAGGTCACGTGATCCCGAGAGACTGGATTGTGTAGTCTCCATTAGGAAGGTATGAATGCCAAGAATTATTATCTAAATGTTTATGTAGAGAATGCATTGAATTTGAAGGAATGTATGATGTTTTTGTTTGTTGTTTAACGCCGCACTCAGCAATATTTCAGCTATATGACGGCGGCCTGTAAATAATCGTGTCTGGACCAGACAATCCAGTGATTGACATCATGAGAAACGATCCACGCAATTGGGATCAATGACATGCATCAACCAAGTCAGCGAGCCTGACCACCCGATCCCGTTAGTTGCTTCTTACGACACGCATAGTCGCCTTTTATGGCAAGCATGGGTTGCTGAAGACCTATTCTACTCCCCATGATGTAGTGACCTTTGAAATGTCAATCGTTTCCATTTCTGGAACCACCTCAAAGATAGCTCTGAGTTATTTTATTTCTGCCCTTTTGAAATACGAGTTTTGGTTGCTTGTTTTTTAACACCGGTCTAAGCAATAGTCAACCTGTGTGATGGCCGTCTGTAAATAGTAAGTCTGGACAAGACAATCCAGTGACTGACATCACGAGCATCGATCTACGTAATTGGGATACGTTGACATGCATCAACCAAGTCAGCGAGTCTGACCACTCGATCGCTTTAGTTGCCTCTTACGACAAGCATAGTCACCTTATACAGCAAGAATGGGTTGCTGAAGACCTATTCTAACCCAGATCTTCACGGGTGGAAATACGAGTAAAATGTCGATCTTGTTTAATTTTGTGTATCCCTGTTTTTGCGTACACCCCTTAAGTAACTGTGACAGAATCTCACCTCCACATACTTAAATAGAGCATTTTTGCAATAAGTGTCTTGAGTCATTCAATATGGAATTGCTAGAGGCATTTTTACATTAAAATGTACATTTGTTTAAGTAAATTAAAGCTGCAAAAAACATTTCCATAATCATCAGAAATCCATCATCCATTGTGCTACTTTATCATGAATCAATATCAAATATTGATGATATTGAGTTTGTGAAAAAGTGAGCTTATCCTGCCACACCGGTGGCATCCGTCACAAACACATGCAAAGGCAAATCAAGTGTTCACCTGAAAAGAAATGGGAACGTATACAAGTCAAAACAGGGAATTGCATCGGACTTAATTTTTGTCACGGATGCTTGCAATTTGGAAATGTCCACCACATGTCTACCAGAAGACTTTTTGAAAACTTTGCTGAGGCCTTGAAGGTTGTAACACTAAATATAGAACCTCTGAGTAAGAGTGGTAGGACGTTCTTTGAAATCTTCGTAAAAACCACACACTCGATTTTACCTCAAAAGTTATGAAATGTCGACAAAAGGTCCTGGAATATTGCTCAACATGATGGGGAACTTGACTTTTGGAAAGTTGATTGAGTGAGTGAGTTTGCTTTTAGCAATATTCCCGCAATGTCACGGCGAGGGACACCAGAAATTAGCTTTCACCCATTGTACCCATGTCGGGAATCGAACCCGGGTCTTGGGAGTGACGAGCGAACATTTTGACCACTAAGCTACCCGCCCCTTTGGAAAGTTGATGTCATCCCTCTCGTTATACAGTCCTGTGGAGAAAAGAAAGGCTCTAATTCCAAACTCCATTTTACATATTTACACTAATATTTTGGAGTATTTTATGGTTGACAGTTGTGAGGAAGCTGAAATATTGCTGACAGGGGTAAGTCAGTCTTTAATTACCGTGTCCTTGCCACTTTCAGCTTCCCTCTTTTCAAAGTCTCTGTTTTGCTTGACATTGACTCGATTATTTCAAAGGTCGCTTTGATGGCTGGAATATTGCGCATGTGACATAAGAAAGAAACAAACCCTCTGATAATATGCTTTTGTGTTGCCAGCGGTTCCTGTTCAAGGTCGTCATTAATGAAGAGCTGATACGTCTCGGCCTGTGTCGCCTGCGTGATTATCCAACTCCCCCCGTTGCGCCAGTCTACAATCACGTGATCAACAAATTGGTTGCCATAGAAGCCAAGTTAGACCGGAAGCAGTCCCCCACCAGAGTCAGAAGTGCTGCACGGACAGTAAAGGATGTTCTTGTGTACCTTGTGACGTTTCCGAAGACCTTGCTGACATATTTGTCAAAGTTTAGAAGAAAATAAGATCGTTTTTTCACAAATATTGGATCACAGTTTTTGTAAACAATTTCAGTGATGTTACCTACTTTCTTCTGAGGATAACTTTTGTTCTTGGTCAGTTTTTTGTTTTATGTGTTCGGTGCTTTTGGTAACATCACTGTGTACTTGTATATACAATAGAACAGAGTGACGTTTTGTTGCTGTGATCTGAAACTCGCTTGTGCTTTTCATGATTTGCTGTTTGCCATGACTGTTATGTTGTTAAGGTATTCAGAGCACAATTAAATAAAATGAATATTTATACACGTATCATAATGTTCCGTAATGATTAGATCTGCTGAAGATTTAGTTTTGTGGGATGGTATTTCGTTCCAGTGCACACCTCATTCCAGTGTATATGCCTCACTCCGTAGAGACACAAGACCACCTCCAAGGTCTAGTGGTAGAGCGGAAGGTCGGGGGTTTGATCCCCAGGCAGCATCATACATACCAAAAGATGTTAAAGGATGGTACTGGTGCTCAGCATTAAGGGTCTAAAACAAGGACTGGTCAGCTCGGAGTCAGAATACTCTGTCTGAGTGGGGTATTCATGTTAAACTGCGGCATGGTATCTCAGTGAGCTAGCACTTTAAATCGGCAGTCCGGACTAGTACAAGCAGCCACACACACGTACACGTACATGCACGCCGCTATATAAGTGCAATATTCTTGGAGGCAATGTTGTTACCCTGCCTGGTGTTCGGCATCAAGAGGCTAAAACAAGAACAAGGCTCAGAGTTAGTATGTTGTGCAAGCAGTACCAGCAGCTCCACACACATGCATTTACGCCAACTTATAAGTGCAATAATATTGAAAGAGACGTTAAACCCCATTTCACCTCGACTCACCTCACGCCATGTATGAGACAGCCTCCGTGGTCTAGTGGTAGAGCATCCGCCCAGAGAGCAAAAGGTCCGAGGTTCGATCCTCGCCCGCATCATACCAAAAGACGTTAAAAGATGGCACTTGTTGTTACCCTGCCTGACACTCGGCATTAAGGGTCTAAAACAAGGACTGGTCGGCTCGGAGTCAGTATACTGTGTCTGAGTGGGGTATTCATGTTAAACTGCGGCATGGTATCTCAGTGAGCTAGCACTATAAATCCGCATCAGTCCGGACTAGTACAAGCAGCCACACAAACACACACACGTACATGCACGTCGCTATATAAGTGCAGTAATCTTGGACGCGACGTTAAACCCCATTTCACCTCACCTCATATCTGCGAGATGCCGTTCATTTAGGTCTTTAAATAATCTTTACAGAGTTACTTCCCTTATACCGTTACGTTGCTAAACGCTTACCTGCAACTTTAAAGTTGAAACTTTCGAAAGATTGCCAAGAAAATGAGGGGAAAACACCTTTTAATACTTAACTTAATAATTATTCTCCTCAGTGCAGATCTGCATGCGCACGAGACATCATGCTGATCCCCGATACATATATAATCACTGTCACGTTGTATCTGGAAATAGGAAGGACCAACAGAGGTCAATGTCCCATAAACAGTTTTGTCCCATGATGAATCGTGTTATTGAGACAATAAACTAGTACCATGAACTACGTATAACGATCTGGTGAGTATACCACTGAGGTCACATACGAGGAAGTAACGTACACGGATGAGATTTCTAAGTGCTCGAAACAAGAACTGCCCGGAGATTTGTCTCTCAACGTGTGGGTGTGTCTCTCCGTCAAATCTTTAAACACCCAGTGATAAATGGGGCACCTCACTCAGAAATTGTATTCATGCACGGTTTCCTGTAATTTTGGAGAATTAAATTGCGTCTTATACGAAATTATTTTTAAAATATGTGGCTCGCAATATATATTTTTAACTTTATTCCTAATATTTTATTTATTCATATTACAATTTGGGGAATATTTGTTATACTGACACGTGTTTCCACAAGTTTTATCAACTTTGAACCAGGCTTCGAGTACCAGTACAAATACGACGCTAACGCAAATCTGAAACATATCGGTGAATTTCAAGTCTTAGCGAAGGTGAGTTACTAGTATTAACTCTATTACTGTATCCTTTGCATTGAATTTTTCTATGAACAAAAGAATTCATCACACGTAACTCCACACCATGATATGTAACTATAACAGATATGATTCATTAACTCTGGTCGCCATTGTGGAATTCAAATTGAAATCAGCCCATAGCACACTGAAGCATATGTCCAGTCAATCGAAGTGAAGCATCTCAGAAGGGTTAATTACAGAACTCCCAAAACCAGAAACTAGGAGTTAAACCTTCAAAATGTTTAGATTTTGAGGTAAGTTATCAGCCATTTGATACCTCTTAATCTATGGCGTTAAATACAGTAGTCATGAATGAAAGTTGCAAACAGACCACAGTGCAGATATATACTCGTATGTTGCAGATCCTTTGAAAAGGGAATTTCAACACACATGTAACATTCGTTACCCATGAAGATCTGGGGTAGAATAGGTCTTCAGCAACCCATGCTTGCCGTGAAAGGCGACTATGCTTGTCGTAAGAGGCGACTAACGGGATCGGGTTGTCAGGCTCGCTGACTTGGTTAATGCATGTCGTGGATCCCAATTGCGTGGATTGATACTCATGATGTCAATCACTGGATTTTCTGGTTCTGACTCGATTATTTACAGACCGACGTCATAGAGCTGGAACATTGCTGAGTGCGGCGTTAAACAACAAACAAACGAGTAATGATCTTAAATATATGTCAGCTCATTCTTTTTTCGACCAGTTCCGTAGAGAACAAAGTCGGATATACTGAATATAATTTCTATCATATATTCTAATGGCAGATATATCAATATCATTACTCAACTAATGACAAACTTCGGATATACCGAACTGAACTGAACTGTGTTCGTGACATCCGCTGTTGACTGTTTTTAACGCATGGACAATACACATGTCATTGCTACTGGTTGTGGCAACGTTGGTAAGCAGAATACATGGGTCAAATTTGCCTTCAAGAAATCAGTTTCAGGGCTTTTATCCACCCACAATTCAAAGTGAACGAAGCACTAGTTATATGGGGTAGACATGTGACTTGCTCCAACAATATATCGAGTCCCATTAATATCGCTCACTATTCTTGTTTAGGCTCTCCTCCGTACGTGAATTTAGGTAATTGAAAAGACGAATACACTGCATTGGTGACACAGCAAACTTGAAAGGTGGATAAGCGGTAACATTCAACATGTGACCTATAAACGCGTCTATACAACACACTGTATGTATACAAATTTGATCAGTGGAAGGTTGAATAACACTTCTATAAAGAAAGTCGTGCTCTGCCCTAAGCTTCCTTGTTCCGTCAGTCAATTTCATGTATGGGAGTCATGTCGGATCTGGCTACATGATAGAGCAGTGAAACACATCTTTGGATTTCAGTTTATTCCTGTAAAATGTCTGGAAATTATTTTCCGACAATTTGGGGAATATTTGTTATACTGACACGTGTTTCCACAAGTTTTATCAACTTTCAACCAGGCTTCGAGTACCAGTACAAATACGACGCTAACGCAAATCTGAAACATATCGGTGAATTTCAAGTCTTAGCCAAGGTGAGTTACTAGTATTAATTCTTTTACTGTATCCTTGAAAATGCATTGAACGTTTCTGTGAACAAAACAACGCATCACACGCAACTGTATTTAAAAGATCATACGCAGAGTTTGAATGTTTTCCGCCTCTGTGGACGAGTGGACGAGTGAGTGAGTGAGTGGGTGGACGAGTGAGTGAGTGAGGGTGTAACGACGCCACTAAATGACATGACAGGAATTCACCCTGCATTAAGTTCACACACCACCCTCCCCGACTTTATTTCACTCATAATCGCCAAGCAGTGAGTGAGTTGAGTTTAACGCCGCTTTTAACAATGTTCCAGTTATATCGCGGCGTGTCAGCTTAATGTGGGATGAAAGCCCGCAGTGATGCAGGTCTCAGACGTTTACCACTTCGGTGAAACCCATGTATGGTGCTGACAAACCTAGACACATTATCGGGGCGAATCGGGATTCGAACCCACAATCATAGGTTTCTGGCGTGCCCAAGGCACGCAACTCTGCACAGCGAATCGCGGCGCATTAGACGACTGGGCCACCCGTGCCCCCACAGTGACACAATAGGGGATCAAAATAACAGGCTGAAGTTTCGAAAATAATCAATGTAGACATATTATTTCGTGGAGATATCGAACGGAAAACAGCGCTACCATTAATGATATAACAAACAGAAACTTAATGGGCTTCGTATGTTTTTGTAAAAAATAATGTCTTCAAGAAAAAATCTGGACAAAAATATTTTTGCAACAAGGTTTAAAAAATACGGACATGCGGATCACCCTGAAAAACGTGTTCTGCTTCTCCTGTCACAGGAAAAATGACTGACAAAATATTTTGACTATAATATCCCAGCTTCCCGTTTGTTGGAAAGTAGTCTAGCCAATGTTCAACATTGATATGTTGTTATAATATTGATAAATTCTTTTATCATACACCTAACAATGATATGAGGCATTTTTCATGTGGGATAGAGCCAACATGGAGACGGTCATATCATAGGGCTGTAATTACCAGACCCGTATTATTCGCTGCCGGGCTGATATGGCTTGTCAAAGCATATTGAATGGGCGATGGATATCAGTTCAGGTGGTAGGAAATTTGAGTTACGTCCCTTTGTCTGTCGTCTGCTCGTCACCTCGGCCAGCTTACCCGTGACAATGACTTCCAAACTAGGTGAAACGTCATCACATTCACTTGCAAGAAGATGCATTTTACAATTTGATGTTATGAGACATGATAAAAAGGTTATAATGTGTCAGTTTTTACACCACACCCCACACCAACCCTATGGCTAGGCTTGCTCCTAGGCTGTACTGAATGGCAAGTCCATGGATGTAAAATAATTCTTTCTGCTAATCGGAAAGTCGCTATCCTTTTATAGAGACAACTTGTTATTATTATTTATTTACTCTAGAAATTATGATTTGAGCTAATAATCATCGGCTTAGAGACTTGTACAAGTCTACACTCTGGCCTTCGACCCTCGGGCTGATAAGGAGGTATCAGCTTGAATACTGACATAATACCCTTAAAATATCTGCCCCACTGCGGATATGAATGGCCATATATAATGCACATTCTTTACGAATAAAACCAGGCATGCGTGGCTTAACCCTCCCATGCGTGTTTATTGGGGCGTGAACAAGTCATGGTGATTCATAGGACCATACATTCAATCTTCCCCTAAATACCCGGAAGTTGTATTATAGCACTATATTTGAGCAGCTTTAGGTGGAAAAAGTTGCTATTTTCAGCGATGTACGTGATCCATTTTTTTAAATATCTGAATCGCGACGCCTTAGATCAGAAGTTTGTTTGTTTGTTTGTTGTTTAACGCCGCACTCGGCACTATTCCAGCTATATGACGGCGGTCTGTACATAATCGAGTCTGGACCAGACAATCCAGTGATTAACATCATGCGCATCGGTCCACGCACTTGGGATACGATGACATGCATCAACCAAGTCAGCGAGCCTGACCACCCTATCCCATAGGCGTCTTACGACAAGGATAGTTGCCTTTTACGGACAACATGGGGTGCTGAAGACCTTTTCTACCCCGGATCTTCACGCGTGAACTGTTAAAGTAAATGAACATGTATTTACATTTCTCCTTGAGTGAGATTAACGTGGGGAAAGGTCCTATATGGTACAATCTTGGTGATAGTATGTATTTTGTTTAACGCAGCACTCAGCAATATTACAGCTATATGAGGGCGGTCTGTAAATAATCGAGTTTGGACCAGACAATCCAGTGATTGATATCATGAGCATCGATCCACGCCGTCGGGGTACGATGACCACAATATCGACCAAGTCAGCGAGCTTGACCACCCTATTTATTAACTGACCTCGTACGACAAGCATAGGTTGCTTGGGACAAATTGCAATCGGAAACCGTGGACATATATCCACTATGAAGTGTTGAGGGACTTCGGAAGCCTGTATATCAGGCTCATAGTTCTGGTGATGAAACCTGGATAAATGCTTCATATGTTCAATTGTCAGTTGTTTACCGCATTTCCCCTCCTGAATCAGGTGGGCTACATCAATGTTGGAAACAATGGAGGGGGACAGGAAATCTACGTCAAGATGTACGCCTTGGCGATAAAGACCAATCATGCAGAAGGTGAGTGAGTGAGAGGTCTGGTGAGTGAGTGAGCTGGTCTGGTGGGGTGTGTGAGGTGAGGTGAGGTGAAAGGGGGTTTAACATCGCGTCTAAGATTATTGCACTTATATAGCGACGTGCATGCACGTGTATGGATGCTTGTACTAGTTCGGACTGATGCCGATTTATAGATCTAGCTCACTGAGATACCATGCCGCAGTTTATCATGAATACCCCACTCAGACACAGTATACTGACCCCGAGCCGACCAGTCCTTGTTTTAGCCCCTTAATGCCGAGCGCCAGACAGGGTAACAACAAGTACCATCTTTTAACGTCTTTTGGTATGATGCAATCGGGGATCGAACCCCGGACCTTCCGCTCTCCGAGCGGACGCTCTACCATTAGACCACGGAGGCGGTCTTGGTGGATGTGTGAGTGAGCGAGTCTGGCGGTGAGTGAGTGAATGGGTCTGGTGGTGAGTGAGTGAGTTGGTCTGGTGGTGGGTGAGGGTGTGTGTCAGGTGGGTGTGTGAGTTCTAGTGGGTGAATTAGTGAGTGAATGGGTCTGGTGGGTGATTTAGTGAGTGAATGGGTCTGGTGGTAGTGTTAGTGAGTGGGTCTGGTGGGTGAGTTAGTGAGTGGGTCTGGTGGGTGAATAAGTGAGTGGGTCTGGTGGTAGTGTTAGTGAGTGGGTCTGGTGGGTGAGGTAGTGAGTGGGTCTGGTGGGTGAATAAGTGAGTGGGTCTGGTGGTAGTGTTAGTGAGTGGGTCTGGTGGGTGAGTTAGTGAGTGGGTCTGGTGGTTGAATTAGTGAGTGAGTGGGTCTGGTAGGTGAATTAGTGAGTGAGTGAGTGAGTATGGTTTTACGCCGCTTTTAGCAATATTCCAGCAATATCACGGCGGGGGACACCAGAAATGGGCTTCACACATTGTACCCATGTCGGGAATCGAACCCGGGTCTTCGGCGTGACGAGCGAACGCTTTAACCTCTAGGCTACTAGGTGGGTGAATTAGCGAGTGAATGGGTCTGGTGGTTGTGTTAGTGAGTGGGTCTGGTGGGTGAGTGAGTGAGTGGGTCTGGTAAATGAGTGAGGGAGTGTGTCAGGTTGTGAGTGAGTGAGTGAATCTGGTGAGTGAGTGAGTGGGTCTGGTCAGTGAGTTAGTGAGTGGGTCTGGTGGTGAATGAGGGAGTGAGTCTTGTGGGTGAGTGAGTTAGTGGGTCTGGTGGATGAGTGAGTGAGTGGGTCTGGTCAGTGAGTTAGTGAGTGGGTCTGGTGGTGAATGGGTGAGTGAGTCTTGTGAGTGAGTGAGTGGGTCTGGTCAGTGAGTTAGTGAGTGGGTCTGGTGGTGAATGAGTGAGTGAGTCTTGTGGGTGAGTGAGTTAGTGGGTCTGGTGGATGAGTGAGTGAGTGGGTCTGGTCAGTGAGTGAATGTGTGGGTCTGGTCAGTGAGTAAGTGTGAGTGAGTAAGTGGGTGAATGAGTGGGTTTTATGGTGAGCGTACGTAAGTATAGCGGATGAGTTATAACTTCGCAAAAATTATTTAAAAAATCTTGAATTGTGTTGCATTATCATATGATATTTGTTGGGGCCGCTGAAATACGGTCACATGTGATGAACGGGATTTTATTCCATAATATAGGGACGTAGAATCATATTTATGTATATTTTTTACATCTTGCAGATGCAGCTCCTTTTCCCTCGGACTTATCCAAATGGTAAAGTCTTATGTTTTACTCTTACCTTTATTTGAATGTTCTTTTCTTACACGGGGGGCCCAGTTGTCTGAGGCGCCGCGATTCACTTGGGCACGCCAGAAACCTATGATTGTGGGTTCGAATCTCGGTTCGCCCCGATTATGTTTCTAGGTTTGTCAGCACCATACCCGTGCTCGTGGGTTTCAACGAAGTGGTACAAGTCTGAGACCTGCATCACTTCGGGCTTTCCCCCCACATTAAGCTGACACGCCGCGTTATAACTGGAATACTGTTAAAAGCGGCGTTAAACCCAACTCACTCATATATTTAGGCAATGAGTGTCCACGAACAGACAAGTGGATGTGTCTTGAGATTGTGCCGTCGTGATGTTGCTGGTATATTGCAGACATGGTGTAACACATCACGACTGGGCCAATTACAGCTATATTATTACAGCTATATGACGGCAGTCTGTAAATAATCGAATCTGGATCAGACAATCCAGTGATTGACATCATGAGCATTGATCCACGCAATTGGGATACGATGACATGCATCAACCAAGTCAGCAAGCCTGACAACCAAACCCCGTTAGTTGCCTTTTACGACAGGCATAGTCGCCATTTACGGCAAGAATGGTTGCTGAAGACCTATTCTACCCCGAATCTTCACGGGTGGGAGAAATCACGAGAATCTGCTTCCAAATTCGAGAAATTTCTCCGACTTACACCACGTCAGGGTTGATGAATAATTTCTCTATAATTCTGCTTAATGACCTAGAGTTGCGTCAGTTTACTTGTACCGGAATGACCAGTGAGTTCCTGGCTCAGAATCAACTACAACAATAACGTGACGTCATCATTGTGGTTCACTACATGATATCATTTCATTATCTGCATAGATATGTACGCTTGTTTTAAATACTACTTCTGCGTGTGAAAAACTTTCATTTGCGTTGAAAACTAGTATGTGAAATATATAAAAAATGCTGCCAATCTTGTTCCGATGATCAAGAACAAGAGGTACCTACGAAACGATAATACATAACAATACAGAGGCCTTGAAATAATATCTATGCGACGTTTGAAAACATTATTTCACCAAATATGTAATCATTAAAAAGTCAAATAATGTAAACAAGAAATGTTATTTCTCAGGTTCTCGTTTGTGATCACGCCACATGGCGAGATTCTCCACGTCTACCACCCTCCAGACGACGACGATGAAGCTGTCGCCATGAAGAAGGGAGCTGCCGCCATGTTCGCGTCTCGTCTCCACCACGCCACTGAGGTAAATGTGCACCTGGACCATGAACAGGATGGTGAATCAGTCACACTAGTTCTACGTTTGGCCCAGTCTGATGCCCAGTTCGTCATTATTGTTTCCTGGTTTGTCAGCACCATACCTACAGCGTATCCTCGTGGGTTTCATTAAAGTGGTAGACGTCTGATGCATGCACCATTTCAAGCTTACTCCCAGCTCACACACAGAGTTGAATAATTGTAATACTGTTCAAAGCGGCGGCGTTAAATCACCCTCACTCACTCTAGTATCACAACAGTGTTCAAACGGACATGTTCTATGTACCTTTTACCGTATTCGTAAGAAAACACAAAGACTCAATTCCTGGTGCCCTACATCTTATTTGTCATCTTGAAGAAAGTGTCCAATACTAAAGCCTTACACAGTGTTTATTTGTCGAAAGCATACTTTTAAGGCATCAATTTGTATAATAATCATATCCGCCTTAGTACCAACGAACCAATAAAATTCAATAAACAAACGTTTATCTCGAGAACAAATATAAAGAGTGAATGAATGTTGTATTACGCCGCGCTCAACAATATTACAACTATATCACACCAGCCGGGTATTTTCCCCGCGTCCCGGTTAGGCAGACCAGTGGTTGATACACGTGCATGTGGTATGATTAACGGCCCTACCATCGCACAGATGCACTTCTGCACATTGAATGCTGCGCTATACAAATGCATATATTATTATTTTTATTATTATCATCATCATCATCATCATCATCATCATCATTATTATTATTATTATTATTACATCTGTCGGGTTACGATGACACGCACTCCTCATCCTCATTTAACGGATTCATGACACGTACATATCACTGACGTATCCATGGAAATGTCACTGCAGTGATTTTGAGTGAGTGAGTGAGTGAGTATGGTTTTACGCCGCTTTAGCAATATTCCAGCAATATCACGGCGGGGGACACCAGAAATGGGCTTCACACATTGTACCCATGTCGGGAATCGAACCTGGGTCTTCGGCGTGACGAGCGAACGCTTTAACCACAAGGCTACCCGACCGCCCCCAGTGATTTTGACAGTATAGAACATAAACAAGATAACTTTGCAGTGTCAACACTGGTTTTCAGTAATCCATTCTTATAATGTTCATCACTATCTTGTCCTTTGCGCCTAATGGATATGTGTGGTTGAGATACATTACTCTCTGACTTTGCGTTTTATAGTTTGAAGACTCTTTCCACAAAGATTTGATTTGAAATTGAAAAGGTATGTTATTCATTTTTACAGGATCTCTCCCGTGCAACCAAAGACGGGTGGGGTTATCAAGTGAGAGAGACAGGAAACGAAGGTATGGCTACATATATTTGAGATTCTCAATATCACTGGGTAAATGAGTACTTTAGAATTGACCACCGCGTTCCACATTGCCTCATCAGACGTATCGTACTGAGCAACCCATGCTTGCCGTAAAAGGTGACTATGCTGGTCGTAAAAGGCGATAAACGGGATCGGGTGGTCAGGCTCGCTGACTTGGTTGATGCATGTCATCGATCCCAATTGCGTGGATCGATGATCATGATTATAATCACTGGATTGTCTGGTCCAGACTCGATTATTTACAGACCGCCGTCATATAGCTGGAATATTGCTGAGTGCGGCGTAAAACAACAAACCAACCAACCAACCAACGTATCGTACTGGGCTGAATGTAATGCCAAAATAACACAAGTTGTTGCAAACAACCATATGCACAAAGGATCATTTTCGGGTCGAATTTGGGTTTCCAACAAACTGACCCTGGAAGCTACGCGACACAACTCAGCGGATCTTGATTACATATTTATTGATTTCTGCTAGGCAAGAAATTATTACAATTACATTTGCGGTAGAAATGACTCACTAACTTGTCACATTCTTACTTCAGGTTTGCATAATGCCACCTACACTGTGCGACCAACAACATGGGGTCACGTGTTCACTAAGACCAGACACCCGGGTCACCATCCTATCAAGCACGCCACCTCAGAGTACACCAAGGTACATCGCAGTTCATACAGTAGCTACCGTTGCCGATGACGTTGGTTACTTTGCTGGTATCGTAGTTGCCAGTACAATGTGTATTCAATGTCCGGGGACTATGTACCCAGTGTACAGTCCACAGTGTCCCAGGATACTGGTATCTGGTGAGACTTAGGCAACAGAGTCTGGGTTGGGTTTTATGTCCTATTAATGGCTATCTTCATGTGCCGATGTCATATGCTCCATTCTTTGATGTCCGCTTTAAGTATTGATGCTTAAAGCAAGTACTGACCTTGTCGTACCCACACAGGACGCAATGAAATGTAATCCAGGAAACATGGTACTAGGAATACAGGAACCAGCAGCCAGGATATTTGGTCAGTCTGCGCCTATTCAAGATAATTTGAAGGGAGGAACCAACCACATTTTACCAACAACCAATTCTGCATGTCCACATACCTCTGTCTCTGTCTCTCTGTGTGTCTCTCTCTGTGTCTCTCTCTGTGTGTGTCTCTCTCTCTCTCTCTCTCTCTCTCTCTCTCTCTCTCTCTCTCTCCATGCACATTGGTGGTTATGGGCACGTATTCAGGCATGTGTCACTCTAGGCTGTACTCTCACATACGTTCACACCCTTTGTTATAACTGAAGAATGTTAGCTGCAGTCAGGCTTAAATCTGTCACCCAATCTGTTGTTCCAGACATTGCACTATGACAAGGAGCTTGGGACTGTGCACTCCGTTCACGTGGAAGAAGAGTTCAAGGTCATGCATAAGACAGCAGAAGGGTGAAGATTATTTGTTATATGTCTGCTTATATTTCATAAGAAATGTATTTGACAGACTGCTAATTTCCTAGTCCTGAGTATCGTCTTGACCGCAAACAACATTCTTATACTTTCTGGTTAAAATACATATGACATGTACACACATCCACATTCATGGAAACATCTAACCCAACGTCTACATCCACATCCATGGTCTTGTTTACATCCACAAGCACATCCACTTACACATCCACATCTATTGCAACATCGACAGCCACATTCATGGCAACATCGACCCCAACGCCTACATCCACATCCATGGTCTTGTTTACATCCACAAGCACATCAACTTACACATCCACATCTATTGCAACATCTACGTACATCCACATTCATGGCAACATCTACCCCAACGTCTAAATCCACATCCATGGTCCTGTTTACATCCACAAGCACATCCACTTACACATCCACATCTATTGCAACATCTACATCGTCATTCATGGCAACATCTACCCCAGCGTCTACATCCACATCCATGGTCCTGTTTACATCCACAAGCACATCCACTTACACATCCACATCTATTGCAACATCAACAGCCACATTCATGGCAATATCTATATCAACATCCAAATCCCAAGCAACATCTATAACCACATTGCTGGCAACATCCACTTCCATGGCAACATCCACATCGATATTAAGAACGGCAACCATAGGTTATATATCCAAGGTAGACACAATTTCATGGATAACAACTTCTTTAATACTGTAAAAAGCGACGTTTCGGTATAGATCCTTTTACCGTTGTCCATAAAATCTTGTCATCCGTCAAGTTCTAGGTAATGCCTATCAAACAATTTATACATCCAAATTCATAATAA
Organism: Haliotis rufescens; assembly: GCF_023055435.1. Lineage (NCBI taxonomy): Eukaryota > Metazoa > Mollusca > Gastropoda > Lepetellida > Haliotidae > Haliotis > Haliotis rufescens. The sequence goes on from NW_025963990.1 coordinate 1,962,855, forward strand.
TGCTGCTTCTTCTAACAGGTTCAATCCGTTCGAAAACACTCGTCCAGTGAAGGCGGCCAACGACTTTACAGAACTGGGTAGGTCCAGCCAGTTTCTCTCCAGCAAAGGTCATCTATATCCATAGAGAGAATGTTATAAAATAGCTGTTGCACGATATTAACGCAGAAACATTGTCATAACATTTAATGTGGTACTTTTGTAGACGTAATTAATACCACAGAAAGTGATAGCCATTCCTGAACAAAACAATTTCGGTTCGGATGATGTGTTGTCTGTCAAAGCAAATGGACACATTGCACACAGCACACGAGAAGGATGTACATTATAGAATTAAGAGGGAGATGCACATGTAAAGGTTTCAATATAAGCAACAGAATTGTGTCATGTCTACGAAACCATATTGAGAGCTTATGGAACTGTAAGCTACGACTGACATGATACTGAGTGTAACCCCATACTTTACCCGTTACTTCCCACTGTCTCCAGAATACCCCGAGATGTCAGCTCAAGGCACAGGAAAGCTGGTGTTCCTTAGCAGACACAAGGCCGTCAGTATCCCCAGCAGACCAAAGACAGGCATCACCAGGGCATCCATTCAAACCGAAGGGGTAACAATAAACATCTTATTGTGTCGTATCATGTGGCCTTTCCTTATGATTATGGAAATTATTTGTAGCTTTTGTTGCTGTGTATTCAATGATCAGACAATTTCGTAGTTGTATTTTAGATAAACTGTGTACAACATATAACATGGATGAATATAATTTAACGCTGTTGTTAATAATATTCCAGCGTTATCATAGAGGTGATACCAGAAATGTGTGCCTTCATGCTACCAATGTGGTGAATAGATCCCTAAACTTTGGTGAGACACCTCACCGCCCCTTGCTCAATAGAATGAATCTTTTCTATATCCATGTATCCTGGATAGTATAATCGTCAATGCTAGTGAACAGTTAAAATTGGCTTTACATATTTACACTCATGTGAACATGCACTTCAAATGTATATATTTACACATTGATGTCTTTTACGTTTCCACTATACATTCGTTTGTCGACGACTATACTGCCTGTCTGTTTCCTGCAGTGTCGTTCTGAAGTATTTGTACTTATTTCAGTTGACGCGGAAGAAGCCACGAGTCGATGTAATGGAATACCTGCAGTATGTCAAAGGGAACCTCTCCTGCATGCGAAACGAACCCGAAAAAGGTAAACAACATCATGATCTATTGACAGTGACAACGCCACAATTTCATTCCTTTCATATTATATTATTAAATAATCTAGGGTGAAATTCCTTCTTAAAGTGCTTGAATGTAAGGTGTAACAGAATCAAAGGTATGGGCTATTTCGCTTATCTGGGTGGTAATTCAACGGGTCGACATGTTAAAAGTTGTACTATGCAATCATAACCATCAGTATGAATTATTTGTGTAAGATAGTAGTGTTAGAAGTCTTTGATCACCTGCATCTGCCGTAGGCCAAATAGTGAGTGAGTGAGTTAGGTTAACGCCGCCGCTTTGAACATTATTTCAGTAATATAACGGCATGTCAGTTTGATGTGGGAGGAAAGCCTGATGTGACACATGTCTCAGAAGTTAACCATTGAAAACCACAGGAATAATGCTGATCATAGGCTTCTGGCACGCCCAGTGGAGGCAACTATGCATAAGCGAATAGCGATGCTAGGACGACTTGGCCACCCATGCCCCTGTCAGAATAATACAAACACTCGTGGTAAACATCTATAGATATACCAGTCAATTTGTCGTCCAGCCACCGCACTTATTCACTTTAGATATAAAATCTCCATGTTACATGCCACTCGAGTCGTACTTTCACATTGTTTCTTTATGATCCCCGTCGCGATAACACTTTCTTACTGTGTTTCCCAGGGTCAATAAAACTCGACAAGTGCTTCGACAAGCTGAGATCCGTTCTGAACGACCTACCAGACGAGCAAGTCACGCGACTTGCTGGACAATACCTGTTCGAGAGACCGAGGTATTAGATACTGAGACATGTATCTGATATGTCATTGCCTCGGACGCTATGTATTCTGCTTGTATGAATCACGCATTTTAATGCTTGTCAGTCTACTCTGGTTTTTAATCTTACATTTAGATCACCAATACTTTAACACTGATGCGTTTATTTATGAAAACGGAACGGAAATGTGTAGAAAAAGGAAAATGCAAACAAAAAATACCAAGAAAAATGAACCATATGTGCTCAACTCGAGTAACATACAATTCAACATAATAATTTGCTCACTGGTGACAGATTCATTGAATTGATTATTGTATTGATATAAATTTGTTAAAATTAATTAAGGCTGATTAAGATGTTATAGGGTATAAAGCTTTTATCATTCCACATCATACCAATTAAGTAAATGCATAACGCTATCAGTTTGTAGGGGAAACCAAACAACGACATTATCCTGTTACTGATCGTAATGGGCAACGTATTTCAGACTGACGAAGACTTTCAAGGACCAGAACCATATGTTTGATGCTATCGCCAGTCTGACCACAGACCTCTCCCAGCAGCTCCTGCTAGACCTTGTGCTCAATAGATCCAGACCCGACTCCTCCCTGGTGAAGAGACTCATGTTCCACATCATCTCACTTGATGGACCACCGATAGACGTAAGTGTCACTATGTGTGGTATAACAGTTACAAGCTCATGTTGTACATAATCTCACTTGATGTACCAACGATAGACGTAAGTGTAAATATGTGTGGTATAACAGTTACAAGCTGATGTTGTACATAATCTCGTTTGATGGACCACCGATAGACGTAAGTGTAAATATATGTGATATAACAGTTACAGGCTCGTGTTCCTCATCATCTCACTTGATGGACCACCGATAGACGTAAGTGTAAATATGTGTGATATAACAGTTACAGGCTCGTGTTCCTCATCATCTCACTTGATGGACCACCGATAGACGTAAGTGTAAATATATGTGATATAACAGTTACACGCTCATGTTCCACATCATCTCACTTGATGGACCACAGATAGACGTAAGTGTAAATATGTGTGATATAACAGTTACAAGCTCATGTTGTACATGATCTCACTTGATGGACCACAGATAGACGTAAGTGGAAATATATGTGATATAACAGTTACAGGCTCGTGTTCCTCATCATCTCACTTGATGGACCACCGATAGACGTAAGTGTAAATATATGTGATATAACAGTTACACGCTCATGTTCCACATCATCTCACTTGATGGACCACAGATAGACGTAAGTGTAAATATGTGTGATATAACAGTTACAAGCTCATGTTGTACATGATCTCACTTGATGGACCACAGATAGACGTAAGTGGAAATATGTGTGATATAACAGGTACAAGTTCATGTTCCACATCTTCTCATTTGATAGAGCTCTGATGGACGTACGTGCAAACTGTGTTGTACAAAATACATGAAATTGAAATCGCATATTTTGCAACATGTCATTTCATGGACATTTAAATCAAGTCACGAAACAGCTTAAACCGTAGGTGTGACAACATAAAGACTTTACTCGATGTGTTCATCCTTTTGTCAAACCTACATTCAGAGCGTCATCACAAAGCTAAAGAGTCTGTGTTTTGAGCGAAAGAAGGCCCCCAAGGAACTGCAAGAGACGGACACCTACAACATGATGGTGCTGACCCTGGGAGCCGTCAGCAGGCAGCTGTGGGATGCTGGGAGGACCAAGGAGGCTGTGGACATTGTTCAGAACCTCGAGAACCAACTTGGGCTTCACGGTACGCTTTGCTATTTACGGATCTTCCCGACGTCAACGCCAGAGAATAATCAAACTGGAATATCTCCCCCAAAAAGATTCCATACGTCGTAAAAGACAATAAGTAGTGAACATTATATGAAAGGGTCACGAAAAATCTGTTATGACGGTGTTTGAGAAAATGGTAAGCATGTCCTGCCCTACCCGAAGCTCCCACCACTCGAATAGTTTCATTGCAAAAGTAACTGTCAGCGATTGAGGAGATGAAGATCCGCTGTGTAATGGTCGGAACATGGGATTGCATCGCGCATAATGTTGACAAACGACATCTTAAGGAAATTCCTCTGAATATCTACCATAAATCATCTTCACGATCATCATCACCACCATCAATTATATTTGTATCTGTTTGGATTCCATCTGTTAACAAATCATAAAACCTTTATATATGGTCTTTGTTTTCAGATCCCTGGCTGTTCCGCCAGAAACGGTCCACCATGACGGAACGTGAAATCCTTGATGACGATCACCGGAGAGTTATCTTGCTGGGATCTCTGGGTAATGCCGGTCTCGACCAATCATTTGAGATGATTGTGTCACATGTCAACACCACCAACTCTCAGTGGGTGAAGCGAGCTGGGATACACGCCATGAGGAAGTACCGACACGAAGGGGTACAAACACAATTGATTTTTGACTCACAAAGAGCGTATTCAACATTTGTTGAATATGGAATGGTTCGACAAAGAATGCATCTAATTTTACTTGATGGTGGTGCAAAAGTAATTTCTATGCACATATCTCAACACTTTGAATAGCGTCTTCTAAATACACGCTAAGTTTGTCAAAAGATGCTGGACAGCAATAGAAAGTTATAAAGGGCCTCGTATGCCCTGTTGAGGCAGCACATCTGATGTTGAAGGGAGTTACAAATGTATGCCTGTATGAATGATACATCCCCTGTTGCAGGCAGCTTCTCTGATGTTGAAGACATTTATGCCTGTATGAATGATATATCACCTGTTGCAGGCAGCACATCTGATGTTGAAGACAGCCTGTATGTATGAATGATACATCCCCTGTTGCAGGCAGCTTCTCTGATGTTGAAGACAGTTATGCATGTATGAATGATATATCACCTGTTGCAGGCAGCACATCTGATGTTGAAGACAGCCTGTATGTATGAATGATATATCCCCTGTTGAGGCAGCAAATCTGATGTTGAAGGGAGTTATGCGTGTATGAATGATATATCCCCTGTTGAGGCAGCAAATCTGATGTTGAAGGGAGTTATGCCTGTGTGAATGATATATCCCCTGTTGAGGCAGCACATCTGATGTTGAAGACAGCCTGTATGTATGAATGATATATCCCCTGTTGCAGGAAGCAAATGTGATGTTGAAGACAGCCTGTATGTATGAATGATATATCCCCTGTTGAGGCAGCACATCTGATGTTGAAGACAGCCTGTATGTATGAATGATATATCCCCTGTTGCAGGAAGCAAATGTGATGTTGAAGACAGCCTGTATGTATGAATGATATATCCCCTGTTGAGGCAGCACATCTGATGGTGAAGACGGTTATGCATGTATGAATGATATATCTCCTGTTACAGGCAGCACATCTGATGTTAAAGACAGCCTGTATGTATGAATGATATATCCCCTGTTGCAGGCAGCACATCTGATGGTGAAGACGGTTATGCGTGTATGAATGATATATCCCCTGTTGCAGGCAGCACATCTGATGGTGAAGACGGTTATGCGTGTATGAATGATATATCCCCTGTTGCAGGCAGCACATCTGATGTTGAAGACAGCCTGTATGTATGGTTGATATATCCGCTGTTGCAGGCAGCACATCTGATGCTGAAGACAGTTGTGCATGTGTGAATGATATATTCCCTGTTGCAGACAGCACATCTAATGTTAGAGACAGCATGTATGTATGAATGGTATATCCCCTGTTACAGGCAGCACATCTGATGTCGAAGACAGCCTGTATGTATGAATTATATATCCACTGTTGCAGGCAGCACATCTGATGTTGAAGACAGTTGTGCATGTATGAATGATATATCCCCTGTTGCAGGCAGCACATTTTGATGTTGAAGACAGCCTGTATGTATGGTTGATATATCCGCTGTTGCAGGCAGCACATCTGATGTTGAAGACAGTTGAGCATGTGTGAATGATATATTCCCTGTTGCAGACAGCACATCTAATGTTAGAGACAACATGTATGTATGAATGGTATATCCCCTGTTGCAGGCAGCACATCTGATGTTGAAGACAGTTGAGCATGTGTGAATGATATATTCCCTGTTGCAGACAGCACATCTAATGTTAGAGACAGCATGTATGTATGAATGGTATATCCCCTGTTGCAGGCAGCACATCTGATGTTGAAGACAGCCTGTATGTATGAATTATATATCCCCTGTTGCAGGCAGCACATCTGATGTTGAAGACAGCCTGTATGTATGAATTATATATCCGCTGTTGCAGGCAGCACATCTGATGTTGAAGACAGCCCTGTACGATGACGACGAGAAAGTCCGACATGAAGCTCTGCTACAATACCAGGCCCACCCAAAGGCTGCCATAATCGCTCCCATGTACAGACAAGAAGGGTGAATGTTCAATACTTGTTGAAGTATAAATGTGCCAGTATGAATGTTTAAGAACGACATACAAACAGTAATCCCTGCTGGTGTATCTTCAAACATAAACATTCATAAGAGGGCAAAAGTTTACCGTTGCTTTGAAAAGTATTTCAGTTACACCAAGGCGCGAGAGATAAATGTTAAAGAACATTGTAAGTCAGGTCGTGGAATCAGTTAACATGGTTCTGACAAACCAATGATCAACACATGTCGAAACTGAGATTTAAACGCATGACATGCGGATGGTACGGTTAAGAGAAAGCAACTCTTTCAGTATGTATGGGCTTCTTAAGCAATGGGACACCCGTTCCCTGGCCATGAAGGCTCTAAGTTAACCTAGAATATTACAAGCATGTATGTATTGTGTGTAAATGTGTTTAATAAGTGTTTCTTTTTTAGAGTCATCAATGGTTCTATACTTGATATGGACAATGACAACATACTCACGCAGGACATTCGGGTACACGACCGCCACAAACGAGGATTCATGGATAAGAAGCTCGAATTCAATTTGGCCTCTCCAAGCCTGGACTGGAAGAAGATGCTTGGGTCAACAACCATTGGAGCGTCCTTTGGACTGATCATGACCAACACTTTAGACTTCAAAATAGGTAGTACTAAGATTTGAAAACTTGTGGTGGTCATTGGTTTCATTGCATGTTACTTTAATGATCACAAGGTTATATGTTTGTTAACCAAGGGATGCATTATTAACCGATAAGGTCCACGACTTGGCAGCTTAATGTGGGAAGAAATCCCGAAACGATGCACGTTGTGGACGTTTACTCCTCTGTTGAAACTAATGTGCATGAGTAGGACATGACAGACCTTGGTTCATCATCGGAATGAATTCGAACCCATCAAGGACGCATCTCAGTGGACCACTTGGTCAACTATCCGCTACTGCCCGAGGTTCAATTAACTCCAAGTGATCCACACGTCTGATGCGCCGCAATTCGTTGTGCAGAGTTGTGTCCCTTATGCGTGTCAGGAACCTATAATGGTAGATTCCGTATTTCTAGAGTTGTCAGCACCATAGACGAATGATAAAAGTTTAAGACCTGCATCGCTTCGGGCTTTGATTCCACATCAAGCTGGCACACGGTGATGGAACAGCAAAATTGTTCAAAGCGGAGTAAAGCCAAACTCACTCACTAACCCATTGTAAGCAATACATTCTGGTCTATTCCAGCTCCTCTGAGTGGCTTCATGAAGGTGGACGTCCATGACGAGGTGTTCGCCCGCATCCATCTCGGTTTCATGAACAGGAACGTGGACTTCTTCCTGGCTAGAGTCTGCTTCAAGGGAGAATCATCTTATGACTTGAACGTGCTGCAGGTGAATGGGTTAAGGAGCATTCATTGATTTCATATTTCTTAAGTTCAGAACTGTTTTATGACTCGAACGAAATAGAATGGCATTGAACAGAATACGTAATTAATAATTTATGTGAAAGAAGATTTGTATGACATTGCATGTGTTTACGTCCCCTGAATAATGGCGTTGGGCAGACAATGAGCTTAGAGCGATTCAGTTGATGCGTCTCTCATACATTTTCGTTTAACAATCTGTTGCAATTGTGTAACGCTAAGTTTGAGATCTCCAGAGCAAAACACAACATTTCCACGATCATTTTCGTGGCGCGAATATCTCTCATTTCTGTAATGACGTGTTTTTATCAGTGAGGTTTTTATCTGTATTATTGTTACATTTTCTAGGAATTTGCAATTGACAACCTGAAGAAATTGGTCGAACTCTACGATGCTATCAAAGGGGACGCTGTCGACGCTATTAAAAATGGAATTGATCTCTTCAAATCAATAATCAATGGAGAATTCTCAATTCCTGACATGATCAATGATTTCAAAGAGGCACTTGAGGAACTCCCAGAAAAGGTGACCTACTAACGTAGATTTACTCAGAATGTGAGGCTAAAGAATTATCAACGGAATCTATAAAAACTACTGCCCAAACCATGGCTCTTTTTGGCATGATGGGATGTTTATCAAGGGACAGCAGTTCATAAATGTATCCAGTCTGAAGTGTTTTACGCGTTGTCATCCCTATACAGATAGCTGTGACATCGCCAATGCGACGTTTACTTTTAACTCACTCTTTTCAAAGAGATTTTGAATTTTGTATTTGAAATATTTTTTCGTCTACTTTACAACGGCATGCATATATATTTCACGATCTTAGCATTGTTGACTCAGTAAAAAATCAGGCTTGATCTATGTAGCTACATCATGAACACACATTGCCATTTAGAAAGTGGTCAAATGTAACAAATGTCATATTCGGGATAACACTTTCTTATGGGGCCTTTACACAGGATGGCGACCTTTGTGCCTTCCGTGTGCGACCATAAAATTGTCCAGGTCGTCGTTGGAGGCTCAAAGGAGGCAGCATGGTTGCCTAGGTCGGTCCAAGGTGGTATACAGGAGATTCAGACATCGCCATGGACGCCATGGTCGCCGTGAAGTTTGAACATGTTTAAAACAGACGCACAAAGGTCGCCGAGGAGGTTTGTTGCTCAAAGGGGTCTCAAAGGAGACAGAAGGGAGGCACAAGCATTGCTGTTGTTGCAGAATGAAGGCATAGCGGTCGCCCAATGGTCGCCAGGTAATAGATGCGTTCTGCTAAAATATTTTCCCGTCAATCTGGGCGATGTTTTTGCCTCCCTTGTGCCTAATTTTGGAGTGCATTGAACGATGACTGTGACGACCGCCGTGCCTCCAACCCTTGAGACACCATGGCAATGCTTCTGCCGCTTTTCTGCCTCCTTTGAGCTACCTGTAGTGCCTCCTCAGCCTGCTTTTAAATAGAGCGCTTTTACCTGCAGTGTTTCATTGTGGTTGCAGTCGCTAAACAACTCGCGCAGTTTCTAGAAACATGATTTTCCCGGTTTAGGCGGCCATTGAGCGTCCTGGCCAGTTGCCAGTAAAGGGGCCTTTAGTAAACTACATATTCTAGTACTTTTTGGGGTTGAATCCGGGATTCGAACCCACACTACCAGAGTAGTTCACCGAATCGCCAACACACAAGGTCAGCGATCTAACCCACTCAGCCACCGAGGCTTCCAGGAAATGGTAGATACACTACAAGTTGTTGGACTTTCATTTTTGTGGAAGCCTCGGTGGCTTAGTGGGTTAGATCGCTGACTGTGTGTGCTGGCGACTAGATACCTCACTCTGGCTGTGGGGGATCAAAAATCGGACGGGGTTATACCCAAAAAGGTACTAGAATCTGTACTTTGCTGAGAAAGTGTTATCCGAAATATAACATTTGTTGTAGCTACAAACATTTGAAAATTATGGAAATACTTCTATCACAAATATCAAAATTCAGGTTGTCAACGTTGGAAAAAAAGCAGCGAAAGCCATGGAAGTTCTTGGTCAGCTGGATGAAAAGCAGTTGCCTCCTTTTATCAGACCTGCCCGAAACCTTGTCATCAGAGTCACGAACCTGTACAAGGAGGTGAAGTCATCCGCGCTCAGCTTCTACAATGTGAGTAGTCACGAGGCACGGGCCACCTGGCCACTGGATCTGGATTGGCTAGATGGGGTGGTGTTGCGTTGGTCAAGGTGTAGGAAAACAATAACTAGTTTCTCTCAAAAAGTTAATAATTGTTTTGCTGTACTGTTTAAAGGCAGGTTCTTATTGGTTGTGGTAAGGTCAGTTACGTTTGAATCCGCCGTGATGTAACTGAAATATTATTCAAAGGACGTGAAACCCAAATCAGACACTCGCTCACAACATGCTGTCCATTCTAGGAATTGATGGAGACGGTGACGGTCATTGTGCCCAGGGCAGGGAAGGTCATCTTCAAGGCTATACAGGCTATCATTGATAGCTTTGAGACCTTCAATGACGACCCCAAGGAGGCCATCTCTACTGTCGCTGGTAACGTTCTCACGTAAGTAAAATAATCACATTTGTCTCGTTATTCGAGATTTATTATGGATTTATTTTGTCAGGGAGTTTATGGTCCCGGTATTTATTCATACCTGATACCCGGTTTTATATTTCCCTATTAGCCGGTATGTACACATCTATTTACATTGTACTCATTTTAGATTTGTGATATTTCGATGCCTTCTGTACATTTTCAGTATTGGTTTAGAAGTGAAGAACCTCATTGATGTTCTCAACAAGACTGGACATGCTGTGTACTCCACCATCAGTAAGTGTACTAGTTATGTGCAACAACAGCAACAACAACAACAACAGCAGCAGCAACATTTACCACATGTTCCACCTACACCACCATCACCACCAGTACTACTAGATTACTACTACTACTACTGCTACTACCGCCACTACTACTACTACTACTACTACTACTACTACTACTACTGCTACTCCTTCTGCTACTGCTACTTCCAAGACCACTACTACTACCACTACCACTACCACTACCACTACCACTACCACTACCACCAGTACTTACCGCCTCCGTGGTCTAGAGGTGGAGCGTCCGCCCGAAGAGCGGAAGGCCCGGGGTTCGATCCCCGGCCGCGTCATACCAAAAGACGTTAAAAGATGGTACTTGTTGTTACCCTGTCTGGCGCTCGGCATTAGGGGATAAAACAAGGACTGGTCGGCTCGGAGTCAGTATACTGTGTCTGAGTGGGGTATTCATGTTAAACTGCAGCATGGTATCTCAGTGAGCTAGCACTATAAATCGGCATCAGTCCGTACTAGAACAAGCAGCCACACACACACGTACATTCACGTGGCTATATAAGTGCAATAATCTTGGACGCGACGTTAAGCCAAATTTCACCTCACCTCACCACCAGTACTACTACTTCTGCTGCAACTACTATTACAACTACTAGTACTATTAGTACTACTACTATATCTACTACTATTACTTCTACTTTTACTACCGGTGGACACGGGTGGCCCAGTCGTCTAAGGCGCCGCGATTCGCTGTGCAGCGTTGCGTCCCTTGGGCACGCAAGAAACCTGAGATTGTGGGTTCGAATTCAGGTTCGCCCCAATTATGTTTCTAGGTTTATCAGCACCATACCCGTGCTCGTGGGTGACTAGCAAGGTTCGGGCACCCCCTGCACCTCCTCCCTCACCCACCTACCTTCACACACCCCCTCTCTCACACACACCACCCTATCCGAACCATTGATGATTGCACAATGTTTGTTACGTATGTGGTCTGGGTGCCGTTGTACAAAACAACCTTAGCGCTACAACAGTCATGAGTCTCTGTTAGGGTATTGGAATTACGATCACCTTAGCGCTAGGACCGCATTGTATTCAGACACCCAGGTAGTCAGACAAGATGACTGCATAACATCGTCAACGCCAGCGTCATGGGGCGTTGCTCATACTATCAGTCACTGTTTTGTGGGCGGATTGTTTTGTCTTTAGGCTTATGTCATATAGCTAGATTATTGCTGAATTCGGCGTTAAACAACAAACAAACAGTCAGATATACTTGTGAACGAATATTTCGCTTGGTAGTTTGTTTCTAATTTTAAGGTTTAACACTGGTGGGGTGTAAATGTTGACAATGAATTATATCTTCTTACAAAAGAGGAGCCCCCACAATGGATGAAGCTTGGTTCGCATGTCCAACAGATCCTCATGGCGGGTATCGAGGCAGGGAGAACAATGGCGACAGAAGGAGACAAATGGATTAAGGATGTGGGTAACGGACACAAGGACCCTGTAGCGGAGTTTTCGAAAGGAAAAAGCAACATGGTATGTGTGTAGGGATCGCTTCCTTCTGCTGTCTACGAACTGGACTGTGAAACTGATAATATAAATTCAGGGACAAATCCCTTTCCATATCCAGTAAAAATCTCTGCATAAAGCGTGTCGATTGAACAATTCCGACATGAGCATGTGGTTACAGTCAACTACGGTTATAACGAACTCGCTTATAACGAACTGACGGATATAACGAAATTACTTTTTGGTCCCGACTATTTGCTGTAGTTATGCTGTATATATGCTTATAACGAACTACGGTTATAACGAACTAAAATTAGAAGTCCCTTTGAGTGAGTTATAACCGAGGTTTACTGTAGTCACAAACACATGCAAAGGCAAGTCAATTGTTCACCTGAAAAAACATGGGAACATATGGTACAAATCAAATAGGGAATTGCATGGAACATAATTTTTGTCACTGATGCGTCATATTTGGAAATGTCCTCCACATGTATACCATAAAAGTAATATAATGCGATTTAGAAACATTCACAAGAATTATCGTTCGTGAGCTCATTCTGGGACAAGCCGAATGGCGACTCATGTCCCTCTCGTGGACACTTTATCAACTTGGTTCCATCTGCTCTCAAAGGGGCATAATAAAGAAATAATAATTATCACCTTGTTGTAAAGATTCTGCTTTGTACGTTTGCATAGATATTTTCTAAAAAAAACACGGTTGACAATTACAACCATTTGTGATTCAGCCTGGTCAACAAATGTGACTTTCACTTTACTATGTTTTATCGATGCAAACAATACCAACAGAAAGCAGAAACATATTCAAGAGTGGTTCTTTGACCTGAGATAGCACATTCTGATGGCATACTTACAGCGAATTGTAGTGCCTTAGACCACCGGTTAAATATGTCTGCTTGTATGATTTTGTAGTCACTGCACAACTCGAACTGTCGTGTTTGGGAATGTAATACATTGTGTTAGTCAATGTATACCTTTTCTTACAAAATTCAAATCGTCAAAGGTACGGTGTTATTTAATTTTTCAAACAGAAAGGGAATTAATCCCATTTTACTTTTGCGTGGTGCCATTGGCAATGGGGAACTCCAGAAAATTCAGGAAAATATGTGAAGTATTTTTTTATTTTCGTATTTCGTATTTAATCGATTTGGCCAAAACATCGCACACTAACATACACATAGTGTTTATGTTTCTATAGATAACTATTTTATCCTTATGTCGTTAAACTGTTAAAATGCACACTAACACCCTTCTTTTTTTCATTTAAACAGATTACATAACAAGGATTTCAGAAATATATATTTGAGAGAATTTGAAAACAAATGAGGGGACAACGTACAAGTAGAACTGTAAATTAACAATAATACCACCATGTTGCAGACTATGCTGAGGAAGGAGGTGGTGACCATGTTGACGGAGATTGTTGATGACGTCATGGCTCCTCTGGACTCCTTGCGCCAACTTGGACGGAAGTTCATTGAGACGTTCAAGGATGTGTTCACCATTTTCGCCAAAATCAAGGATGCCTATAACACACTGAAAGAAGGGTAACAGGAAATCATGTTTGACTGTTTCTCAATTTGTATCAATGTATGTAGGAGGCTCTGGTGGCCCTGTCGTCTAAGGCTTCGAAATGCTATATGAACAGTTACATCCCTAAGCGCGCCAGAAATCTACGATCGTGTCCCTATTCGCCCCGATGATGTTTCTAGGTTAATCAGCACCATACCATGCTTGTGGGTTTCACCAAAGTGGTAAACGCCGCAGACCTACACCACGTCGGATTTTTACCTACATTAAGCTGACACGGCGTGATATAACTGGAATACTGTTCAAAACAGCTCACTCATCCCATGCATTGTCATAGATCGATGTGTTTAAAGGGTTGAAGGGGTGATTGCTGACAGTAATGACACGAACGGAAAAAGTCCAATCAGAATCTTGTTATGGATGCCTCCAAATTTGCATACAAGAAGTTCCACTGATCAAAGAAGGCTGTTTTATACGTAACGTTTGTTTATCCTTCACTAGCCACATGGAGTATCTTGTTTGTATAAGTAGTCCGTCTGAACATTACGAGTCACGGAATATATAGCAAGACAGGTCACAATGCTTCCAACTGAAGCTGATATCTTGAACAAAACTTTGTATGGTTTATGGTTTATTGTCTTTTTCTCAGATACCGTACAGCTCGCTCCTTGATTAGTCGAGTCTTCGGCCCCAAATGCCACAAACTGTTCCCCCGCACCCTCCGACAGCCCGGGGGTGGATGCAGTGGGAGCGGCAGCTACCCCTCCCAGCTGGAGACAGGGCCGGAGTATCAGCATGAAGGAGTAGATGTCACCATCGGTAATGGGGCTGACGTAAGTAGCAGCAGTGCTGTGTGTTCCGTGTGGCATTAGACTCTTGTAAGAAGAGTATGATGACTTCAACTTCCCTTTATGTCGAGCAGCAGTATCCAGCAGATTGAGCTTTTGGGGTCTACATCCACGGACATCTCATGTTACACTTGCTCAAAAGGTGTTGTATCAGGGTTACAACAGTCAAGGCCTCAGTGAAGAAAAAACGTCCATATTTACGCATTAGTGACAAAAATAATGTCTGATGCAATTTTCCTTTTTGACTTGTTCCGATGATTTTGTTAGGTGAACAGTTCCTTGCCTTTCCATGTGTTTCTGACGGGTGTTACCGGTGGGGCAGAATACGCTCACCTTTTCGCCTACTCCTAGTGTGTTTATAGTCATTCAGAAACACATCCTTATGATCCAGTTGGAATCGTAAAATGGACTGTTTTCAGCAGTGGTGTTTTATGCCTACAAAAGGGTTTTGTCGTTTTTATTTACTCGGCTTCTGGCACCCGACTCAAACACATGCAAAGGCAAGTTAACATAACAAAAGCATCGGAACATTAAATACAAGACAAAATAAGGAATTACATCAGACTCGCTCATTCACTGGCTACAACTGATTTGATTCCATACAAATTGGACACGATAAATGTCAGGTGGTGTATTGGGTGACATTAATGTTGACTGTTGGTGTGGAATAGAGACACCAGTTTTCTTAACATTCTCACGGCACCTTGAAATGACATATAAGGAGTGAAAAAACTAGTCTCAACTAGCCCTAGGGATGTAAATTGGTCCTGGCTGACGTGACATAATTTAATTCTTATTATCCATTTCAGGATAATTTCCAGCATATGCAATTACATTTAAGTCGTGTTTGCTTTTCACAGATTGTAGCTCCCTTTCCTGGCAATGTCATGCTGTCTGACTCTCCGAATGAGGTCATTCTAATCCCAACTGGGGGATCTCTCAAGTCCACTGAGGTCATAATTACCAACATCGACCCCGACAACACCTTCCAACACCCGAGTGACCCCGACTACGCGGATACTCCCGTAAGTTAATGCAATAGAAACATCCATAGCTGATAGTGATTGAGTGATTGAGTGGGGTTTAACGCCGCTTTGATCAGTATTCCAGTTATATCACGGCGTCAGCTTGATGTGTTCTTAGTGAATGTTGTTCTATGACGTTTACCACTTCGTTTAAACCCACGAGCATGGTGTTGTGCTGACAAGCCTAGAAACATAATCAAGGTGAATCGGCATTCGAACAAAAAACTTATAGGATACTGGCATGGTCAAGGGACGCAACTCTGCACAGCGAATTGCGACGCCTTAGACGACCGGGCCACCCGTGCCCCCTTCATAGGTTGTAACTAACTCGTACCTGCAATATGTAGACAGTGAATCCTCGTTAATCCGAACAAAAGCGTTCTGAATGAAATGGTTCAGTCTAACAAACATCTGGATATGCGAGTCCTGGATTCTGTGAAATGTCACTTTGTATACATGTAATCATTCCCAGCAGTATTTGTCAATAAAGAGGGGTTTCCGGAATAACGAGGCTTCACTGTGATGATGACACAGAGTGACCCATTCTGCTCAGTCTCTGCCGTCTATGGCACCATTAAACTGTGACACGATCATATCTTACATACGTAAGATTGCAGCAAACCAGAAGAAAAGGGGTGCTCGTTAATTGTACAAGAAAACAAGTATGTAAGTGTATGAAGACATCAGATTGGTGAACTATTAACGCAACTAATAACTTTGTATAAAGGAACCCAAACACTTAGATGAAATGGAGTGTTGTGTCTCTAGTTAATGCATTCACCCATGCACATGACAGCCAACTAGCGCTGCGAGTGTTGAGCTAGATGCATGTGCATCTTACCTCTATCTTAATCCAACACAGATTTGATACACCTCAGGAAGGTGTATTTTGCCCGTCTCAATATCTTTTAGCTTTCGTCAAACCAAAGACCGAGTTTTGAATCCAAACAAGGGAACATCATGTAAATCGTATTTCTTGTGTCTCCTTGAATATTGCCATGAATGCGGCGTAGATCTTTACACACCACAAATAAATGGGGCTTGTGGTGAAAGCTATATCACATCACACATAACAACCGCATTCGTGTCCCCATGGCAACATGGGTAGTATGATGGAGTCCATTCTTGGTGTCCCCTGTCATGCTAATGATAGGCTGAAACATTGCTAGAAGCAATGTTAACAATCTCAATCTGTCACTTCGAAGAAATGCTAATAAAATGCCAGTCATATAATAATTGCGTTAGACTTGCGTGTATTTGTATCGTCTTAATATCCTCACTAGTTCTCTAACCATCTCTGTAATCCCCAGGTAAGTGCAGGGCAGAAGATAGGCGTGGCAGCCAACTCCCCGTGCGGCGAGAACCGTCACATCCATTTCGCCCTGAGACGGAAAGGAGACTATGTGGACCCCACCCGCTACCTCGAACCTCGTCTCCCCGGGGTGCCTAAATGGGTGCAGGGATGTAACGACTTCAGAGTGGTGTTTAAGGTGAGAACTGTACACCATTCCTCCATACACTGTTCATCCATAACCTTGTCATGGCGCCGAAGGATTGCTGATGCGGTATTAAATCTTAGCTCATTCATCAATATCCATATGAAAGCGTTCTGACAAATACGTATCCTAGTCTCTACGCCATGGATGTACTGGTAATATTAAACAAAGCATCGGCATACAAAACTCAAATTGCAGGTGTGTATTTTGAAACTTCACTGACTCTAAGCACTGTTTTGGACACAAAATAAAGTACAGTCTATCACCACCTAAACATTGTGTGTTTGACATTCTTTACCCAACAAGACTTATGTCCGTGAAATTCCTTACCCAGCAACAACTTTTGTCTGTGAAATTCCTTACCCAGCAACAACTTTTGTCTTTGACATTCTTTACCCAGCAACAACTTTTGTCTTTGACATACCTTACCCAGCTACAAATTTTCTCTGACATTCATTACCCAGCAACAACTTTTGTCTTTGACATTCTTTACCCAGCAACAACTTTTGTTTTTGACATTCTTTACCCAGCAAGAATTTCTGTCTGTAATATTCCTTACCCAGCAAAAACTTTTGTCTTTGATATTCTTTACCCAGCAACAACCTTTGTGTTTGTGACATTCAATACCAACCAAAACCTTCTGTTTGTGGCAATCTGTATCCACTGTTATGGCGTGATTTCCAAATTAAAACGCAAGGTTAACCCTGATATCGTTACGCTCTAAATTGTGAAATCAGTAAATGACCACACAGGATCTGACCAACAATTTCATATATGCTGGTGGGTTTCATCGAACTGCAACGTACCTTCGACCTGCGTCATGGCTCCCCATCACTTACATGATAAACTGTTCAAACTGACTGTACATATTCCCATGGGATCACAGTTAGCATCTGTCCTAGCAAACTATGCTTAAGTAAGAGACGACTTCATGTATATGGATCAGAGGGTCAGGCTCAGTGACTTGGTTGATTTCTTGTCATCACAGGATTGTCCAGTGCAGACTCGATTATGTACAGGTAATAATATTGCCGAGTGCTGCAGTGAACAAAGAACAACACAACCCACCTCTCTGGTCCACTCACTCACCCACTCAACCACTCAACCACTCACCCACTCACGCACTCACTCTTTTCTGTTCAGGGCAACACGATAAAGGATGACCCCGTCATCCGACCCAGGGAGGACAGTGATCAGACAGATGACACAAGTCCAGAAAGGATGGGCCAGAAGGTGGAAAAACCCGACGATCTCGACTCCTCTAAAGACCCTACAACCGATGGCTCAGGAAATCGTAAATTTGATAACTTTCATTTAACTAAAAGTCCTTTTGTTATTGATAGCAGGACAAAGGATACAGACAACGTAACTAAGAATTACAACATGAGGTACTTGCCTAAGTTTTCTAAGGGCGGAAGAGATGGAAACTCAAAGTAAACTGACTAATTGCATTTCTTCTTTTTCATGTGCATTATGTTCTTTATTGAAGATGGATGGGTCTCTTGGTCTAAGATGCCATATCCAGCTATGCCAGCATCTGCTCATGGTGTTTGAGGTTCAGATTCGGTTCAGTGATGATTTGTTAACATTATACCTAGGCTTTTGCTTTTAGTATGGGCGGCCATTCAGTCAAAAAATACAAAGTTGAAATATAGGACTAAAACACGCAATAATAGTCGATTGGTTGCTTGGTTGGTTGTTTTACGCCGCACTCAGCAATATTCCAGCTATATGACGGCGTTCTGTAAATAACCGAGTCTGGACCAGACAATCCAGTGATTAATATCATTAGCATCGATCCACGCAATTGGGATTGATGACATGCATTAACCAAGTCAGCAAGTCTGACCACCCGATCCCGTTAGTCGCCTTTTACGACAAGCATAGTCGCCTTTTACGGCAGGCATGGGTTGCTGAAGACCTATTCTACCCCGGATCTTCACGGGTCTTGACAATAAAGAACGCCCAAACTCGGAATGTTTTACAAATTGCAGCACCATTTGACAATAAAGAACGACAGATGGTGCTGCAATTTGTAAAATATTCCGACTCGATTTTTTACGGACCGCCGTCATATAGTTGGAATATTGCTGAGTGCGGCGTTCAACAACAAACCAATCTTTATTGTCAACGTCTTTCCGTGCTCACTAACTTTGTATTTGTTTCACCGACGTCTGTTTGTTTTGTATTTTGATCTTTATTTGAAACATTTAATACTTTATTCGTAACATTTAACTATTATTGCGCATTTTTGTCCTTGATTTCAACTTCGTATTTATTTGTTACCGAAGGCCGCCCATATATTTTAGGTTGAACTGAAGTGGTAAATGTACATGACCCATTTCAGATGATTTCCCCTCCTCCCTCCCGATTATCTTTTTGATGTTCTCTTCAATGTCATGTTTATTCTACTTTGGGGCTACCAAACGAAAAACTAGCCTTTAGAATAGTAATTGGTCAGCCTCTTGCTGTCTACATGTACCTGTCTATCGGTATATTAAACACATCATGTAAATTTCACAGTTCCGATCGTTCAACAAGTACAATCCCACCAGACTCAGGTTGAGGAAAAGGCCAAGAAAACCAAGGATCCAGGTGAGTGAAATACTCTGACCCATCGCAACTGAGAACCAGCTCTGTGTGTTCTACACATTTGACGAGAGCGTTAGTAAGCTTTATCTGGAGTGGAGTGCCTTTATAGGATATAGGGTTGGAAAAGACCCACAATGCTTGTCCTAAGAACTGCCTGAGGAGAGCGTGGTCGCAGTGCGCCCTGTCTGATTGTGTGTCATCGTACTTTTCTCAGAAATATAGCTGGGTTCATTCTGGCCCCGGCGTAATTCAACATTTTGACGTTTTGTAAAAGAAAAAAAGTCATGTCAGTGCAAGAAAAACCGTGATACATTCAGATAAATTAAAGCTCTACGCTGAAGTAAATTATGTTAGTATTAATCTTGACATTGGCATCATCAGTTATAATAGTTATACGAATTCTGTCTTCCTGTGTGGAGACATTTAATACAAGAGACTGGTGAAGATCCGGGGTAGAATAGGTCTTCAGCAACCCATGCTTGCCTTAAAATGTGACTCTGCTTGTCGTAAGAGGCGACTAACGGGATCAGGGGGTCAGGCTCGCTGACTTGGTTCATGTATGTCATGGTATCCCAATTGCGTGGACATTTGACCATTTGAAAAAAACGTGTTGTTCACTGTATGTGTTGTGGGTAAAGAGAACCTTGAATCTCCTTAAATGATAAATACAAGTGAAAAAATCCATTTCTTTAATTTCCAATACTCGTCATGTCAAGACCAACATCTGCCATATGTTTTTTGCAGCTCTGAAAAGGCTCTTCAAGAGGGTGGGTTCTTTCTTGAAGCAGTTCTCGATCCGTAACCTGAAAATGGGATCAGTTTTGGATCTACTGGAGATTCTTGGCCTTGATGAGAGCCAGGAGAAGATGGCTGAGGTCATATTAACAATAAAGGTAGGTTGATTTAACCTGCTTCCGTGGACAGCCTAGATGAAAAAGCTTTCGCTATTCACACTTGGGGACCGGGGTCGAAATATTGTTAAAACGGCATAAACCATATCCACTGACCTACTTAGTGTCGACTACTGGGGTTGGGGATGGAAGTTTGTTAGGGTGATATTGTATATATCTGTGTTGTGCTCTTTATGAAACATTCTTCATGGCTTCGTTACTTGTACCAAACCCACTTACTGGGTACAGATAGCTCAGTCGACTAAGTTGCGTCCCTTGGACACTCCAAAAACACATGATAGTTGGTTTGAATCCCGATTCGCCCCGATTATGATTCAAGGTTTGTCAGCACCATACCCGTGCGGGTGGTCGGCTCGGAGTCAGTATGCTGTGTCTGAGTGGGGTATTCATGTTAAACTGCGGCATGGTATCTCAGTGAGCTAGGACTATAAATCGGCATTAGTCCGGACTAGTACAAGCAGCCACACACATACACACGTGCATGCACGACGCTATATAAGTGCAATAATCTTTTACGCGACGTTAAACCCAATTTCACCTCACCTCGTAATATAAACATGGTCGTTTTTCTGTGCTGCAGGAGATGATCGACAACAAGCCGTGTTTTAACCCGTATCAGATGACGGACGACCAACTGAGGACGGAGCTGACCGAGAGGGGGATGAGGGCAGAGGGCACTCGGGAACATATGATCAACTCCCTCACCACGCCATCCAACTGTGAGTACACATGGCATTCTTATAACTTACTGATATAATGTGGGGATTATATGATCACTTCCCTCACCACCATCCAACTGTGAGTACACATGGCATTCTTATAATTATAACTAACTGATATAATGTGGGGCCTCGGGAACATATGATCAACTCCCTCACCACGCCATCCAACTGTGAGTACACATGCCATTCTCATAACTTACTGATATAATGTGGGGACTCGGGAACATGTGATCAACTTCCTCACCCCGCCATCCAACTGTGAATACTCATGGCATTCTTGAAACCTTCTGATATAATGTGGGGATTATATGATCACTTCCCTCACCACCATCCAACTGTGAGTACACATGGCATTCTTATAATTATAACTAACTGATATAATGTGGGGACTCGGGAACATATGATCAACTCCCTCACCACGCCATCCAACTGTGAGGACACATGACATTCCTATAACTTACTGATATAACTTACTTACCTTTAGTGTCAAGAGAACCAAAGATCTGCCTCTGCAACATTTGTGCATTGCCTATCGATGCTATTAGGGAACAGCGCCTTCGTATTTAACGGTACCAACCTGTTCGAAGCATCAGATCTGCTAAGAAGCTACAAATACGTATTCCAGGTTTCAAAATAAGACTTTTGGTTCCCTTACTTTTCCTATTCTACACAGACATTATGGAAATCTTTACCGTAAGATAGGTATTGTGCATGCGAGCTATATCAGGGCATTATCATGTTATCAATGCAATCATCAGCTTGATGTTCACGATGTAATTTCACTAACTGAGACATCTCAGGAAAACGGATATGAATATAAAAACCCCTTTCCATGATCATATGCCATCTCTCCATTGTACGATTCCGACAGTATCATATATAAGCATGTGTTTGAATTGCTACCAAAAGTGATGATACCAAGTGGGCGCGAATAGGAGAACGTATCATGACCCACCGATGGCACCCAATATAGACACGATAAAAAAACAATAATCAATTTGCAGCCAGCCGACAATGATAATTTGTTTCAATGGCATCCCAGCGCGTCAGTAGTGCGTCAGCAGCATGCCAGCAGCGCGTCAGCAATGCGTCAGTAGCGCGTCAGCAGCACGCCAGCAGCACGTCAGCAGCGCGTCAGCAGCGCGTCAGCAGCGCGTAAACATGGAAACAATTCGATCGCTCATAAAGTGACTTTTGTTGCTTGCTGCTCTGTCAAACCGGGAACAATATGCTGGATTTAGGACTGTCGTTTGACTTAATATTAACGTGTTTTCTCCGATCGACATACATCATTATTAATACTTTCTTCTCATGCATATTCCTATCCATCATGTATGGTGAAGGTTGGCAGTGGTTCTACTGTTACGTAGTGGCGGTATGCATTATACATAGATTATAAATGTCCAATCTAATTGTTTTACCGTCAGTATGAAAATACTCTGACATGGTGCGCATTTGTAGCGGTGCTTTAGTGTGTGCCGGTCCTTAGACGACTGGGCCACCCGTGCCTCTTAGTATTGTATAAAGCTTGCATAAGAGATGTGAATACAAAATGGACAAGTAAGGGCCGCGTTGTATACACAGCTGCTTAGATGGAGGGAATTAAGGCAATACAATCCACATAGACATCTTCATGTACATGACCACCGTGGAAATCCGGCTTTGAATTGTCTTTCAACAACCCATGCTGGTCGTTGGAGGCGACTGACGGGATGTGGTCAGGCTCCCTGACTTGATGCGTGTCATCGAATCCCAGTTACATATAGATCGATCGATGCTCATGATGTCAGTCACTGGATTGTCTGGCGCAGACTTTAACAGAGTGCCGTCATATAGCTGAAATATTGCTGAATGTGGCGTTAAACAACAAACAAACACACACAAAATTACATGATGGTGTGACAATCGTCACAGAGACGTCGCTACGGGTGTAGAAGTTTATTATTCGTCTTGTCATTAGTTAAAACATAGTTGCTAATATTCGTTAATTAATATGATATTTAATTAAAGTTGGTTCTATGTCTTGCAGCCTGTCCTCTTATGAAGATCTCCATGCCTAACAACATCTACTGTACATTTGACGACAAATGTCTAGGACTGGAATGCTGCGTACATTTCAACCTCTTCATGCTCAGAAAAACATATAAAATGTTTGCGAGATTTGACCCCTGTGATTTGAAATTTTCTGTCGGTGCTGGGAATTTCAACAAGTCGTTTGGAATTGGTGGTGACCTGGAGGATAGATATACAGGTTGGTGTCGCGTGGATCTCGATTACTCGAATAAGCTGGATTTGGTGCCGCTTTCAATATTATTTAGTTTGTGAAAAGGAGAGTTATTTAACCAAAGATTCAAAATCGGGTCACAAACTAAGGGAAGCAACTCTTTGCGGCGCCTCATACCACTCAGCAACACCTTATCTTGTACGCGATTAAGAGCCTGGAGTTAGTGTTAGAAATAAGAAAGCAACACGAATTAGAAGTAGATTTATCCAAAATCCACTGAAACCTTGACGTTAAGTTTGTACCATATTGCAGAAAATGACAATCAGTCAAGACATCTATTTTCATAGATAGGGATTACGTTATATATTGTATTGTTTGACTGTACAGACTGATGATCATGAACACGTTAATGATGTGTGTATGTGTGTGTGTGTGTGTGTGTGTGTGTGTGTGTGTGTGTGTGTGTGTGTGTGAGCGTGCGTTCCTCGATGTGACTGTGTCTATGTTTGCGTCTCTGTGTGTGTCTGTGTCTCTCTGTATGTTTGTCTGTTTGTTTGTGTGTCTGTATTTCCGTCTGTCTGTTTCTCTGTCTGTCTATGTGTCTCTGTGTCTTTCTCTCTATCTGGCTGTTTGTCTGCGTGTCTCTCTGTCTGTCTGTGTGTCTGTTTATGTCTCTCTGTCTGTTTGTGTGTCTGTCACTGCTCTCTATATGTATGTGTGTCTGTTTGTGTGTGTCTGTATTTCCGTCTGTCTGTTTCTCAGTCTGTCTGTGTGTCTCTGTGTCTTTCTCTCTGTGTGTCTGTCTGTGTGTCTGTGTGTATTTCCGTCTGTCTGTGTGTCTGTGTGTATTTCCCTCTGTCTGTGTGTCTGTCTGTGTTTGTTCCACCGTAAACAAAACTGAATGGAAGAACAAAGCGTGAGTTTGCTTTTCTTTTGTCCAATCATTTCAGTTTTCTTTTGTAGGATTCGAGAAGAAAATACGGACTGGTGTCCAGCTGGATATCTTAGGTGGAATAGAACTTGTCATCGAGTGAGAAACAACTTTTTATACTTTTCCTAATAGACCTTCTAGCAAATTCAAATCAAGCGATTCCTTTCTGAATAGTGCAAACTACGGTTGTTATAATCTCACAATTTGTTTGTTTGTTTGTTCTAATGTAAATGAATGTGTTCAATCTATTGTACTCCGTGTACCTACACATGTAAGCATTCCCTTTCAGAGTGAAGCTGGAGAAGGATGACACGGCTGCTCTGATCACAGTGGCGGCCGGCTTCTGTTCTCAGGATGACCACGACAACTGCATCGCATTCTTCAACATCCTGGACGAGTTTCCAACACCGCTGCCAATATGTCATCCAGATGGCTCAATAACCTGGCCAGAGGGTAAGAGCAGCATCGTTTTATATTTAGTTCATTATTTTTTATCCTCTTACTAATACCAGTCAAAGAAACTGTAAAACGGCGTTACTTATAGTAAGGCCTATCAAGGTACACATATCTCTATAGTGAGTGAGTTTAACGCCGCTTTTAGCAATATTCCAGCAATATCACGGCGGGGGACACCAGAAATGGGCTTCACACATTGCACCCATGTCGGGAATCGAACCCTGGTCTTCGCGTGACGAGCCAACACTTTAACCACTAGGCTGGCTACCCGACCGCCCCTACATATCTCTATAAAGGTCTATATGAAGGGATTTTGGCGCGGCTTCGAACAATATTTCAGTTAATTCACGGTCGTTTTGCTTTCCTTTGTTAAATTCTGCTGAATGCTGCTATGTATAATGTTATATGTTATCATGACCTGCTTGTAAGGATTATCAATCGTTAATCTGAAACAATGTACTTCCTGCCACGTTATCCCTAGAATATTTGTCAAAATTTGATATAAACACGTGGCGGTACATTTTGCTAATGTTGAAGTCCAATATCACTTTCAAACTCATATAATGCGCTTTACATAGTGTACCCATGTGGGGAATCAAACCCGGGTTTTCAGCGTGAAGAGCGAACACATTAACCACTGGGCTACCCAACCGTCAATGTAGATTGTGGGTACATTTCTACGTCTAACAAGACTTTGAGCGGGATTTCTATTTGATCACGATGTGTCAGCTTTTTGGAGGAGGAGAACCCAAAGTGTCACGTGTCATAGATGCTTTCCACTGAAACCAGGGGCAGTCGGGTAGCCTAGCAGTTAAAGCGTTAGCTCGTCATGCCGAAGGCCTTGGTTCGATTCCCGACATGGGTACAATGTGGGAAGCCCATTTCTGTCCCCCGCCGTGATATTTTTGGAAAATGGCTAAAAGCGGCGTAAAACCACACTCACTCACTGATGAAACCAACAAGGATGGGCACACCAAGAACCATAATCGTCCCAAATCAGGATTTCGAATCGATTTTAGTGAATCCTTTTCCATGATGTCTCATCGTACTTATACAGGTATTCCTAACCGTAAAACCATCAGGACTGACTGGATACAACCTACCTGTATTGATAAATTAAGCTACACAATGGATCGGACATTTTATAGTTATGAGTTGCCTTAAGTTCCAAGAGAGTCAGATTTGTATTTGATAACCATACTATATCTAACAATCTTTAATGTGTTATGTTATCCTCAACAGTTGATTTCTTGAGTCTGCTGGATATTGAATCGATTAGAAGGAGGATACAGGAAAGCGCCAAAACGTTCGCAGCAGAGATCAAGGAAGAGGCCATGAGGCAGTTTTTAGAATTCATCCCATGTATTTCCTCAAACGTGAGTAGACTTGAACGCCTCAACAAATTTGGGGCGGTCGGGTAGCCAAGTGGTTAAAGCGTTAGCTCTTCATGCCGAAGACCCGGGTTCGATTCCCGACATGGGTAGAAGCCAATTTCTGGTGTCCCCCTCCGTGATATTGCTGGAATATTGCTAAAAGCGGTGTAAAACGATACTCAATCACTCAACAAAATTGGCTGAATATAATGTTTTACATAAATAGTTATCTTTAACATAGCAATGAAAGGTCATATTTTGTTTGTTTGCTTGCTTGCTTAATGCCAGTTATATGACGGCGGAAGTCAACAATCGTGTCTGGGCCTAACATCATGAGCATCGATCCACACAATTGGTATACGATGACATGTATCAACCAAGTCAGGGAGTCTGACCACCCGATGCCGTTACTCGCCTCGTACCTTATAAGTAGCATTGACATTGTCTGCGTGGCGTGTGGGTAAGCCCAAAATAAGCATAGTCCCATGGACGTTTACCACTTTTGTGAAAAACACGTAGTATGGTGGTGACAAACCAATAATCATAATCAGACCGAACCTTGGATTCGAACCCACGACCATCGGATTCTGCCAGGACTAAGGGACGTAACTCTGCACCAAACACACAAATAGACCAAAGATAAAGTATTATAATGACCATCAGCGGATCCTGGATGGCTAAGGGAAACTAGCTAACACGCGGTGACGTGACTAAACTTATGTTCCATGTAGGTAAATCTCAGATCTGCCCATCACTGTTTAAAGTTACATGGATGCTCCTTTCATTTGTTGACGAACTTTAATCAGTGAATGGTGTTCGCAAGAGCCGAGGAAATGAGCATCGGGTGTTTACAATTGGTGTCATGACTGTTTATGTGCCATCGTACTTCGAGGGAGTGGATTGTCATTCATGTTATCGTTTGGGTGATTTGGTGGGACTCGACTTATTTGTTTATGCCACAATATTCCATCTATATGACAGCGGTCTGTAAAAGATCGGGTCTGTAGGTGAGGTGAGGTGAAATGGGGTTTAACGTCGCGTCCAAGATTATTGCACTTATATAGCGACGTGCATGTACGTGTGTGTGTGTGTGTGTTGCTGCTTGTACTAGTCCGGGCTGATGCCGATTTATAGTGCTAGCACACTGAGATACCATGCCGCAGTTTAACATGAATACCCCACTCAGACACAGTATACTGACTCCGAGCCGACCAGTCCTTGTTTTAGCCCCTTAATGCCGAGCGCCAGACAGGGCAACAACAAGTACTAACTTTTAACGTCTTTTGGTATGACGCGGTCGGGGATCGAACTCCGGACCTTCCGCTCTCCAGGCGGACGCTCTACCACTAGACCACGGAGGCGGTCCCTCGGGTCTGTAGCAGACAGACCCGTGATATTATGGGCAACGCCAGACGCCGTCGGGATACAATGACACGCAGACTTATTTATTCGTTTCCTTCGAAAGGAAGAGGAATCCTCAAGGTTCTCGATTATCTACAAGCCGTGATATACCTGGAGTATGAGTGAATGCGGCGTTAAACAACATAAACTCACTTATATTTAGTTCCCCAATTAACTTTGAAGTGTGTTACAGGATCCAGGTCACACAGGACCGTGTGTCCGCCCTGACGCCCTGACTGATGACATCCTCTGTCAGAAGCTACAGGAGAGAGGGCTGGAGACAATTGGAAGCAGGGCAGACCGTGAACAGAGGCTTACAGTGGAGCACAAAAGTGAGAATCCTTTCTACGATAGTAAGCAAGTTGGGTTTAACGCCTCTTTGAACAATATTT
Source organism: Haliotis rufescens (assembly GCF_023055435.1). Classification (NCBI taxonomy): domain Eukaryota; kingdom Metazoa; phylum Mollusca; class Gastropoda; order Lepetellida; family Haliotidae; genus Haliotis; species Haliotis rufescens. The sequence continues at coordinate 1,990,897 of NW_025963990.1, forward strand.
GACAGCGCTATTTGACAGCGTGCTTGCTTTATGTGGGAGGGAAAGCCGAAGACATGTTGATCTTAGATTTTTACCACTTTGGTGAACCCCACGAGCACCAAGAGTGCTGATAAACAACGAATCGTGATAAGGCCGTAATTATGGCGCTTACAACTTAGCCACCTGTGTCCACGTTCTCAGAAATTCAACCAAATATATATTATTCGAATTAGTAATGATATTTATGCATTTTGAGCTTTACTTACTACAACCAAAATGAAATACATGACAGCTATTGGGCAAACTCGGTTGTATTATTAAAAAGGCGATTCATCAATTGCGAGTGTTATATTTACTGATCAAAACAACTACTCCTAAATGTAACAGTCAGTCCGTATGACGTAATTCTCTTATAATAAGCTTGGATAAAGAATACAAAAAGTCACAATGTTACAATGAACCCAGTTGATGGGAATAAGATATCAACTATATAACTTCTCTGTAATGTTACAGAATATTATTATGTATTTGGGGGCACGGGTGGCCCAGTCGTCTAAGGCGCCGCGATTCGCTGTGCAGAGTTGCGTCCCTTGGGCACGCCAGAAACCTATGATTGTGGGTTCGAATCCCGGTTCGCCCCAATTATGTTTCTAGGTTTGTCAGCACGGGTTTCACCAAAGCGGTAAACGTCTGAGACCTGCATCACTTCGGGCTTTCCTCCCACATTAAGGTAACACGCCGTGATATAACTGGAATACTGTTAAAAGCGGCGTTAAACACAACTCACTCACTATCAAGTATTTAGAAATGGGATAAAGTATAGCAAATTGCTCCAGTGAACCCTTACGATCAATATTACCGTTGAATAATTTTCCGAAATAATTCGTGAAACAATTGCTGTTAAAATCAAAATGTAAATGACAGATAATGTCTGCCGAAATATATTCCAAAGGGCGTAAAAACCAACAAAGTGAAAAAAAGTGTATAAACGCATCACTTAATTTTTCTTATAACAAAGGTATGAGATGTTCCATTCTCGCATGTTAAATCAAATAGTAGCTTAAATGCATTTAACATGCTTTAACGTGTTTTAATCAATCAACGTTGCCTCCAGCTTGTAGAGTTCTCAACAGGACATTTACCCTCCCACCAATAACGAACGAGGAAATCAACAAGATTGTGTACGTGGAGATCGCCCCCGACTGTCTACGGGTCGATGCATGTGTTAATGTCAACATTAAGGCCGCGGATTTCAACAAGGCTGTTGGTGCTTACTTACAGCTTGACCCATGTCAGTTCACACTGACCATCAACTTCGAGGACTGTACTGATACCGTGATCCTTCTTGGGTATGAATGGGGTAGGTACTTTACATTTAAAACACTTTGACAGAAGGGCTTCCTGAGCAGAAACTGCTTTAGATTCCATCTTTCTAGGTCCCGTAGTGAGTATCAATTAATCGTTGCAGTGTTAAATATGTCTTCAGTGTTAAAATTGTAGTTTGTCTTGAATGACGTTAATATTTTGTTTGAGATTAAGATTTTTAAGAAATTATTTATATTTATGTAATATTATTATCATTAATAATTATTTATTAATTAAACAAGTCCTAATTGAAATATGCATTATAGTTTCTATTACTTATGATCTTTTGTTGATTCAGAATGAATGTTTTGACACTTTGATGTCGGAAGGAATTACACAGAGTTTAAACTTGTATATATATAAATTCGTAGAATGTACACATTTTTAATACTTGATATTATGTCCACTTAGATACTAATTAATTTTATTAATATTGAATACCATTACGCTCCTTTAACAGACTTATACCTAGACATAAACAGCCTTCCTTTCATCTTGTAATGATAATTTGAATATACTTACTACTGTCACGTTGGTTGGTTGGTTTCTTGTTTTACGACGCACTCAGCAATATTCCAGCTATATGACGGCGGTCTGTAAATAATCGTGTCTGGACCAGACAATCCAGTGATTGACATCATGAGCATCGATCCATGCAATTGGGATCGATGACATGCTCCAAGCAAGTCAGCAAGCCCGTCCACCCGATCCCGTTAGTCGCCCCCTGCGACAAGCATAGTCGCCTTGTACGGCAAGCATGGGTTGCTGAAGACCTATTCTACCCCAGATCTTCACGGGTCGACTACTATCAGGACTGAGTCTTGATATGAGTTCCAAGATGGGAATCGTGTTGTCAGGATTGGCTCATGCATCAGTCCACGATTTGCCTTGACCACGCCTCCGTGGTGTAGTTGGAATATTGCTGAATGTGGCGTGTCAATACAGCTAATGCACGCATGATGGTCGATTGCCGGGTTCCGCATGAAATGCAGTCGAGGCATTGTGTAATTATGCTCACTTGTCTTGAGGACTGTAAAGAGTTTCTGTTTCATGTCCGAGGATCTTTGATAATAAAAAAGGTGTTACCATTTGGCTATTCTTGAATATGTATTGAAGACAATTATGTCATTCTATTTTCAGGGAAAGCGAAGACTTATAAACTCAACGAATGGGTCTCCATAAGGTAAGACTTCGAGAAATAAATATTCTTATAAATTCTAACATGAAGGAAACCGTCTGTATCCATACCTCATATCGCGAGTTACCGACCTGACGCGTGATCTGTTGATCTTAAAGTGAGTGAGTTTGGTTTAACGTCGTTTTTAATACTATTCCAGTTATGTGACGATGTGTCAGCTTGATGTGGGGGGGGAAGTTGAAGTAAGGCAGGTGTAGGACGTGAAACCCACGAGCACGGGTATGGTGATGACAAACCTAGAAACATAATCGGGGCGAACCGGGATTCGAACCAACAATCATAGGTTTCTGGCGTGTCCAAGGGACGCAACTCTGCACAGCAAATCGCGGCGCCTTAGACGACTTGGTCACCCATGCCCCTTCGAAGATTTAAAGCACACTGGGAAAAATTATATTTGTAATTATGCCAAGCTTTGTTGTATTACTTACGGTGAAACAAATGTGCACAATATAGTTGAACATCAGTTTTAGGGGAAAAACACTTCCAGTGCGACTTAATTCATGACCGCAATACGAATAAATACTGCATCAACCTACCCCATTGTCTTAACAAAGGGTTTGTCTGTACACTATTGAGAGATTCATTATCGATCTGTTGAACCATATAGTCTACTTATTCATAAGTAATACCTAGTATCAGTTACCTACACTTATTTCATCACTGCTGTTTGTGCCTTTACGTACAGCTTGTACTGTAGGTGAGGTGAGGTGTAATGGGGATGACGTCGCGTCCAAGATTATTGCACTTATATAGCGACGTGCATGCACGTGTGTCTGCTTGTACTAGTCCGGACTGATGCCGATTTATAGTGCTAGCTCACTGAGATACCATGCCGCAGTTTAACATGAATACCCCACTCAGACACAGTACACTGACTCCGAGCCGACCAGTCCTTGTTTTAGCCCCTTAATGCCGAGCGCCAGACAGGGTAACAACAAGTACCATCTTTTAACGTCTTTTGGAATGACACGGCCGGGGATCGAACTCCGGACCTTCCGCTCTCCGGGCGGACGCTCTACCACTAGACCACGGAGGCGGTCGTTTATACTGTAACCTGCATCGTGTTTGCAATATATGATAAAACAATAACTGAAGATGAATATCTTTGAGTCGACTTGAGGATGATGTGCGTATGTTTACCGTTCTCCAGATACACCATTGACAGAAATGAGGCAAGGAAGGTGTTTGTGGTTGACATGGGTCTTGAAATCAGTGTTGGAGATTCGGACCCCATCCTGAACGCCACGCTGGTAGAAAACTTCAATATACCAATACCTGTTTGTAATAACGAGTTCTCTCTGCCGGGTGAGTGATTTTGCTTGTACGTTACCTTAAGGACGGAGGTAGAGACAGATGTGATTGTAGATGTGTGTGCAGTAAGTCGAGCCTATTGGTGCACAATACTTCACGTTACAGACGCAACAAGAAATAAACATGTAAATGTACAGCAACATATTATTTTACAATAAACTGATACGTATACATCAATCTAATTTAAATGTATTTTTATGAGTGAAAGTGAGATGAACATATTTCGAGTGAACGTTGCTGTTTAGCAAATTGTCCTTTGATGTCATTAGCTTCATACATAACTTCATATTGAGGAGGGCGGCGGGTAGCCTAGTGGTTAAAGCGTTCCCTCGTCACGCCGAAGCCCCGGGTTCGATTCCCGACATGGGTACAATGTGTGAAGCCCGTTTCTAGTGTCACCCGCCGTCACATTTCAGGAATATTGCTAAAAGCGGCGTAACACCATGCTCACTCACCCATAGGGGAATGATTTAGGCATTGGAACACTAGTATGTGTTTCTCCTAAGGGGAGAATTGCCATTAGTTTTTCACAAGATGCACTTATGTTATGTTATGTCAGGGATGAGGTGGATAAGCAGCAAGGCAAAATATTAGTGAAGATAAATAAGGCGTCCTGGTTGCAGTCTCAATACATATAAAATAATTTATCTCTTCAGGGAAACCGTGTTACATACTCATGACAGTCGCAATCGTGCAGTGGAAGCTGCTTTTAGTAGAGATTTCTTATGATTATGAAAAAGGTTTTGTCGCTTTTATTCCCATTGTCATCAATCGGTAGGGAATGGGATTTGTAATGCTGGGTGTCTGTTGTGACATGTCGAGATGCGACTGCATATTTCCTCTAAATAAAAGCGCCAAAACCTTTTCCATAATCATAGGAAATCTCTGCTGTTTGCAGAATCCGTTGTACGATCCAGGCTGGATCATAAGCCTGTGTTGGGTAACGACACAACACTTACCTTTTTCTCAATATTTTATACAAACTGTGTGATTGGCAGATGCTCACCCTTTTCGCGAAGAATGTTTGTCATAACTGAATTTTAGGGCTCCATCATTAACAAGTTTACAGCTGTTTTGCCTGAAAATTACGCCTAATCGGAACTATTTTGGCAGATAATCGATTGATTATTCTATTGCGTTGACTTTTTATGTTTATGGATCACTTCCAAATAGCACAAACACATGCAAAGGCAAGTCAAGTGCTGATATGAACAAACACGGGAATGTATTGTAAAAGGGACTGCCATCAGACAACAAATGTTTGGAAATATCCACGTTAAACTGATTGAAAGCTGTAACCCTCATTAGGCAACGTTAGCGCAAGACTCGCATCACGCTCTTTGAAGTCGTCACAGAAAGAGCATCCTCAATTCTACCTAAGAAGTTGTGAAATGTAGACACTAAAGCCTGGAGCTGCTGGAATATTGCTCGACATAAGGGAAAGTCAAAGTCATCTCTTGCCATACAGTCTTTTGGATAGTTTTATGTCACTCTGAAGTATTTTGTAAGGAAGGTCTCTACTGGTTTTGTCTGAGGTTAAGTGAGGTTTATCATTGAAGTGTGGACATGTGACACATTTCACACATTTCTCATTCCAGGAGGGGGATCTCTGAAGGACCTTGCCGAGTTAATGGGTGGAAATCTTATCAGAGAAGTTGTAGATGTTGTGTTCAAGCAACTTGGACTGGATGTACGTTACTCGAATAAAGTTGCTTTGCTAATAAGTATCAGCAGATGTAACTAGGGATGACTCTGATTTCATGCGAGTCTGAAATCATTTGCCAGTGTCTAAATTGTTTCGCATTGTTTCCCAAATTGAAACAATATGTCAACCCAGAAATCTGTACGTAAAAGATTGCGGGTCTGAAATCGTTTGGCAGAGTGTCTAAATCATGCTAGAACGGTAGGTACAATGGTGATCTTCCTGACGCCATGCCCAAGTTGAGATGATGTCATTGGAGACCTGTTAAATTGTGATGTCGCCTTATGATGCGTCTCTTACCTTTTTCGTGTATTCGTCTAGTCCCGACTTTACTATCTAAACCCTTTGGGGTCTGATGCCTACATACGATCTTGTGAATAGTTTCCCTCAAAGATGATTAACACAATGTCCATGTTCTAATATAGCTGTTATATGCTCAGTAACTAGTTCACTTTATACTGCCGTGATTGGACATGCCACAATTAATTGAACATATATGCATGCATATATAGTTGCAACATTCGTGTTACATTAAAACATTGAAAATATTAATTTTACCGGTTATATCTGTGCAATTAGGTTAATGAAGCTGCTGATTATACAGGTATTGAATTCAGTGATGAAGTGTTTCAATTACTGTTTAACATGATTCTATTTCAGAAAGTAATGTCAGACGGCAACTGTGCGGCTCTTACACCTCAGCCAGGTATTGCAAACATACTTAATAAACTATTTTCAAACTCCCCACATGTTAACCAAACTCGATCTGGTGGTAGATCTCTTGCAGTGTAGGGGCGGTCGGGTAGCCTAGTGGTTAAAGCGTTCGCTCGTCACGCTGAAGACCCGGGTTCGATTCCCGACATTGGTACAATGTGTGAAGCCCATTTCTGGTGTCCCCCGCCGTGATATTGCTGGAATATTGCTAAAAGCGGCGTAAAACCATACTCACTCACTCACTCACTCTTGCAGTGTAATTATGTTCTGTACAGGTAACGAATTAACCGAGCTGATCCGATTTCGCTCTGAGTATGATTTGTCAGATGATCTGTCCTGTTATATTCCTACTATTAGACAATCCTGTTTGATTTATAATGCATCTGCATCCGTTCAATCGCTCATTCACTTGGCCAAGTATTTGACCGAATGTATTGGATGGTAAGGATCGGAGGTTTGGATGATTGTGTGTCATCGTACCTGAAGGCGTGGTTCGTTGCCCACATGTGTACATTGTCCAGACTCCACTATTTACAGACCGCCGTAATATAGCTGGGACTTTGCTGAGTTCAGCGATAAACAACAAACAAAAACAAATAACTGGCAAAATTACTTGGTATTGTTTTCCTCAGCTGTACATGCGAATATATGTCTCTGGTATATGTTTCTCAAACGAATGATCATGTTCTAGCTAGAATATGTGTACGACCGTCTATGCATTAGATCGCCAGCATGACCTTATTCTTCAGACTGCCCTTGGTCCCTCCCAGACTACAAGAAGCTCCTACCCGCCAGTTTCCGGGACAACGTCAACTGTAAACTGCCGGACAACTGTTTCGGTGTAGAGTGTTGTGTGGACTTCTCCTTCGACATCCCGCTGTTTGAGACCCCCCTCGTCAAGCACGTCCCTTTCTTCCTGAAGTTTGAGCCGTGTAACTTCACTGTGGAGGTCGGCTTCGGGAGCTACTATCATAAGGAAAGACTATTGACATACAACTGGGGTAAGTCATCTGACTGCTGACATACAACTTGGGTTAGTCGTTTGACTGTTGACATACAACTGGGGTAAGTCATCTGACTGTTGACATACAACTGGGGTAAGTCATCTGACTGTTGACATACAACTGGGGTAAGTCGTTTGACTGTTGACATACAACTGGGGTAAAGCGCTTGACTGTTGACATACAACTTGGGAAAGTCGTTTGACTGTTGACATACAACTGGGGTAAGTCGAATGACTGTTGACATACAACTGGGGTAAGTCGTTTGACTGTTGACATACAACTGGGGTAAGTCGTTTGACTGTTGACACACAACTGGGGTTAATCATTTCTCCTTCAACGACGTGGACAGAATACATCCCGAGCACCCCGACTGTTGGTCGAAATGATGGGATGATGAGCCTGGGCAACTTTACTAATTTCGATGGCGTGGCTTGTTCCGAATGTGTTTAGTCACTGTTTGTCACATGACCTTGATATTTCAATACCTTGAGTATTTGTTAGGTAGCCTGGAAGTTCGAGTGTGAAATCCAGGTTTGAGGTAACCACCGTGACATGATGGAAGCAGTGCCTAAAGATGTGTAATACCATAGTCATTCTTTTACTCAGGTATAATTTGTTCTTTTCAGGAACTGAAAATCTGTTGGAAATTGGCAAAGGAGACCAAGCTCCAGTGGCTATCAAGTAAGCTAACATCATATGCCTATTAACAATCCAATCAATCTTATGTTACAATCAAATAACGAAAACCATACTAATGTGAACCTTTTATTTCATTAAAATATGTTGTACAATATGTGCTCAAATACAAGTCGTCAAGTTTTTGTGAAGGACAAACATCTAGTTTTCATTTTCATCAAATCCGAATTGATGGGGTCCTCGTACCCAGATGACGAGGATCGTTGCTCGATCACTGGATTGTCTGGGTTATTTCGATTATTTACAAGCCACCATCATATAGCAGTAATAATGCAAAATGTGGCGTTAAACAACAAACACATATTCGCTCACTCACTAACTCACTATTCCAGATTCCTCTTCAACAGAGTATCCACATGTGCATTCCTTTTCCAGATCCACCATCTACAAAAACCTTCAGGGCTTTCTCGTTGACAGGTGCATTCCTAGAGATGGTGAAAGTTTGATAGTTTCTGTGTACAGATTCACGATCTCCAAGTACTCCAATGCTTCCAGGTTGACCTGAGTGTCCACACGTGTGTTCCTATAGACGGTGACAGTTTCTGTGTATTTTATCTGTTCCAGATTCACGATCTCCTAGTTCCCTTAGGTTTCCAGGTTGACCTGAGTGTCCACACGTGTATTCCTATAGATGGTGACAGTTTCTGTGTATTTTATCTATTCCAGATTTACGATCTCCAAGTACCTCAAAGGCTTCCTCGTTGACCTGAGTGTCCACACGTGTATTCCTATAGATGGTGACAGTTTCTGTGTATTTTATCTATTCCAGATTCACGATCTCCAAGTATCCCAAAGGCTTCCTCGTTGACCTGAGTGTCCACACGTTTATTCCTATAGATGGTGACAGTTTCTGTGTATTTTATCTATTCCAGATTCACGATTTCCAAGCATCCCAAAGGTTTCCTGGTTGACCTGAGTGTCCACACGTGTATTCCTATAGATGGTGACAGTTTCTGTGTATTTTATCTGTTCCAGATTTACGATCTCGAAGTATCCCAAAGGCTTCCTCGTTGACCTGAGTGTCCACACGTGTATTCCTATAGATGGTGACAGCTTCTGCTACCCAGAAGGAGGCATGACGCTGATGAATCAGGAGAAGATACCTGCCTGTGATGCTAATGCGCTGGTCGAGTTCACAAAACAAAGTAGGTCCTCTTTCAAAGGTTGGTCACTAAAGATTGCGTGGCATCGTACACCTGATCTCGTGGGTCGTGGCAAATGTCACTGGCGAAACTGGTCAAGATTCATTTATTTACTTGTCGCCGTTATATAGCTGGAATATTCTTGATTGTACATCTGACAACAGTCAATTATCTATGGAAGTAGCCCATTCCGTCCTTACTATTGTGTAAACAGTGCGAATGATTAGGTTCAAAATTAATGTTACTCAATGCATTCAACCACCCATTTTCATCTACATACTGTGTCTGTAATGCAGATACCCTCACTGAAAATAGCGATTAAATGTAACTAAAATGTATGTCATGACGCGAATGTCCTTTCAAAATTGGTTCTAGATTTTTCTGTCTCTGACTGGCTGAGAGACCTTGACCTTGACATCAACCTGCAGTCCCTCTCCCAGGCAGCCGCCCAGTCACTCCTGAACAGTTTCCGCATCTCCGAGTACCTGCTAGATGAGAGGTGTGACGTGTCGAGACCACCATACAGCCCCAGTATTGGTGGATGGAGTAACGGTCAGTACGGATCAGGGGTTAAATGCATATATGTAATGTTCTTCCATCATTTTGGAAAATGATCAAATCTGATTTGTCAAACAGCGAATTTTGTGGAAAAACATCATTTTGTTCCTGAAAATACTGAAACAAACATAATAATACAAATTATGACCTGAAAATACTGAAACAAACATAATACAAATTATGACCTCAAGCTTGCATGTCATCGTATCCCAATTGCGTGGATCGATACTCGTGATGTCAACCACTGGATTGTCTGGTTCAGACTCAATTATTATTTACAAACCGCCGTCATATAGCTGGAATATTGCTGAATGCGGCGTTAGACGACAAACAAACAGAAAAATGGATGTTGTAAAGTCTGACAGGAAAATATATTTTGCTTCTTACAAGAAACTCCAGAGCTGTCGATGGTTTTTCATGAAAGTTTGAGGAATTATGCCGCACCAAATGTCATGAATACGTGAAGTTTTATTTTCTTCTGATAGAATCAAATCACACTGTACTGTTTTCAGATTGCCCGGAGAGTATCAGGTACAAACCGGATCTCCCTGATGGCTTGTTCTGCCACCTCGCGGACACATGCACCAAGATAAACTGCTGTTTCCACGTCCCCTTTTTGGAGATGTCCTTCAACGCCGTCCTCAACGTCGATATGTGCGACTACGTCATTTATACATCTATTGAGAACAAAACAACCACAACAAATATGTTTGACGATAGTATTGACCTGGAAGCAGGTATGTCATCGCAATGTTAGTCGTCATTAGTAGCCATTTCATGTAGGTTAACTCCAAACTGGTGATTTTTTTCTTTTTTTATTCCATTTTCCTTTGGGCTAAAGGAGAGTGAAACCCAAAGACCAGTTGTATATGATCTAATAATCAGCAACAAACATCCTTTCATGGTAATTCACGGGAACAAATGATACGACAACAATATGTTCGTTTCGTTCCGTAATATTCCTTAATATTGCGTCACAAAAAAGACATGAATTTTATTAGTCTTTCATATGGCGCTTGACCAGAATATTCTAATTGGCAATTATAATCACAATGGACTAAAATATTATATCATAAACTGCAAATGAGCACATATTTAGTGTTAACACGAATGAAGTAACTTGTTTCTCTAGATTTCAAGCTGACAACGTATCGTTGTTTTGAAATATATGTCTGGTTCCAGAATTTTGTATTTCTAACATTTCTTTTTCACATTTTAGGCATGTCACCGACGTTGGACATCGCAAACGTTTTCCATTTAAAGTACGTGTTTATTGTTTGTACTGATTTTGTACATAATGTTACTAACAGGAAAAATGGTACTTATTGTTACCCTGCCTGGCGCTCGGCATAAAGGGATAGAACAAGGCCTGATCGGCCTGAGAGTCATGCAGTGTGTATAAGTGGGGTATCAATGTTAAACTGCGCATGGTATTCAATGGGATAGCACTATCAAACACACACGTGAGTCACACACACGTGCATGCACGTCGCTATATAAGTGCAACAATCTTGAATTCGACGTTGAACCCCATTACACCTCACCACCTACATATAATATACACGAGAGGAACCAGCTCAAAACACGTGACCTGTGTAAGATGACTTGAAGAGTGAAACAACTCGTCAATCTTGAAGCATGACACCGGCAATAGATTGTCTGTGCCGCATTTACACAACTAATTTAAAATAATGACGACTGTTGTGAACATTTTTATGCATAAATAAAGCGACAAAATCCATTTCCATAATCATAAGAAATATCTGCTATTGTACGATTCCGACTACTTCATGAGCATGGGTTTATGAATCACTATCAAATAGTGATGATACTAGGTGTTAGCAAAAAAAGAGAGGTGAAAAGATGAACAAAAAACTATGGCATTTTTCCTCAAAAAGGTTTGATAATTCGGAAATGTTTAATCTGAACGATTTCACCGGGATGATTCCAATACTATGAACGATACTTTGAAGCTTGCTGCACATAGCTTTTAAAGGAACACTGACTTTTTATTTCTTTGCCATAGGCTTGGTTTGAAGAAGAAGGGCACGGCATTCGTTTTGGACCTTAACATCGAGGTGTGTTTGGAGGAGGACTCGTGTTTGTTGTCAGTCGATGTCTTGAAGGGAACTGAAGTCCCTCAGCCTATCTGTGATCTCACTGCAAGCTGGACTTTCAAAAGTGAGAAATACATTGTAAATCATGGTTTTTGTTTTTCGAAATGGTGTACATTTTACAGATATGAAACAAACAAAAAACAGGGTCGTCCCGGCTACGCCCCTTTCTCGGTCATCACACACACGTGGCAAAACACTTTCGACAATCATACACATGGTTCCAAATGAGCGAGTTAAGAATAACATTACACGAAGCACATGTGTAATACTGATTTAACTCGCTTTACATCATTGTTGACGTCATGACGTCGAAGAGTATCACGTTAGTTTGTCATTGTATCTTCTCAGTATATAAAACACTTCTTCCTAACAATATATATAAAACGTCATTGCCAGGCCCCATTATTTGACGAAACAGATTCCATTGGGAGTAAAATGCAAAACAGTGATATATGAACTATATGAATGGATCGCTGAATCTGCACAACCACCTCCAATCATACGACGTGGTTGATGAAGAGATTATTACAGTAAACTACGGTTATTACGAACACTCTTATAACGAACTTACTTTTTTGGTCCTGACTATTTGCTGTAGTAATGCTGTATATATGCTTATAACGAACTACGGTTATAACGAACTAAAATTAGTAGTCCCTTTGAGTTCGTTTTAACCGTAGTTTACTGTACATTCAAGGTCGCGTTAGGATCAATGCTTATCCCTCCATCACGCCCTCTGAAACTCATGTCGTAAAATCTGCGTGACACACACTCATGGGATGACCTTTTTATATAGTATGATGAAGCAACCGACTTGTCCTTGTAGACTTCAGTTTATCAAACTGGGCCCAGATGACGGGACAGAACTTGATGAATGGACTGTCAAGGTCAGCTGTGAACTATCTCCTGGAGCAATTGGGTATCAAAGACAAGATGCTGGATCCACCCTGTCTCCGCACCAGTCTCAAGTACCAACCAGCTGATGCAGGCAACTGGAAGAAAGGTCAGTCAGTCTGAAAGCCTGGGGACGTAGCGGTGTTAATGTCAGTCATTACTATAAATTAGACAGATGAACAAACTGCAACCAAATAAATGTTTATTTTGAAACAAAAGCGTACCCAAAACATGTTTTTGAATATTTGTTAATGAGTTCGAAACACACAAGAGCGAGATGTATAAATTGCTTTGGATGTTTAAGATCATTTATTGATTTAATTTGAGAACAGAGATTGGCCAGACCCACTCACAATGTGAATTGTTTCTTGTCACAATCTTTCAGATTGTAACGTCAGCAGCAGCGCTGTCACCCTACCACCAATCTCCCTCCCTGCCAACTGCTACATCAACGACAAATGTCTGGGTATCGACTGTTGTCTCCATAGCAACGTCCTTGACCTGTCTCTTCACACGGCCTTCAACATTGACCTCTGTAACTACCTCATTGAAGGTTCCATTGAGAAGTTCAGCTTTAAGCACAATATTCTGAACTATGACTGGGGTATGTTAAGATCAATTATTATGTTCTATCAAACTTTTCGCTTTGCGTACAACAAACAGTATCAAACAAATAATTACAGTAAAGCACCGTTGTGTCGAAGTTGAAGGGACCTATGAAAATACTTCGAGTTATCCGAGTTATCGACTGTAAAAGCATTGAGAATAAGGGATGATCGATGTGTGTTTGTGGGTGGGGGGCATCTAACAAATAATTAGTCATTTAAAATAAAAGATTGTTTTGTTATGTAAAACTATGAGCCAATCACATATAAGAAAGAAGTGTAGTTAACATACACCAAAACAATTTTCATCTTGAAAGTCATATTCTTCAATTGCGTGTGATTAAACCTAGTGAAAACTACAGCCTTTGCTCCATTCTCAAACACCAAAGACATATTGATTTGAATGTTTCAGAGGATGGTCTGTAGAACCTTCTTTGTGAATACTGTTGTTGTGCCACTTGCTGAAATAGGACGTTAGTGATAAATCAAATATCAAACTTTGCCTACCACATGCGTACTTTACTATGAGGTTGCCAATAGCTAAATTGCTTTGGTTGACTTTGTGGACGTTTAAGGTCATTAAACTTCAAAAGGGCAATCATCACAGCCACTGAATTATGGATGTTGTCAATTAAACTGTGTATTACATATCTTTGAATGAAATCGAAGGTGGCCGTAAATATGGTCGACGAAAGGAATGGGACCAATGGATGTGTTGAAATTTGTGGTACAGTGACGTAAATGATCAAACTTGAGCAAAAGTTTCTATACACCTGAAACGTGACTTTTCCACCTACATAATTACAAAAAAGTTGTGTTCATCTCCATCACAAAACAAAAACTTTCCTCGCAAAGTAAATGACTTGATCAAATCTGTGAATGCACTTATTTTTTAGCGAAAGTGTGTTTTTTGTTTCAGGCAAGGAAGAAGTGATAACATTCGGTAGCGTTCCTATCCTCAGGCTTAAGTAAGTACCCTAACTGTTGACATTTCACCACGTTATTCCACATGTTCACCGTGAAGTACGATGCTGTATACAGCTTTGTTCAGGTATAAATCATCAGCCCCACAATGACCATGAAGCGTCAAAATGTTCTTGTAAGTGACTGAGAATCATATTTGGAATTTACGTTATATGATTATGCATCAAAGGTATTATCACACTCGGGTCCAATCGGGTCCAATCGGGTCCACTCGGGTTCAATAGTGTCCACTCGGGACCATTCGGTCCACTCGGCCTATTCTGCTACATATATGACACTCCTAGGTGCAATGGGTCAAAGGTATTATCACACTTGGGTCCAGGCGGGTCCACATGGTAGTGATAACATGGTTTGATCCTGCATCTGCATATCTTCCAGTTCGACCTGGAAGAGGAGTACGTTTCCTTTACAAATCGAATTATACTTCTTAGTGAAAATCTTGCACAGTAATCCACGTTAAGGATCAGACTTGATGGGATCACATGATTTTAGAGATGTTACCTAATAGAGGCATGTCACATAAACAGTGATTCGTTGGATTCCCAGGTTCAAGATTGATCGGCTTCTGTCCCAGCAAATGTTCATTGTGGATCTGTCTGCGAGTCTGTGTCTGGAGGGAGATGACTGTGAGCTGGATCTGAAGGTGCTGGATCAGACACGACTTCCCATGCCAGGCTGTGCTAAGTTCCAGGGATTCAAACTTCCGGGTAAGACATTCAGATCAGACACGACTTCCCATGCCAGGCTGTGCCAAGTTCCAGGGATTCAAACTTCCAGGTATGGCATTCAGACAGACACGACCTCCCATGCCAGGCTGTGTTCCAGGCATTCAAACTATTGTATGGTATTCTGTAATGATAGCCCAACGGGCAGGCGAATCCCTTGATTATGATATTTCATTTCTTCTTTTATTCCCACACATACTTGTGGTATGGAAACGGACATTTTGTACGAACGGACTTAGAAGTGACTGGTTGAGTGACGTCATCACGGCGTGTTAAACTAATGGAGGAAGAAAGATCGAACTGATGCAGACGTTTACTACTCTGGTGAAACTCACTAGCATGGGCATGCTGATGACAAACCTAGAAACATAATTCGGACCTTTCTTGGATTCAAACCCACGATCCCAGGTTTCTGGCAAGCCCAGGGGACACAACTCTGCATACTGAATTCACATTTCCTGTTCTTTGTCTTTCTATCTGACGACTGGTATCCTGTGGCACACATGATGTGACGTTGTAACTAATGATTCAATTTGCACCGGTGTAACAATGATGAAAATGAAAGTAAAGTGGACAAGATATAGATTCGTTCATAAAAGCTTACAACAATGTTGTTTTAAGTTGTGAGTAGGCCAAGTTTGTCGATCATCCTGTATTCTTAGGGCATAGACAAATTATGTCACTTCAAAGCATCTGTTTGCTGAAACCTTCATGTTATCCATTGGGGTGACGACAATAACTGTGTGTTGTTGATAACATCGTAGAACTCTCCTATCAGGTTTCTCCCTTGACAACTGGCTCAGAGAAAATGGCGGTGAGATCACAGCTCAGCTGTCAACGCTCCTGATGGAAGAGCTCGGTATCAAACAGTTCCTTCTGGACAGACCATGTCAGGACGACCTGGAACTGTACAATGGCACCGTAGAGGGATGGAACAACGGTAGGCTTGTGGCACAGATAGATTTTCATTGTTCAGCTGATTATATACTGATTACATTATATTACTGCCATTTGCTGTCTGTGTACAGAGCTCCACTACATTTGTTCACATAGGAAATACAAGATAAAGGGTGCGTTTCCTCCATGAATTATATACTACTTAAGAAAGAAATTATAGAACAACGATTTTTTCATATGACTATCGTTTATCTGTCATGTCAATTATAGTCATATGAAAACCTTGGGTGTTCCTTAACTTCTGTTGAACAGTATGTGGATATATATACTCAAAACCAAATAACATGTTATCATACAAATATGTTGATAACTGAAAACCAATTATAAAAAAAGTATTATGATATGGAATATATGGCTTTCCAGATTTATCTAACAACTTTGTAACACATCAAACCATTTGACAATGCCGTGTGTTGCAATGTGTATTTAATGGCAATGTAAAGAGAACATCAAGTGCTAGTCAAAATTAGAAATGGTTCGAATTGTAATTGATTTCTTTGCAAAACATTAGAATCCATCTTCGGGCAAGTTTAACACCAGTACACTTAAGATTGTCAAAGAATAAGAAAGGGTGTTTGAATTTTATGTTATATCAAATGATGATAATGAAGAATATGATCATAGTTTGTTTGAATTGTATTTGACCGCCTCCGTGGTCTTGTGATAGAGCGTCCGCCCGGAGAGCGGAAGGTCCAGGGTTCGATCCCGGGCCGCGTCATACAAAAAGACGTTAAAAGATTGTACTTGTTGTTACCCTGTCTGGCGCTCGGCATTAAGGGGGTAAAACAAGGACTGGTCGGCTCGGAGTCAGTATACTGTGTCTGAGTGGGGTATTCATGTTAAACTGCGGCATGGTATCTCAGTGAGCTAGCACTATAAATCGGCATCAGTCCGGACTAGTACAAGCAGCCACACACACACATACACGTGCATGCACGTCTGAATTGTATTTGGTGTCTAGTTCACCATATTGGACGATTTATATTTATATGATGCATTACCTACCTTCATACGTGGCCTTGTATGTAATGTAAAGCATGTCTCCTGTTGTGGCTGCAGTTATATTTGGGGGATAAGCTTTGGCAAATAGGCTATCCCAGGACATTCTGTTCGACCCGTTCCAACACTATTTTCTCAGCTAAATCAAACTTTATGTTGTATACCAGTCAAATAGTAATTGATTATCCTGTACATAGAAACAAAATCTCGGTGTCACACAAGCCATTGATATCAAAGTCTAGAACTAGGCTTAAAAGAGTACCAGACCATTGAACTTAGTCTTTCTTGTTGTGGTCACTTTGCCTCAGCAGATGATCTGTAAAAAACCCTGAACATTTCAGCCTGCCCTGAGAACATCACACTACCAGCTCTGCCTCCCAATGTCTTCTGTCACGTGACCGACTACTGTACCGGGGTCACGTGTTGTGTCAAAGCGTCACAGGTCAAACGGAACTTCAATGCCTACCTCTTCTTGAACTCCTGCAACTACAACTTAAGAGTCGGTATTGAGAAGCTGGAGTTCAGTCACTCATTGTTTAACTATACATGGGGTAAGTTGTACACTGTTTAACTATACATGGGGTAAATTATACACTGTTTAACTGTACATGGGGTAAGTTGTACTCTGTTTAACTATACGAGGGGTAAGTTGTACACTGTTTAACTATACATGGTGTAAGTTGTACACTGTTTAACTATACATGGGGTAAGTGGTACACTGTTTAACTAAACATGGGGTATGTTGTACACTGTTGAATTATACATGGGGTAAGTTGTACACTATTTAACTATACATGGGGTAACTGGTACACTGTTTAACTGAACTTTTCGTAAGTTGTACACTGTTTAACTATACGTTTAACTATACATTTGGTAAGTTGTACACTATTTAACTATACATGGGGTAACTGGTACACTGTTTAACTGAACTTTTCGTAAGTTGTACACTGTTTAACTATACGTTTAACTATACATTGTGTAAGTTGTACACTGTTGAACCATACGTGGGGTACGTTCTACACTGTTTAACTATACATAGGGTAAGTTGTACACTGTTGAACTATACGTAGGGTAAGTTGTACACTGTTGAACTACACATGGGGTAAGTTGTACACTGTTTAACTATACGTTGGGTAAGTTATACATTGTTTAACTATACGTAGGGTAAGTTCTACACTATTTAACTATACATGGGGTAAGTTGTACACTGTTTAACTATACATGGGGTAAGTTGTACACTGTTTAACTACACATGGGGTAAGTTGTACACTGTTTAACTATACGTTGGGTAAGTTATACATTGTTTAACTATACGTAGGGTAAGTTCTACACTATTTAACTATACATGGGGTAAGTTCTACACTGTTTAACTTTACGTGGTGTAAGTTGTACACTGTTTAACTAAACATGGGGTAATTGGTACACTGTTTAATTGAACTTTGGGTAAGTTGTACACTGTTTAACTATATATGGGGTAAGCTGTACACTGTTTAACTATACACGGGGTAAGTTTACACTGTTTAACTATACATGGGGTAAGTTGTACACTGTTTAACTATACATGGGGTAAGTTGTACACTGATTAACTGTACTTGAGGAAAGTTGCACACTGTTTAACTATACATGGGGTAAGTTGTACACTGTTTAACTATACATGGGATAAGTTGTACACTGTTTAACTGTACATGGGGTATGTTGTACACTGTTTAACTATACACGGGGTAAGTGGTACACTGTTTAACTATATATGGGGTAAGTCGAACACTGTTTAAGTGTACATGGGGTAAGTTGTACACTGTTTAACTATACATTGGGTAAGTGGTACACTGTTTAACTATACATGGGGTAAGTCGTACACTGTTTAACTATGCGTTGGGTAAGTTGTACACTGTTTAACTATACACGGGGTAAGTTGTACACTGTTAACTGTACATGAGGTAAGTTGTACACTGTTTAACTATACATGAGGTAAGTGGTACACTGTTTAACTGTACATGGGGTAAGTTGTACACTGTTCAAGTACACGTGGGGTAAGTTGTACACTGTTTAACTATACATGGGGTAAGTTGTACACTGTTTAACTATACATTGGGTAAGTGGAATACTGTTTAAATATACATGGTGGAAGTGATATACTGTTTAAATATACATGGGTAAGTGGTATACTGTTTAACTGTACATGGGGTAAGGTGTACACTGTTCAAGTATACGTGGGGTAAGTTGTACAATGTTTAACTATACATGGGGTAAGTTGTACACTGTTTAACTGTACTTGGGGTAAGTTCTACACTGTTTAACTATACGTTGGGGAAGTTGTACACTGATTAACTATACATGGGGTAAGGGGTACACTGTTTAAATATACATGGGGTAAGTTGTACACTGTTTAACTATACAATGGGTAAGTTGTACACTGTTTAACTATACACGGGGAAAGTTGTACACTGTTTAACTATACATGGGGTAAGTTATGCACTGTTTAACTATACGTGGGGTAAGTTGTACACTGTTTAACTATACATGGGGTAAGTTGTACACTGTTTAACTATACGTGGGGTAAGTGGTACACTGTTTAACTATACATGGGGTAAGCGGTACACTGTTTAACTATACACGGGGAAAGGTACGATGCGCATTCTTTAACTGTTCGTTTGGTACATAATGCACCGTTATACCATACATCGGGAATGTTATGCACTGTTTAACCTTAGATGATACTGTCATTGTTGCCATGGTCATTAGAGATTAAAAGTAAAAAGATTAACAACCCAAACTGTCATTTCTGATCTGGAAGACTGATCTTCGCATGACTATTACTACCTCATCTCAATGACAGAGATTTACGTACATATATATGATTTACGTTGTGTTCTTTTTAAAGGCGAACGAGAGGTCATGGACATAGGAGGGCTTGTGAGAATTGAGTAAGTGCAATGCCTGTATATGTGCCACACAGACTATCACACTCACATTAAACTATAACACGACCTTTATTCAATCAACAGATGACTTGATTTCCAGCACGTATCCACGTCGAGTCATAGATGTTACTAGAGTAGTTAGTATATCATGTGTGATGTGTTACTTAGTGTATGACAATGGTTAGGCCATGAGCTTTGTCATTTTGCTTTCGTTACACAAAGCACCAAAGACATATCTATCCACGTTGGACCTGCATCACTTCGGGGTTATCTCCTATGTCAAGCAACCCGTGAAGATCTGGGGTAGAATAGGTCTTCAGCAACCCATGCTTGACGTAAAAGGCGACTATGCTTGTCGTAAGAGGCGACTAACGGGATCGGGTTGTCAGGCTCGCTGACTTGGTTGATGCATGTCATCGTATCCCAATTGCATGGATCGATGCTGATTATCTCAATCACTGGATTGTCTGATCAAGACTCGATTATTTGCAGACCGCCGTCATATAGCTGGAATATTACTGAGTGTGGCGTTAAACAACAAACAAACAAACAAACCTTTGTCGAGCCGACATACTGTGTTATTACTGAATTCTTATCAGAACGGGGTTCAACTCACATACTCACGATCTCTCTTTATAAAATAACGATTTATTGTTTTCGTAACGGATGAGATCAGAATAACAAGTGAACTTGTAATGGCCATCATTAATGGTCGTCTAGAAGGTTGATTGTTTACTGCGGGAGTTGTAACAAAGAGTTACAGATCTGAAAGTAAGATTTCCATTTCAAGATACACCATCAACTCGGGTCAGAAGAAGTTCCTGGTGAACCTGAGCCTGAAGGTGTGTCTGACTTCTGGAGAAGGGTGTCAGTTTACCTTCCCTGTGTTCACAGACATGATCCTACCTAAACCATTCTGTGACTGGGAGGCCACCGAACAGCTCCAAGGTGATGTATCCATGAATAACCATGCGATATTGTTTGCCTCCAGTGATCCCGTGATAGTGACAGATTCTAAAATGTTGTTTTTTTGTATACAGACAAAATTATCAACTATTTAATTGATCAACTACTCAATTAATCTGTTGTATAAACACAGCTTTGCCCCCCTTTTTGTAAAATTACCTTGTATCCACTGTCCTATAAGTATAAAACCTCAACGCCAGAAAATAACCAGTCTCGATTATCCGACGAAACAGATGTCAATGGGCGCAAAAGGCGCAGATGGCATGTCCATCATTTCTCTGATGATGTACACCAATTCTAATCTTGTTGTCCCGCGCGGCCCTTCACCTGATGAAGGGGCAAGAAATAACCTGAAACGTTGTGCATGTATAATAATGAGGTTGTTGTCCATAATATTCATTGCTGAAATTCTTTGGATGTGAAATAAAGATACAGGATCATGTAAATCATTAACTCCGTAATACCTTTTTAATTATATAACAGTCCAATGACAGATGGACTTGTCCTTTGCTTCAGATTTCTCCTTGAGGGAGTTTGTGACTTCACAAGGCGGTGAAATGACGGACAAACTGACCAGCACCCTGGTCGACAAGCTGGTGGACACGCTCGGACTCTCAGGCTATCTTTCAGAACCACAATGTTCTCTGGATGGTCGAGGCACGAATGGCTGGAATTCAGGTTAGGAACAATTTACTATGTATTTTCTTCTATACTTCAACACAAAGATTGTTTCACTTATTTTCGATTACCATCAACAGCAATATTACCTTGTCATTGGTAAGAGCAATGATGTTCCAATTTTGTGAAACGGTTAAAACTACTATCACAAATTATCGTCCATATTTTACGTCGATAAAACTGTTCTTAATTATCGAGTTGAGGGGTGGTCTGATCGTAATGCGGCCTGAAGAAGCGCACTAGAAATCCATGATCGTTGGTTGCTGTCCTAGATTCGGTGTCGGCAACATTCCCGTGAATCTGGGTGTCACCAAAGTGGTAAACGTCTAAGTCCAACACCACGTCGGGTTTTCCTCCTCCACAAAACTTCCACGCCTAGACATAACTGAAATACTATTCAAAGCGGCGTTAAACCTTGCTCACTCACTCATTCTTCCTAGAAGATTGTCGTGTTTTTTTATAAAGTGATGTTAAACGTTTGCTCTGTTCCAGAGTGTCCGAGAGATGTTTCACTGCCACCACTACCAGACTCTGTGTCCTGCAGTCTCCCCGGCCACTGTACAGGAATAGACTGTTGTCTCAGTGTGCCTCTCATCAGTCGGAATGTCCACTTCAAGGTCGACCTGGACATGTGCAAGATGACCCTCACACTGGCCATAGAGAAGCTGGAGTTTAGCAGACTGCTCTTGGACTACCCATGGGGTACACCTGGCACCTTCAACCTGAAGGGAATCTTCAGAGCAGAGTAAGCTACAAATTATTCCATAAAAGATTCAATCAGTGATGTGTAGTTGTATACAAAATATAAAGCGAAATATAGTAATTTGTAATACTAGAACTTTCTAAGTACGTCTTTACCTTGTAGAAATATCTTATGTGTGTCAGGATCCTCTTATCGCCGGTTCGAATCCGAGAGTTACTATTATAATTATGAATTTTGGTTTGTCAACACCATACGGGTTTCACAAATATGGCCTTGGGTTTTTCTTCCATGTAAAGCTTACTCACTGTGATGAAACTTAAATGAAAGCAGAGAAAACCCACCCCACCCATTCAATGAATCACGACTGTTGACGTCGAGAATATGATTGCAATCTTTGATGTTCAGTTACACCATCGACAACCTCGAAGGAGAGAAACAATTCCTTGTAAGTCTCAACATCAGTGCCTGCTTCGAGGCTGTGGGGAAGTGTCTGGTTGCCCTACCTGTGTTAAACCAAGCCAGATTTCCCAACCCTGGATGCGACTGGAACTCAACACTGTCCTTGAAAGGTACGATCGTGGATGTGAAGCATTAGGTATGAATGTTGTTAAGTTACTACCACCCTTTGCAAACACTGTTGCGGTGCTAGCACAGTGAAAACTTGTTAACTCAACACTGTGCCATGAGTCAGTCAGAATGCCACACACAGTACAGGCCATCTCAGAAGTGAGAGCCCCCGTGCATATCCTGGTTAGAATTGATCTTCAGCAATCTATGCTTATCGTAAGAGGCGACTGACGGTTCGGATGGTCAGGTTGGAAGACTTGGTCAATGCATGTCATCGTTAAACATCAAACTAACAGAAGTGAGAGTACATGTAGGTTGATAATGGATTTTTTTATACGCCAGTACTAAGGCCTTTCAGTGGAGTAACACCAGGCGTGAAAACAAAACAGCATGCAATGACATCAGAACTTACACTTTGAAATAACTGCATCCGTGGTGTAGTGGACAGAGCG
Source organism: Haliotis rufescens (assembly GCF_023055435.1). NCBI lineage: Eukaryota > Metazoa > Mollusca > Gastropoda > Lepetellida > Haliotidae > Haliotis > Haliotis rufescens. The sequence continues at coordinate 2,014,134 of NW_025963990.1, forward strand.
TCTGTGGACAGAGAGGAGCATTGATGGTTCGATCCCCTGTCCGCATCATACCAAAATACGTTGAGAAATGTGACTTTCTGTAACCCTGCTTGGCGCTCGGCGTTAAGGGGTCGTCATAATTGATTCCAGGCTTCGCCGCTTCAGAAGAGATATACATTGTACATTGGCTTACATTATGTTGTACGAAACGCTCATCTACAGGACAGAGTTGCATACCACCAGACATCCTTTATCCAGCCAATTCGCTCTCTAGACTCGCGGGGGGGCACGGGTGGCCCAGTCGTCTAAGGCGCCGCGATTCGCTGTGCAGAGTTGCGTCCCTTGGGCGCGCCAGAAACCTATGATTGTGGGTTCGAATCCCGGTTCGCCCCGATTATGTTTCTAGGTTTGTCAGCACCATACCCGTGCTCGCGGGTTTCACTTCGGGCTTTCCTCCCACATTAAGCTGACACGCCATGATATAACTGGAATATGTTAAAAGTGGCGTTAAACCCAACTCACTCACTCTAGACTCGCTAGTCGTTGGTTCAAATCCCGGTCAGCCCCGTAATGAAAGGGTCTGTCAGTATGACATGTTGTGGGCTTCAACAAAAGGGTTAATGTCTAAGACATACTCACCTTTTACATTATGACCCCTCCGTAGTCTGGTGGATATTGCGTCTACCCGCAGAGCGGAAGGCCCGTGATTCGATAAACTGCGCTTTATACCAAAACATGTTAAACGATGGTACTTGTTGTTGCCCTACCTACCGCTCGGCTTGAAGGGGATAAAACCAGGACTAGTCGGCTCGGAGCCAGTATACTGTGTCTGAGTAAATTACCCATGTTAAAACTCATGGTATGGTATCTCAGTGGGCAAGCACGATAAAAACAACCCAGCCTTTTCACGGACTTGTACAAGCAGCCACGCAAACATGCAACAACAATACAAATTAACAGAAGGAATTGTATTGCTGACGGGAATGTTTAAAATATATTGTATTTCATAGTTGTGATAATTCAGGTTGCAGATATGTATACCAGTTGTCTATATTCTTTTTAATCCAAATGCAATTGTCATATCATTTACTGTCATTTTCCAAGACAGTGTATGCCCAGTGTTTCTTTCATACACTTCGAATGCATTTATTGTTTTGGAAGATGTTAGTTTATAATATATACCTGTACATGCCTTGAACAAACCAATCGTGATATACTATCATATGGAACTTTGATGATACACAGGTTTCTCCCTGAAGAACTGGCTGAATGGTAACAATCTGAACATCGGTCAAGCCTTGACCTCAGCATTCCGGTTCCAGCTGTCTCTAGCCCTAGGCATCTCTGAATACCTCCTGGACCCCATGTGTGACAGACAGAGGGGGATATACAAGCCGGACGCTACAGGGTGGAATAATGGTAAGCGTTTGTAGATTGTGTAACACGTTATTCTGGTGATAGTGTGCGAAATGTAACCAATAGGTTCATACGTGCAGACCATTCCATAGATAAACCCTCAGATCTTCAAACATAGTGTGTCATGTCACTGGACACGGTATTATTACCTACATGTCAAATTGGTAAAAGAAGAACGTTCGCGTCATGCCATAATCACAATTGACAAAATAATATCATGAATATGCTTTCAAATTTTAGAATGCCCTAAAAACATGACCCTCCCAACCCTACCGAGCAGTCTGTCATGTCACATCCCCGACTACTGCACTGGACTGGACTGTTGTGTGGATGTGGTCAGTCTGGGGATGTCCTTCAACTTCAAGATCCTCCTGGACACACGGAACCTTGTCCTGACTGTCGGTATCGAGAAACTCACCTTCCAGACATCTCTGCTCAACTACAAGTGGGGTAAGTCTCATTGCAGCAAAATCTACAATTCGCAACAGGCGCATGTGTCGTCATCTAAAATCGGAACGGAGTGAGTGAATATGGTTTTACGTCTCTTTTAGCAATATTACAGCAGTAACACCCAGGGGACACCGGAAATGGGCTTCACACATTGTACTCATGATCGAAATCGAACCTGGTCCTTTGGCGTGACGAGCGAACGCTAACTACTAGGCTACATCACTCCCCAAAAATCTGAAGTGACGAATTGTATGTTAGATTGAGTTGTTACTGTAACACAGGGAGATATCATTATACCATGTCTTCTTTGTTAGTTCATAGGTATCTCAGACAACACGTAGCTTCCTCTTGGCATTAACTCTTGTCATCCTTAACTATATGTTCTTGTATATCTAGAATCACTTACATATTACATTTAATAAACGTTATTCATACATGCATTCCGAACAATTGCTACAGAATGTATATCTTCCATTAATTCCTTGGTTTCTCTTAACTACACATTTATACCATATAACGTATTTCTTCAGGCGAATGGGAGCATTTCAACCTCAATGGAGTTGTGAGATTGAAGTAAGTTTGCACATACATATTGAATGATGTATATGTATTATAGTTAATAATGTGAAAATGATTCCCGAAAATGATTACACACACACACACACACACACACACACACACACACACACACACATATATATATATATATATATATATATATATATATATATATATATATATATATATATTTGAATGCAGCAGTATTAAAGAATATTAAGGTCATTACTGTAACTTTGATGTAATTCGTAAGTTGGTGATGTCTGAAATAATACTCCAACATTCCAATCTATTCTTGACAAGCTTATTGATGATGTTTTCATGGAATAATCACAAACCTCAAATCCCTAGATTTTGCGTCACTTAACCTGACAGGCAGTGATATAACTGAGCGTAAACGCAAGTGATTCGTACTAATCCTCAGCTTCAAGATTGACGACCTCGTTCACGCTTGGAAGTACCTACAGAGCTTCAACCTGTCCCTATGCTTTGAGGCAGACAAGCCTTGTGTCATCAGCCTGCCTGTCCTCACTGATGTCAGCTTCCCTAAACTGGTTTGGAACTGGAACAAACCCTTCTCCAAGACTGGCAACGGTATTCTGACAATGATTTGATTTTGGTAACAACTGAATCATAATATTTAAGGAGCGTTCAAATTGCAATTTTGATGTAACAGTCTGAGTTTTGGTATCTCTTATAACCAATCTGTTCTTGTAATACGTATCAGTAATGTATCTACAGTCTTACTTAGGGGGCACGGGTGTCCCAGTCGTCTAAGGCGCCGCGATTCGCTGTGCAGAGTTGCGTCCCTTGGGCACGCCAGAAACCTATGATTGTGGGTTCTAATCCCGGTTCGCCCCGATTATGTTTCTAGGTTTGTCAGCACCATACCCGTGCTCGTGGGTTTCATCGAAGTGGTAAACATCTAAGACCTGCATCACTTCGGGCTTTCCTCCCACATTAAGCTGACACGCCGTGATATAACTGGAATAATGTTAAAAAAGCGGCGTTAAACCCAACTCACTCACTACAGTCTTACTTACTTACTGTTAGTGGTTTAACATGCGTTTTCCGACATTATGCGTATTTCGTCAGTCATGTGTTTCTGGCAGGGTTTTCGTTGAAGAGTTGGCTGACTGGTATGAAACTTCCCTTTGGCCAACAACTGTCTGGGCTCGCTGTGTCCCAACTGTTGGACAGGCTTGGTGTCACAAGCTACCTGAGGGACCCCCAGTGTGACCGGACTCTACCCCCATATGCTGGGTCAGTTGGGGGTTGGAAAAAAGGTAACTGCAACATTGTTGCCATCTTTGCCATCACTATGATCCAACAATGATGGTATCCATATCTGTAGTGCACGCATTTGTTGAAGTCAGTTTTATTTGACATGTGACAAATACGGTAAAGGTTATGAATTCTTGAATGAAAGACGTGAAGCATTGATTAAGACCACAGCTGATTCCCTGGACTATGCTTGCAACTGTTCTAATATGGATGATGTCTGCTTTGCAAATGAAAAACAATGAAACATCTTGTTTGATGCAGCCATCACTGACAGTGAGTGAGTGAGTGAGTGAGTGAGTGACGCTTTACCCCTTTAGCAATATTCCAGCAATATCACGGCGGGGGACACCAGTAATGGGCTTCACACATTGTACCCAGTTTGGGAATCGAACCCGGGTCTTCGGCGTGACGAGCGAACGCTTTAACCACTAGGCCACCCGACCGCCCCCATCACTGACAGCATTGTATATGACGATAATGAAATACTTTCATCAGAAGTTGCTTTGTTGCATGATTTTTCCGATAATGTTCCCGCCATTTTGCCTTTTACGCCCAATGGAATCTATTATCGTGATTGATAATTTTACGTTTATAATCATGAAGATGTTTTTATATACATGACTATTGTTTTGTTGAACACCAGTGCTAACGATTATATTTTGAGCGTTAACCTGTTGATATACAGAGCCATACGTTTATTCAAAGAGGTCATGCCTTCCTGCCTTTTCTGTTGCTTTCATTACATTATAAACACGTAGTACCCGTAGTGTACACTTGCTGTCGCAGACTGCCCTGCCAGTCTCACCCTGCCCACACTACCAGACTCCGTCACCTGTCATCTGTCAGACCCGTGTGGCTCCATACAGTGTTGTATTGACGTGGACTTTATCGGGAGATCCTTGAACGTCCAGATAGGAATAGACCCTTGCTCCTACACCTTCACCATGGGCATAGAGAAGCTCGTCTTCACCAGGGCCTTGTCCAGCTACAAATGGGGTGAGAAGGACATATATCTTTAAAGAGTAGATCTAAGGTTGGATAGCGGATATTACAACATCTAGATGCGGGAAGTATATTAATAAGACCCAGTTTGAAATCGCGGGAATCTGTTAAAACCTTTTTCTAAATAATTTTATCTTTCATCTGACCATGTAATACGGTATATGGGACGAGAAAATCAACTTCATCATTTGTAAACATATTAAGTTATTACATGTTCACTGCGTTGGTATTCACGGTGAAGAGGCAATTGGATGGATTGAATGGAATATCGCTAGCCCCCACATATATATTTTTTTAAAAACGAAATGTTGGATGAACTTTACTTTTATAACTGTAATAGAACTACATATGATAAAAATTATGTTTGATGATTCTGGCAACTTTTTTTTTTTCATAGCAACATGTATATATATATTATTGCTACAATATTGTCTTTACAGGAAAACGGGAACACTTTGATCTGAAGGGCGTAGTCCGTGTTGAGTATGTATCCCATTTCACTGTTAGTTACCATTCTCTATATGTTATACATATATTTATAACTATACATATTGTAAATACAAAAAGACGTTATAGCCACGTCCATTAGACTTAACAAATTAAACCCACTGCATATGGCACAGCGGCATATGACAGCCAAATATTGTGTATGTATTGTAGTTTTTCTTTTCAGTTTTATGATAGATGATCTGTTCGGAGAAAAGAAGTTCCTGATCAACCTCAACATCAGTGTCTGTTTTGAGGAGGATTCTTGTCTCATTTCTTTCCCTGCTCTGAAGGACGTTAAGATTCCTAAGTTGGTCTGTGACTGGGAGAGTACAGCAGCTCTTGCAGGTCAGTGATGTGGGTGAGGGTTATACAGGCGTACAACCACAGAATTCTACATGCGTCCCGGCTCGAGACGTTATACCTTAAATAACATTTTTTCCTCGCACTAAGTTTTTTTTTTAAGGATGAGATCTAAATAATAAGTTAGCTGGATGAAAGATATGGAAGACATTTGTACGGATGTTTTCTCAAGGACCATCTCTTGAAGGAGAGCATTAGTTTTTTTGCTTGCTATATGTTTTCAATATCGAAATAAACCGGATAAAAATGTAAGTCAGTTGAAAACAAATATTTCTTTTGACCAAAGGAGTGCCATAAATACTGAAACATGTATGTGTATATACCTTCTTAAACTGATATTGCTACAGACAAACTGTAGTTATTTAGTGTTAATGTTTCTGATTTTTCTTGTATGTACAGATTTTGTTTTGTCTGACTTCCTGGGTGAAATGGATTCAGTTGGATTAACAAGCCTTACGTCAGTCGTCGCAGACAAACTGTTTGAACGTCTAGGGATTTCAGAATATCTGAAAACACCACAGTGTCAAATAACAAAAAGTCCTTATGTGCCTGCTGTTACTGGATGGAGCAATGGTATGTCCGAGAAGAAACAGGTTATAGTTACATGCACTTGTGAGATGTTACCGATATAGTTAAATTGTTTTTCAAGCGTTTTCACCAACTGGTATATTGTCTGCGAAAATCGTTTCTTTTTTTAAGGTTAGGCCCAGTGAATTTGGTAAAATGTATGCAGATTAATTACAAGAAAGGAATCACGAAATACATTATTGTTACGTAAACTTAGTTAAATTTAATTGTGATATGGTGTTTATGTATATAGTGCTCCATTTTATACGTTCATTTCAAAGTTAACCGCATATTGAAAAGGAGTGCAACTATACAGTTTACTGACCTTTCAGAGTGTCCAGTTCCTGGGCTTGACCAGAACCTCCCAGAACTCCCTGGTTCCATGGCATGTCACGTCCCCGACATCTGCACCGCCATTGACTGCTGCATCTACATCGACTTCCTGTCACGTGCCTTCAACATGTTCCTGACAGTGGACATGTGCACCTATCAGCTGACAGTGGGCGTGGGAAATCTGGTCTATAAACGGATGTTGTTTGATTATCAGTGGGGTATGACATAAGGTTTTTTAGTTTTTTTCTCAAACGGTTCCCAAATGTTACATTATTATACATGATCTGCAAGTATTCATAAAGAAGATGACATAGATAAGGATCAGGTTTGTATTATGTTAACGTTCTGGAACCATCACTGATTTTCAGTGATGTATTCGTATAATTTTCACCGCCTTGTTACTTTTAACGCTCAATAAAATCTGTTTCTGCAGATAATCGAGACTGGTCTGTCTCTGTGTTTAATATTTATACACTATGAACAGTGATTTTACAATGGGTGGATTCCTATGATTTCAGGTAGAGAGGACCATTTCTATGTGAAAGGTGTTATCCGAGTAAGGTGAGTATTACATTAGTAACTGTACCTGTAAAACATAATATTATATGCTTATAATACATGCATATACGACACTGGCGTTTACAAACACGCTACAGAATTAACAATTCAGTTAAAGAGATTACGTACATATTACGGAAACAATAACTGAAGCCATTGTGTTTCAGTTACACCATCAACCATTTGTCGTCAGAGAGGAAACTGGAGGTGACAGCAGCTGTCAGTGTGTGTCTGAAACAGAACGAGTGTTTGTTCTCTAAAACCTTCCTTGACAAAGCCAAGATACCACAACCCCTGTGTGACTGGGAGGCCATGCTGAAACAGAAAAGTAAATTGATTTTTGTCAGTGATCATAAATGGTATAAACGTTCCGAGTTCGAGCTTACATTGACCAAGAGTGAAGTAAACGTTTGCTTGTATGGCTTCTGTGGTTGTCCATATATAACTATGGTCATTTTTGTCACCAATATTACAAACATTGTGTTTCTTTTCGCGTTTTCTGAGAAGAAACAAAATGTCCAGGAATGGTGGACTAAAGATAATGTAACATTTTTATTTGAACAGTATTTAAATAATAATTTAGAATGCATGTACATGCAGTTGATTGTATGGTTTGTTCCAGATTTCACATTGTCCAACTGGGCGTCAGGCAAGGGGCTGTCCTCCACCGTCTCTACTCTCTCTGATACTCTGATATCTCAGCTCCTGGATGATCTCGGCGTGTCACAGTATCTCCTCAGTCCAGCCTGTGACCAGTCAGCAAGTCCATATTCTCCTGCTGGGGTAAACAACTGGAATGGTGGTAGGTCTACACACAGAGCTATCCTGATCCACTCTCCTGTAGCGATAAATGCTGTTCAGAATAGTCCTTGAATAAATGTCCATTGAGAAAAAAGCAATGTTGGGCCTCTACACTGCCTTTTTCATAAAACCATCAATTATGTTAATTTCCAGAAACATATTTTACCTACTCATTGCATTGGTTGTGTGTATTAGCTAAGCGAACTATTTAAACTATATCAAATGCTGATGATAACTTGCTACACCATATACACCCATACGTATATTGTACACACATGTATGGAATAAAATGTTTGATCTTTTAAGCATGCAGATGCCTCCCGAAATTGAACAAAATCTTCCTGTTTCCAAAATATAATTTCATGACCTTTCCCTCTGTGCCAATTATTTTCTCAAATGCAGACTAGTAACTAACTCCTTAACATGAAGTGTTATCTTGATGTTCCTATTATACAATCTTTTCTCTATGTTTTCATTCATTCTAGTATGCAGTAACATCACAGTACCATCACTGCCAGACTCTGTGAGATGCTATTTGCACGACAACTGTTCCACTGTCGGCTGTTGTGTGGACGTCCCCCTTATCAATAGAGCAATCCAGATGAAGTTTGATGTGGATATTTGTAACCTTCAGATTACTATGACATTTGAAAATCTGTCATCGACCCTGTCTCTCCTGGAGTACGAATGGGGTACATATATTATCCAAAATAACTTTGAAATAAAAGGAGACAAAAATGCCACACTTGTAACGATATTGCAATAATATCTTTCCAATATGTGTGTGCTCTTCAAAACAAAACGAATGTCATTTGTATTGATGTCAGTGTGTCATGCTTGGGTATGTAAATATTTTCAGGTACGAATGGGCTTTTCATCCTTGGGTCCATGGCGCATCTGACGTAAGTAACATTTATAATCAACAATTTAGGGCATGTTAGGTCAGTGATACAAGCTTCAAGTGTGAGTGACGTGCTGCTATTCAATACTCGTTGCGAAATTGGGAAGTACTATAAAGGCTTTAGCAAAAAGTCTAAATGCTGAAAGATAATTCCTTACTTACATACAAAGCTTCTGTTAAGAAAGCATACATTTCATGTCTTACATTCAAAATCCTGATTCGTTGGTAAGAATTTCTTTGTTTAGTAAACAGACGTCTCACGACCAATGGTCACTTTAAGGAAGTTATGCACTCAACAGTTAGGAAATAAAATGTACGACTAAGGATACAATTAATACAATAAATATAACAGCTGGTTCCAAAATATCACCATAGGTACAAACTAACGCACATCCCAGCCTCACAGAAGTTGGTGATTGACCTGCGTTTGAAGATCTGCTTTGAGGGCAACACATGCGTATTTGACGTCCCAGTCTTGTCAAATTCGGAACTAGTCTATTCTCCGTGCAACTCGAGTCCACCAATGTCGTTGAGAGGTACGTAATTACATACACTTACATGGCGGCGAGAAATCATAACGATACGCGAACCATGGCTTAATGCAATGTAAATACTGTACTAATAAAAGTTGACTTCAAAATTTGTCATCACTTATTCGAAAGGTGGATACAATGGATGCCAGGATGCCATGGTTTCACATCGGCACATTCGAATTGCATGATATGTATAATCTAGCTTATTGATGGAGCCCTAATCGTGTATCTATATTATCGAAACCGTTATGTAAACACTATCTTATTTTATTTATCATTTGTCAAGTTTGACTAGCTATGCGCAATTAGTTTGAAGTAGTGCTGCAAGTGCAGTATTTTATATTGCCATTTTGTCATGAGACATGTGGGGCGGTCCGGTAGCCTAGTGGTTAAAGCGTTCGCTCGTCACGCCGAAGACCCGGGTTCGATTCCACACATGTGTGAAGCCCATTTCTGGTGTCCCCCGTCGTGATATTGCTGGAATATTGCTAAAAGCGACGTAAAACCATACTCACTCACTCACTCATGAGACATGTGAGTGAGCTAGATTTTGCGCCGCTTTGTGGGAGTCGAACGCGGGCCAAGCGACGGCTTCATCCACTAGGCTAGTCCACCGCCCTCTTAAGACATGTACATACACTTAGTTTCTCCATTTCAACCTTTGAAACATCTAAGAACACCTGCTTGCAGCAACTTGCTGAACATTTACAATCCCATGAAGCAGGGTCAGTTTTACATACCGTTGTAATGTAGTACTGAGAAGTAGTACTGAGAAGCAGTATTCAGTACTGGTTGACAAAGAGCCTCAAAGTTTTCACGATTGGTACAACGAATAGTTGTGAAAGGAGAACATTCGGATTTATGAGTTTCCCGTTGTGAGACATTTATGTTTTATTTGCTGTCCATGTTTGACCAGTGATAAAAACAGTAAGAAAAAAGAATGAAAATATATGTGCCTGACATTGTGCTGCTGTCATGAAGGTAATGGAGCTGGCCTTTGGTTTTGAAAACGCGAAACATATCTTTTTTTCTTATAATTCCAAACATTACTTCATATCACAGCAATAGCATGCTTGAATCTGAAGTAGCCATGAACCTTATGTACCTTATGTCAAACAAAGAAGTGATATCCACGAGATGACTGATTTTGTATTGCAGGACTGTCCCTTGACTTTTGGAAGGTTGAAAAGTGTGCTCTTCAAACCTCGGGTAAGGAAGCGTATTATTTCAAATCAACCCTTTAATTATTTGCATTAATAGAAATATAGTTAATGAGAATAAGACGAAGTGTAAAGAAAAATGGAGATAATTTTACAATGAATATGCGTATTTACTTCTAAGATAACATATTTATCTCATCAATTGAACAGACACTGTTGACATATTTATTAGTGACACAGTCAAATTATATAACATGTTATTTGAGAAGACAATACAAATGTTTAATTTGTTATTAAATATTATATATATTATTATATATATTTCTCATTGATCACCACCATCTGTCCCTGTAAGCTATAGCTTTATTCAGGCGGTTTGAAAGTTGTTCCGACAAAAAGTGTTATTTCACTCGGGTTAGATGTTGTTATTTTTAGATAAAATAAAGCATGTCATCTCTAAATTCATGATCAATGCACATTTTGTGAATCTTATACTGAGTAGATTGCCAACAACCCCTTCCTGCTGCCATCTCAAGCACCTGTCGACTGACTGACAACTGCATGGGCATCACGTGTTGTGTGGACGTCGACCTCAAGTACCTCGGCATCTACTCCATCACTGCCGGCATCGAGGTTGACCACTGTAATGACCAACTTGTGTACCATATGGAGAACAAAGAGTGGACTAAGAATCTTCAGACTGTGGAATATGGTGAGTAATGAGGGGATATAGGGCGGCTATTTATGATGAACGATATAAACCGCGGTCCATTAAAACATAGGAAAGGGACCAACAGGATAGAATTATTTCAGTTGGGCATGCTTTTCTTTATGTTTGTTTTCTTGACGAGAATGGTAGTTTGCATTGATATCCGTTTTGCCATGAACTAAGTGAATTTACACCACTACAGCAATAACAGCGACGAAAAACCATTTCCATAATCATAAGAAATCCATTATAAGATTCCGACCATATCATAAGCATGTGTTTATGAATCAAACCGTTTTTAATCTAATCTATTAGAGATAACTGCAATGCCTACACGGATGAGATAATATATTCGATATTTCCACCTGTTTCACAATGTTTTAGACAAAAACCACACAGTGTCAGTTGGCAGTGACATCTCATTGAGCTACTTCATCAGCAAGACTCCGTCCCTCTATGAAGTGTCCTTTCATCTGAAAATATGCACCACGAGCGGCCTTGAGCTCCCCAACACATGCTATTACCACAAGTTCCTGGACACAAAGATGTTCCAGGTTCCTTCCTGTGTACCTGGTGGACGAAGAAGGAGGAAGAGAGATGTTCTGGATTTGTGAGTATTTCCCCAAGATATACTTCCACATTTACAAATAAATATCAAGTATATCACTTGACATTAAAGTAAGATTAACTTTAAAACACTGATGAAGGTGTCCTTTTTTGTTCAAATATGCATATTCTATTGATTTTGTATGCAAATATTAATATTTTACAGTCATGACACACATTCCCTATATTTTTAATTGACTAAATAATCACGTGCATGATACCTCCTACAATCCGTTGAAAGTGAAACACATTACAGTAACTACGGTTAAAACGAACTCAAATTAGTTGTCCCATTGAGTTCGTTATAACCGTAGTTTACTGTAATGTGGTATAACGGTTATAACGAACTAAAATTAGTTGTCCCATTGAGTTCGTTAAAACCGTAGTTCGTTATAAGCATATATAGAGCATATGTACAGCAAATATACAACAAATGGACGGGATCAAAACACATTTCGTTTTATCCGTCAGTTCGTTCGTTATAAACTGTATATGGCCAATGAAGTAGAAATTGTAATTGAAATGTTCCCGATGTTTGTTTGTAGATCCTGATCCAAACGCAAACTGATCTGTCATTGGTGATTCATAGTAAAAGTTTTAGAACTGTCTCAATAGCATATACTACCAACCATAAGTAAATCTTTGAGAGGGTAATAGTAAATTTAATTAATTAAATTCATATTTTCTGACAGCTCATTGTTTCACATGTCTCTCTGTTACAGAATGAAAACGGGCGATGTAAAACGGATCCTTAGAGAAGCTTTGAAGCAGAATTATACAAATGAAGAAATCAAGGATCTCCTTGACAGACTGAAGGCAGAAGCAGTATGAGTTTTTTTCATTCACTAGGCATGGTCAAATATGTTATCAATACTCTGTAAGTTCTTTTAATTAGGCATACGCTTAAAGGACCGACCATTTGAAATTTTCATGAAAGGTGAGTGAGTGAGTGAGTATGGTTTTACGCCGCTTTTAGCAATATTCCCGCAATATCACGGCGGGGGACACCAGAAATGGGCTTCACACATTGTACCCATGTCGGGAATCGAACCCGGGTCTTCGGCGAGACGAGCGAACGCTTTAACCACTAGGCTACCCGAGCGCCCCTCGTGAAAGGTGAACAAAAATGTTCCAGTAAATACAGATTTTACCAAAAATACATGTTCACTTGCTGGATGGTCTGAAATTGTATATCTTTGCTGAAAAATATTAACAAGCCCACCTTCCAAGGAATACAAAAAAAATGTTCTTAGTTAATCTGCGATAAATGCTTGTACGTGTCTGTATAGATTCACTTCGTTCAATATGCGTACACTTGATCTTAAAAAGAATGATGACACTCCTTTTATGGTTCGTATGAATACCTATTTTTTACTAATCTGGATCACTACGCATACAATGGACCATTGTGTTTCTAGATCAAGTGGTTTAAAGATATTGTTGACCTTTGTTATAAAGGTACGTGTTAAAGGTAACCACAATGTCATTATAATAAGACCACACCTGTTTCAGAAAAGACTCAGCTCAGAGGTACTGGAAAGCACTGAAAAGGGTGGCATGGCGACCAACACTAAGAGTGCCATCAAGAAGATGGGTATAGCCAACCCAGGAACCATTCTGTACTCAGGGGAGGTCGGCGGTGGCAACGTCGTGCTGGGCATGGAAGGAGGTGGGTCGTTTTGGATATTCCTGAAAATATAGGTCACACTTGAAGTTAATACATAATATGTCAAGGTTTATTGATACATCATCGGGGTATGACCATGGGTACTGGTAGGAGATGCACTCATCCACATCCTCATCCCTCGGTCACCAAAAGCTTTAAATCTTAAACATACTACATATAATATTTATACTGCACGACATACACATGTACCTGAAGTTAATTAAATAATTAAATAAAATGAATATGTTTTCCCGAGCTGGATCAAACAAAACTATAGTTCGTGTTTGAAAATACCAATGCTCCTCGGTAATATCATGAGGTGTTGTGACTTATTTCGCCTGAAAGGGTAAATGTTAAAATTTGTCTGTCCTAGTCAGAGTGAGTGAGTGAGTGAGTGAGTATGGTTTAACGCCGCTTTTAGTAATATTCCCGCAATATCACGGCGGGGGACACCAGAAATGGGCTTCACACATTGTACCCATGTCGGGAATCGAACCCGGGTCTTCGGCGTGACGAGCGAACGCTTTAACCACTAGGCTACCCGACCGCCCCTTCTGGTCAGAAGTGAGGTCTCCGCGCTAAGGTTGATACATTCAATCACAATTTGTGTTTAGTAGGGTTGTACCATTGTTCATCTACATCTAGTTACATGCTACTTCCTGCCTTCAATGGCACTTTAATTACGTATTCCCAAGTATCATTTATTGTTACAGGCGAGAAGATCATGAAGGTTCTGGGTCAGGTCACCGACATCCTGGGTCGCGGGGATCAGGCGTACACTGTGGGGAAAGGTCTGACTGGGAAAGGACTGCAGCTGCTCGGTGCTAAACTGGCCAACATGAGCATCGGGGAGATGATCGCCATGTTTGATGCCAAGAACATCGACCCTGAACTTGCTCTTCGTCTGACAAGACAACTCAGAGATCTGGCTCTTGCCCTGGTATGTGTTATAAGTTATAGAGTCAAAGTTAAGAATACTGCCAGTCAGGCTGAACATATAATACTTTTTCAAAATAAAAAAAGTAAAGTCATTAAAGGCATGAATGAATGAACTGAATTCTGTGAAGTGTCATTCAATTGAAGAAATGTTAATGTTACAGTCAACAATGCTTGAGTGGTGACACTCATTTAGTTTGGAAAGAAATTAGGCATATAAATTTCTACACTTTCTCTAAAGTATTGGTTGGATCATTTCAAGGAACCTTTTATTTTTATGACTTGTAAATACATTGTTTGATCAATGATCGGTGTTTGAAAGATATTTTCAAAATGACAGTTCACCCTGTCCAAAGCTCTCTCCTAAGCAACTCGAATATCTGACTGTGTTTGAAAAGGTAAATCCGAGGTGACAGATCAAGAGCTGGTGAAAGGTTTCTGTTTTTTAAGGTTTTATTGTTGTAATTCTTGTGTAGGTGTTTTAACACTGTGCTCAATTTGGTATTATTCATGAGAATTGTATGACCTATGATTCTTTAATCGTTCACAGTTTATCAGCTTTTCAGAGAAAAAACCCCTCGATACACGATTTTAAGGAACAGTGAAAGAAAATTAAAACACATTTGTTCAGATACAGTAACTGTTCAATTTCACCCTCTCAGTATTCGGACATCGTCAATGCAATCCTCAACCGTGATGGGACGAATTCCTTCAACTCATTTGATATAATCCTAAAAGGAGACTTTAGCCTGCCAAGGACAAGCATCGGACTTTTCAGCTACAAAAAAAACTTTCTTGTTGGGGGTCTCGTCCCAATGACCTTTGGTAAGTTGAATGCATATTTTGTTTACCTTTACAGCATTCAATGCCACCAGTTACAGTGAATTGGTCAGTGTTCGTTTGACCCTTAAGGCCACACGTTTTAAATTTTATGTTTGATTTTGTCAATCATTCATTTACATGAAAGTCATTCTGCCGTGGAGTTAAAACTGCAACCGGCTTTTTGAATCACTGATAGTGATGTAGATATGGAACGTATGTATAACATTTTATATTGTACACAAGGGTCTATATTACTAGCGGGAGACATAATAAAAATAAATATATTTATGTTTAATTTATTTCTTTTCCAGTTGCTTTTCAGTAGGGGTGGCGGGCCCGTGAAACGAAAAAGAAAAAATGTCTTAAGGCTTTAATGGTTAATTTATTATTTACATCATGGTAACATACATCAACATAAAAACTGAATGATCGAATGATTAAGCGAGTGTGTATTCTGTTAAGAGAAGCTATTGCGCTTAAGGTCCATGTAAGAGAGTAATAGTAGTAATTGTCGACTCACACATGACGAATTGTAGGACTATGGTAAGCCTATGTTTGTTTGTTTGTTGTTTAACGCCGCACTAAGCAATATTCCAGCTATATGACGGCGGTCTGTAAATAATCGAGTCTGGACCAGACAATCCAGTGATTGATGTCATGAGCATCGATCCACGCAATGGGGATCGATGACATGCATCAACCAAGTGAAGAAAGCCTGACCATCCGATCCCGTTAGTCTACTCTTACGACAAGCATAGTCGCCTTTTACGGCAAGCATGGGTTGCTATAGACCTATTCTACCCCGGAATCTTCTCGGGTGGGTAAGCCTATGATGAAGTATTGATGTCATATAGTTGTAGCGCTATGATAACCTGTTGGACCCTGGTAGGCCATGCAACGTTTTGATGATGACCACTGTTGATGTACATGTGGCACAAGGCAGGTGATGCAAAACAGAACCCTTCAGCAGTGATGTTCTTGAAACCATTTCAATGCTGAATCAGTTTATCTTGTTCAACATTAAGTTATATAGAGGTCATAACTACCTGAATCTTCCAATACCAGAAACAGGAGCCGGAGCATCTTATGGTATGAATATAGCCGTAGGAGCCAAGATCCTTGGTATGAAGGTGTTTGGTGAAGCCGTGCCCTTTGGGAGCGCCCATGTGTATGGAGAACTGGGTATTGGATTAGGCATGTACGGCAAGCTGAGAATCGATGGCTACCTCATGAATGTCCAGTTCCCAACCAGAGCTGAAATAGGATTCTCCAAGTTCCCTCTTGACTTGAGGTATGGTGTTTTCATGTACTTGGTTCAGATGACTATTTCATTACTATCTGTGAAGTCTGATATGAATAAAAATAACGTTTCAATCGGTTGTGTTTAGCTATGGATCTCCCATATGGGGATTTCGGGATGTTATAATTGCCCACTTATTAGTAGTGGTTGGCTAACATATTTTTGCTGTCAATATGTGTGCCATTGTGCACCGACGGCCTTGGCCACTCTTTTTCCTGGCCAAATCGCAATGGGTTTTTATCAGGCTGTACGATATAAATTTAGCTTGAATGTTAATGATGATTAATTATCACTCAATAAATCACTGCAACGTATCTCGATTGTCTAATATTTCAAGTAAGGAGCGTTTTGAATTTGTTTTTGAATATTGTATCATTCTATTTGGAAAGGAAATATTTATGTTCATACGAAAAACATATTTTTTTCAGTCTGACAATGGACCTAGATCTAATTCCGGTGATACTGGTACTGAAAGGGCTTGTGACGGTAGAGATCAAATTTCTCAAGATTAAGAAGACTTTGTACGAGGCTGAAATCTTTAGATACACTGCACCAGTCATAAAGAAGAGACTCTTCGACACTGTCAAGAAGGAGGAGGACACGTCTCCACCAGAGTTCCTAGACTATGTGGACAAACCGGTAAGCAGGATGAATTGGTTTATATAGAAGGTCGAAGCAATACCAGACAGTTATTTCCCCTCGTTCTAAGATAGCCAAACTTTTTAACCTACTCGGAAACGGAATAACCTACACCTCATGCCATGGGCGGAGGGGGCAGTTTGGAACAGCCAATTGACTTGCGCGCATGAGCCACCAGTCTCTCTCTCTCTCTCTCTCTCTCTCTCTCTCTCTCTCTCTCTCTCTCTCTCTCTCTCTTTCTCTCAGACATTCCGGTCTCGATCGATCAGTGCATTTGGGATACAATAACATGCATCAACCAAGTCAGAAAGCCTGACCACCCGATCGCCTCTTACGACAAGCAGAGTCGCCTTTTACGGCAAGCATGGGTTGCTGAAGACCTATTCTAACCCGGATCTTCACGGGTTCGGAGGAGTTGAAAATGTCTCCCACATCCAGCCATGGCGGAATTTCTGCCTCGGGCTGGTTTGTTATCGTACTCACCGTATCTCCCTCGCCAGAGCCGTCCTTGCCACTTCGAGATTGGGCAAGGTCAGACCGGAGGTAGACGGGATCATCAACCAGACGTGAGGTTTCAAGACGAGACGCCACGTCTTTCAACCCGAGGCAGAACCTTGAGTTGTGTCGGTCCGGTTCTGGGGATTCTTGGTTATTGGGTCAGATGGATTCGTTTTGGAGGAAGTAATAAAACTAACCAGTATTATTGCGGACGTGGCTCAAATCTCTCATGGATCAGTGTCCCTTTTCGTAGAAATGTTCTTCACACTCTCCACCGTCTAAATCGATATTCATTGATACGTTCGAGATCGGCTCGGATATCCATCTCCGTTCTTCCTTATGACTGGTTGGGGCCATTCGTGCACCTCAGCATTAATTTTTCAATTGATGTCCAACTCAGAATTGCGTACATGGGCTTCCATCAGTATCAAATGGCGAACGAAGAGGCAAGTATTCTGTTGATGCCAGATAAGAATTCTGTGGGATAGAGATAACCCTCTCTAAATGAAAGCGATAGGCTCTCTGAGGATTTAACCAATATAATTCAAATTCAAATAATTGCAAAACTTCTACCTAACAAAGTCGGTCTTGTTATTGCACTGTTGGATCGTTTTACAGGCGCTTCACTGTATCTTCCAACGGCTTCAGACAATGTTTGGGGCTGTTTAATGTCATCTTCCCGAGGCAAGAGAGTTAACTGACTATAAAAGTCCAGTTTCACCCTTGCCGAACATTCTTGTATTATGGAGTTACATTTTGGCTGGGCTAAAGAGTCTATGCATAGCCCAATCAAAATCGCGCAACGAATACGAAATCCGGTTCGTAAACTGTCATGCTGATTTCGTCGATTGCAGAATTTTCAAAGCATGTGCGCCGCCAACTCGTTGTCAACAGATATTTTCCAAATCTTTTCATGATTTTAATCAAGGTGCTCACGTGATTTGATGCACTTATGGATGTAAGACCCGTTTTATCACAATATAGATCTTGGTTATCGATCAGATTGCCTTGTCTGGGCGCCGCCATTTTGGTTGTATCAAAAGCAAGTGATACGAGAGGTGGAATCTGATTGCTCCATAGGAGAGGTTTAGAAGGGACATAACTCGTAATAACCACTGGTGGCACTACGATCGAGCCCAGGAATTCCAGCCTCGTTCGGCAAGGGTGGAAACTGGACTTTTAAAGACAGTTAACTCTCTTGCCTCGGGAAGATGGTTTTATGCAGACACAGCCAATTAAATCAATTTTTCGTCGCTCAAATGCCATGGAGATATTGCAATAAGACTGATTTTCCTTAAATGTAAAGCAGCTTGGAGGGTCCGTGTGGTAATGGTTACATTAAAGTGAAACCACTCAGGGTCATTCAAATTGGTTTACATGCCAAAGGAATGGGACCTGAAGCTTGGATTTATTATAGAGTTTGATGTATTAAATATCTTAACGTCAGTTTGTGGATAAATTTTATAACCTCAGGCCATCCCTGTTGTGTCATACTTGTACGTCAAATCGGTCAGTTCCCACTTGGCCAAAGGTCCTATGGTAACTGCCATTGTTAACAGCTGAGCACAGATCCAAAATGAATTCAGTTAAGAACTTGTTGAATTGACACACATAAATACAAGCAATGATATGATTGCATGTCATATATCATATCATATCATATTTAATTGCCTAAATCTTTGTTTCCATCAGGGAGGTTCTGGTCAAAAGAAGAAGACAGTGTCCACATCACGGAGCTGCTTAGTGAGACAACTCCCCGATAGAGACTACACAGAGCCGGCTGTAGAGATAGCCATAGCTGCCCAGGATGACCGGAGTCAGGTCCAGATCTTTGTGGATGCTGGGACCAAACCTGGACTCAGTGATGTGCTCAGCGGGGAGAAACTTGGCGGACCATCAACAATCATCACCCAGGTATGTCTGATTTGGTACATTATTGCCTGCACCTAAACTGTAACTCAGGGGCAGTAGGATAGCCTAGTGGTCGCTCGTCACGCCGAAGGCCCGGGTTCGATCCCTACGAGGGCTCAATATCTGAATCCCCTCTATGGTGTCCCCCGTCGTGATACTGCTGGAATATTACTAAACATGACGTAAAGCCATACTCACACGACATAAAGTCACACTCACACGACGTAAAGCCATACTCACACGACGAAAAGTCACACTCACACGATGTAAAGCCATACTCACATGATGTAAAGCCATACTCACACGACGTAAAGCCATACTCACTTGACGTAGATCCCTATTCACACGACGTAAAGTCATACTCACACGACGTAAAGCCACACTCACACGATATAAAGCCATACTCACATGACGTAAAGCCATACTCACACGATGTAAAGCCATACTCACATGACGTAAAGCCATATTCACACGACGTAAAGTCATACTCACACAATGTAAAGCCACACTCACATGATGTAAAGCCATACTCACATGACGTAAAGCCATACTCACACAACATAAAGCCATTCTCACACGACATAAAGCCACACTCACATGATGTAAAGCCATACTCACATGACGTAAAGCCATACTCACACGATGTAAAGCCATACTCACTCACTAAACTATAACTCTGTTATATATCTGGTGGTGGTACAACGTCTCTTTCATTTGGACTTTCGACTTGTGGTATCTTTCCATGTGAAGATGTGGTGCACGAATATGAATACAACTTAGATTTGTATTAATCTTGTAAAGCCCATCATTCTACAAATATGCCAAATGGGGTTGTCACGATCCAGTGAAGAAATTACCGGCCGAGCATTAGACAAACATCAATGAAGAATTCAAAGATTAATTTAGCAAATTCAAAGAATAATTTAGTAAGTAAGGATAAGATATATGAACAACTTCATTATTACAATTAGGCACAACGTTTCAGTGTAGGTTCTAACAACGTTATCAAGCATGTGATCTTGTGTTTGATCCTACCAGAAACTATCTGATGGCAACAAGTAACGGTGTTAGAACCTTCAAGGAGTTGTTGATCCTGTATGCCTCTAAAAACACTTTTATCGTTAATCTGGTTGTTTCATACAAATTGAAATAATCATACCTACACGTATTGCGAATACAATCATATTTGGGCCTCACTTTCATGACATCAGAATTTGTTTGATTTTTAACGCCGCATCTTACGGCCAGCATAGGATGCGGAGAACCATTTCCAAGCCGGACTCCTCACTGGGCTTATATCTTAATTATCAAATATGATTTCACAAAGTGATTATCCAAGTCACATTACTTGTCACATTTTATGTAATCATTTGTTTGCAGGAGTATGTGGCTTCGAGGATGTTTATTACCTACTGGCACTTATTGTTTCTTTGGCAACTTTCTGAAGATTCTATTATCTTTGAAAATGGATATATATGTTGCAGCGATTTCCTCAAAGTAGTCATGGTGCCCCTGTCTTCTTCACGGTGTATGGTGAGAACAGCGCAGGCAAGAGATCCACCGTGACTTGCAGCATCCCCACCTATGACGTCACGCCTCCTGGTGGCAGACTGACACCAGACTTTAGTTCAACCAGTAACCCAGCTGAGCTGAGAGGGAATGTGGTGGTGTATGACGATTCAGATCTGGTTAAATCTTCCGTGGGTGTTGGACTGGGAAGGGGAATCTATGGTGATGAAGTCATAGCCTACAACTCTGTCAATCTCAAGAAAAGGAACAGTGTACAGTATGACTGTAAGAAAAATATCCATTTACACATGTGCATAGCTTTTTACAGTTTTTAATGTTTGGGAAGGTGCGAATATTTTCTGGCACCTTTAGCATCATTCCGTGCATATAATAGCAGGGGGCACCAGAAAGTGGCATGAGACATTAATCCATGCATTGGGGTATCGAACCAGAGTCTTCATCGTGAAGAGCCATCGTTTTAACCACTAGACTACACCACATCCCCTCATAACATTAACTGGAAATAAAATTCCGTTAGTGACACCGCCTTATCTGTTTCCCATTCACATCTTTACATAAAGATTCAGTGACAAAAACTCTCCTCAAGATTGAATGACAAGAGGGATGACTTCAACTTTCCAATAGTCAACTTTCCCTTTTTATCGGGCAGTATTCCAGCAGCTCCAGCCTTTTCTGTCTACAATTCAAAACTTACAATTGAGCATCTGTTTAAATGGAAATTTCAAACAACAACTCAGAAGGTATTTGATCAGGGTTACAGCATTCAAGGCTGAAGTGAAGCTTTCAAAATGTGTAATGGTAGACATTTAGAGTTAATTCAAACATTTGACGCATCAGTGACCAATGTGGTAAGTGACGCAACACCACTCATTGAAAAAGGGTAAATGAATTATCAACCATAAATATTTTTTTCATTTGAGCCTACCTTGCGATAGTTTGTCTGAAAGTGTATGTTAGTCTCCACTCTGTGCTATGTGAACATCTCATTAGTTGCTGATTGTATGGTACACTGGTAACATGTAGGAATTTAGACAAATGGAAAATTGCTGGGTAGTATTTCCATGCTATCTATATCCACTAAAACTATACAAATGTTCCAAATTTTCTAGCTGCATCTGACAATGCTGGCCACGAAGCGCTGAAACATTTCACGGGTCGGAAGGACGGCCGACTGATTGGTCCGGTGTTTGCCGAGTTCTTCAGTATGAACCATGCCGGGTCCTGTGTGAAGGAGTGTATGAAGTTCCCGGAGACCAAGTGTATGAGCGTCAACTACGACTACGGACCTAAAGGACATTGTGAACTATTAGAGGGCATTGAAGGACACGACTATAAGATTTTCATTGTGAGTTTGATTTTGTGAAGGTGAATGAAGCTATAGTTTAAGATTAAAATGAGAACCACCGATGTATGTTTTATTGATTAAATACCATATTTATGTGCAAAATATAAAATTGATATTTCATGAGAGTGAAACAAGGCCTTATGTCTACACTGCTTTCAGTCCACCTTGATGACTTGATTATCAGACAAAAATCTAAAGGCAATGCATACAAAATAAATCTGAGAATATTGTGAGTGAGTGAGCCGGGTTTAACGCCGCTTTTAACAGTATTCCAGTTATATCAGGGCGTGTCAGCTTAATGTGGGAGAAAATCCCGAAGTGATGCAGGTCTCAGACGTTTACCACTTCGGTGAAACCCAAGAGCACGGGTATGGTGCTGACAAACCTAGAAACATAATCGGGGCGAACTGGGATTCGAACCCACTATCATAGGATACTGGCGTGTCCAAGGGACGCAACTCTGCACAGCGAATCGCGGCGCCTTAGACGACTGGCCCCCCTGAGAATATTGTGCTTTCCTGATCGAATAACATGTTTTTCGCAATACGTGATCTGATAAAGAGACATTTTAGTTTCTTGATGAGACTTGATGAAAGTGAAAAAGTGAGCAAGATGTCTCCACAGTACTTTTCATTATATTTGAACATAGAGGCTACGGGGAAAGGGAAAAAGTTGTAATAACTGTATTGTGCTTGTGTCAGATACAAATATACGTGTCAAGGATTAATTAAAATATTCACAGGAATTAATAGCAGTGTGGGTGTATATAACCCAATGTTTTTTATTTACCTGTAGTCTGATCGGTATGCTCACTTTGAGAGACTTGGAGTTGGCCTTGCCCACGAGTTCATCTACAAGGATCTGTCTCTACGTCACGGCGCAATGTATTTCTTCAACATCCACCTCATCAACGAGCTTCAGTTCGAGTCCATCCTCCATAGCGAGGGGATCCTTGTAGATTTAACACCTCCCGAGCCAGGTAATTCTTTTATGAAGAACCTTAGCTTTCTCTTGTGTTGTTTGTATTTTTGATGCTTGTGAAGAACAGAGGTTGTGACAATTACTCATACATGTTCGTGTGTGCTGATCCATACACATGATAAGTCGGAATCGTACACTAGACACTGTTTTGGGCACAGATGTTTTAAGAATATAGAAAGGGTTTTGTCGTTTTTCTTTCACGTTCAACTATACAACAATGGCCGCGTATATGTGAACAAGTGCTGATGTGGACACATTTGATTTGTTCAAAATTGGCTGTCCTGTATTACCTTTGATGAAGGATTCCAAAATGGACTTAAATGAAAGAGAATCATCTGGTTTTTAAAATCGAAACTCTCCGAAAATACACTGCTGATGGTGCAACAAGCAATAATCACACACTCACTTCGCTTCGGAACTCAGGGATATGATGTACCTAACACATTCTTTGGCTTTGAGTAAACAGTTGGGATTGGCCATGCTGTCTAAGGGCCAATATTAATCTTGCAAGAATCCAATCCATTGGTGCGAGTCCCAAATTGATTATGGTTCTTGGCTTGTAATACTCGTGGGTTTCACGAAAGTCTTAAACGTCTAGGACCTACATATCATTGTGGGCTTCCCTCCAACATCGAGCTGACATGGCGTGATATAACTGAAGCACTTCACACATCGAGCTGACATGAGCTGATATAACTGAAATACTCCCACATCAAGCTGACAAACTGTGATATAACTGAAACACTCCCTTTTCGAGCCGACATGCCGTGATATCACTGAAATACTCCTACATCGAGCTGACATGAGCTGATATAACTGAAATGCTCCCAGATCAAGCTGACACACTGTGATATAACTGAAACACTCCCACATCAGACTGTCATGCCGTGATAGAACTGAAATACACCCACATCAAGCTGACACGCCGTGATATAACTGAAATATTACCACATCGAGCCGACATGCCGTGATATAAATGAAATACTCTCACATCATGCTGTCATGCCGTGATAGAATTGAAATATTCCCTCATAAAGCTGTCATAAGGATATAACTGAAATACTCCAACATCAAGCTGACCTGCCGTGATATAACTGAAATATTCCCACATCAAGCTGACATGCCGTGATAGAACTGAAATAATCCTACATCGAGCTGACATGACCTGATATAACTGAAACACTCCAACATCAAGCTGCCATGCCGTGATATAACTGAAATACTCCCACATCAAGCTGCCATGCCGTGATATAACTGAAATACTCCCACATAAAGCTGACATGTCGTGATTTATATGAAACACTCCCACATCAAGCTGACATGCCGAGATATAACTGAAATACTCCCACATCAAGCTGACATGCCGTGATACAACTGAAATACTCCCACATAAAGCTGACATGTCGTGATTTATATGAAACACTCCCACATCAAGCTGACATGCCATGATACAAATTGAAATACTCCCACATAAAGCTGACATGCCGTGATAGAACTGAAACACTCCCACATCAAGCTGACCTGCCATGATACAACTGAAATACTCCCACATAAAGCTGACATGTCGTGATTTATATGAAACACTCCCACATCAAGCTGACATGCCGAGATATAACTGAAATACTCCCACATCAAGCTGACATGCCGTGATACAACTGAAATACTCCCACATAAAGCTGACATGTCGTGATTTATATGAAACACTCCCACATCAAGCTGACATGCCGAGATATAACTGAAACACTCCCACATCAAGCTGACATGCCGTGATATAACTGAAATACTCCCACATAAAGCTGACATGCCGAGATAAAACTGAAATACTCCCACATCAAGCTGACATGCCGAGATATTTTACAGAAATACTCCCACATCAAGCTGACATGCCGTGATACAACTGAAATACTCCCACATCAAGCTGACATGCCGAGATATAACTGAAATACTCCCACATCAAAGTGACATGTCATGATATAACTGAAATACTCCCACATCAATGCTGACATGCCGTGATATAACTGAAACACTCCCACATCAAACTGACATGCCATGATACAACTGAAATACTCCCACATAAAGCTGACATGTCGTGATTTATATGAAATACTACCACATCAAGCTGACATGCCATGATATAACTGAAATACTCCAACATCGAGCTGACACACCATGATACAACTGAAATACTCCAACATCGAGCTGACATGTCGTGATTTATATGAAATACTACCACATCAAGCTGACATGCCGTGATATAACTGAAATACTCCCACATCGAGCTGACATCGTTGTCCACCGACTGCACCAGCTGATGATGACCACGTACACGTTTGAACTAGTATTTATTGTGATGTTCAGACCTTAATCAAACATATGTCAGGTGAGTTGATGGCGAACCACGACCACCAGTGCTTTAAGTTATCATTTCTTGTGTTTCAAGCATATTTCAGGATATAGATCAGGCGTGTTATAAATATACATCATTGTTATCTGATGCATATAAAATCATAGAGTTTATCGACTGATAGTTCATGATATGTATTTACCTACTGGCTGTAATCGCGCACATGTTATATGCTGTGTATATTTCTATGCTTTATCCTTCTGTCTATCTGGGGGCACGGGTGGCCCAGTCGTCTAAGGCGCCGCGATTCGTTGTGCAGAGTTGCGTCCCCTGGACACGCCAGAAACCTATGATTCTGGGTTAGAATCCCGGTTCACCCCGATTATGTTTCTAGGTTTGTCAGCACCATACCCGTGCTCGTTGGTTTCACTGAAGTGATAAACGTCTGAGACCTGCATCACTTCGGGCTTTCCTCCCACATTAAGCTGACACGCCGTGATATAACTGGAATACTGTTAAAAGCGGCGTTAAACCCAACTCACTCACTCACTCATTGTGTCTGTCTACAAAAGAAGGATTTTGAAATAGCTGCATTAATCACTACTTTTTCAGGTCCACTGGCACATGTCAGTCTGGATGTCATGGAGGTGAAGTCGTGTGCCAGTTTGGCTCCCTATGACAGATCAGAGTGGAAACTCAGGTGTCGAGGTGCCAACAATCAGATTAAAAACCACAGGTGGGAGACAAGTGTTTGAATGACAACATTCACTTGACACATGTACCAAGCCATGGTTGTATTCAATAGTTTACGGTTGCAATTAATATGTATTTAAGCGACACATTTCTGTTTTTGAGGTGCAGGTAATTACTGGCCTCATATGGCACAATCAGAACTGTTCCAGGAATACTTAACTGATCATTCAACTACAGTGTCAAATGGAACCTGTATAAAGGGAGTACTATGTTGTCTGATAGACCTTCAACAACTTGACATGATCATGTTCAGACATATATCTTTAAAGTTTATATCACAAATATCGACATTCTGTTTTTCAGAATAATCCATGACGGTCCTGGTTCTAAAACAATTTTCAATGGTGACATACCTTTTACCGACCTCCTCTATACTAGAGCCAGCAGATTTATATCAGGTCTGTTGATGAGTGTTCTAAATCTTCTACATGCCTGTTGTTTCAAGTATACATATCGCCAGTAGTTCGACTCGCTACATAATCGTAGCTAATGGCCCCATGCGACCAGTGTCTCACTACGTTGCATGCTTAGTATCATCAGATGTTGTCTGTGATTACTGTGTCAATGCTGAAACAAATGTCCTGTACATATGCTTACAACACAACATGTACATATATATGAGAAAAGCAGAGACGAAACCATACGTCAATGAAATCGTACTTACTGGCAAATGTCCCTTGTTTGTGCAAATTTAAACTTTCCAAACAGCAATAGTATTTCTTGCAAAGTGCCGACTATCGGGCTGGACGAATATCGTCATTACCTGAACTTACCCGTGTGACTTTTCATGGTAGAATTGACGCACAGGAACCTATGCTTTGTCATTATGAATGGATCGGGAGCTCAGGAGGTGCCTTGGCGGGTTGCGTATCATCGTTGTACACTTCCGGTCAATGTTTTTTTCTGGTTCAGACTTGATTTTTTACAGTCGGACGTGATATATGTGTACTTTGAATGTTGCTGACCAGTCAGCGTTAATCAACACCCACTCAATTAGGACGTATTTAGACCCGCTAGGGAGCATTCATTAAACAGATATAAAGAAATGTCGCTAATATTAACTTCAAACGCATTAAATCTGATGATTAAGTTCAAAATATAATCTGGTTTGAATACGGTTTGCTGAAATATCATACATGAGACTGATTGTGTTCTTTAGCCGCCGGGGGGCGGTCGGGTTGCCTTGTGGTTAACAAAACCATACTCACTCACTCACTCACTCACTCACTCACTCACTCACTCTATAGCCGCCGGTGGGTATAGCTCCCCTTTTCGCGAACACCTGGTATTATCACCATTTGATAGTGATTCATGACAAATGCTGATGACATAGTCGGAATTATACATTGGGCTCTGCTTTAATAATTTCTCCTGCTTATGGAATTGATTAGGTGGCTCTTGTTTCTAAAGTGGTATACATTCCATGTAGTTCATTGTTAAATATTATAATTAGTCAAAATATACAAGCAAAATACAAGTCTTGTTCCACAAGTACCTTGTTAGACGGGCGCGTGATAGCAGCCCCCAAATCATATCTGCTCTGTGTCCCTGTTTCAGCTAACTGGAACGGCATCATGGACAAAGAGACTGGCATCCTTGGCTACTCCTGGACCGTGGGGAGACAAATCTGTGAGGAGCTGATCCACCCTCATCATGACCCTCACAGAAACCTGTTTGACGAATCAGCGTGGACAAATACAGGTGTCATCATTCCAAGGGCTCCCTATGACCCTCTCCCAGGTACTGTTGTTATTCCTGGTGTAGCTGTTGATCAAACTATCGATGCCTTGCCCATTTTGTGTCTTTGTTCTTGAAGGTATTCAACAATATTTCAATTAAAGGTCAACCTGTAAATAATGTAGCCTGGATCAGACAATGGCATGCCATCTCACCTCGTACGATCATCAAGACAGTTAGTAGTGAGTGAGTGAGTGAGTTGGTTTTAACGCCGCTTTTAACAGTATTCCAGTAATATCACGGCGTGTCAGCTTAATGTGGGAGGAAAGCCCGAAGTGATGCAGGTCTCAGACGTTTACCACTTCGGTGAAACCCACGAGCACGGGTATGGTGCTGACAAACCTAGCTACATAATCGGGGCTAAACGGGATTCGAACCCACAATTATAGGTTTCTGGCGTGTCCAAGGGACGCAACTCTGCATAGCGAATCGCGGCGCCTTAGACGACTGGGCCACCCGTGCCCCCAGACAGTTAGTATATGTAATGACATGGCCTCACTTTACCACTTGATCATCCATTGTAATAATCGTCTGTAAATTGGAATACATGCGCTTACCAACAACAATAGTTGACCTAATTAGCATTTTATTTTTATAAAAATGAAGTAAGACAACGTCCCACACCGTCAGGGTAAAATCAAACGCAGTTTGCAAAGTCACTAAACCTGACCACCCGATCCATTCACTCGCCTCTTTGGTTTCATAGAACGCACGTAGGTAGCTGGAGACCAATCCTAACCTTGAATCCCCAAATTGTCCATCACTCAAATACAATGTAACAATGGCATCGATATGAATGGATCCCTGAAAATACGCGATGACACCGAAAAGTAATACTAAAAATGGCGTTGTGTTGAAGAAAATGGTTTTAAGAAGGTGCCTATTTTTAAGGCATCGAGATATATGTAAAGAGGCGCAGGAAGATGGCAGTTTGTGTTGAAGAAAATGCTTATAAGTAGGTGCCTAGTTTTAAGGCATCATGATATATGTAAAATGGCGCAGGAAGATGGCATTTTGTGTTGAAGAAAATGCTTATAAGTAGGTGCCTAGTTTTAAGGCATCATGATATATTTCTCTTTTCTCTTACGGTAAAGTTTAGCTATGAAAATGAAAGTAAGACAACCTATCTTGACAGATTAACTATTATCATATGAAAAAGGGTGTTCTTAATTTCATTTGAGTATTATTTCATGTTGACTCGGGATCCATATTAATGTTAGTTGGTTTGATTTCAGATGGGAAGTATTACGTCACGTTGCGAGCCCTGAACAAGGTCGAGTATGGAGGACCGTTAGCGACTACAATCTGTCACACCACGCCTCTTGGCATTGATAACACACCACCGTTTTTATACGAGATCTATAATATTTCCTACAACGAAGATACATTCACCATTAACGCGCAGTTTAACGCCAGGTAATTTTGTGTTGCTGTTTTTTAATTCCGGTTCAACAAACAACTAGATCAATAGAAGTCTGACTCAAAATCGTTTGTACAATGAACGTCATGTTTAAGTTTAAATATGATGTTTTTCATACGTTTTTAAAACAAACGCTGTCTCACCCAATCAATAACCCCTTTACAGAACAAGCACTAACGTGATTTTTTGAATATATACTACTCGATCTTTGCTGGTGTGAGGGAGTATCCAGGTGACGTTTGACAGTAACTGATTTCTCGGATATTGTGTCATGGAACTGAGTCCTGTGAAGCCACATTTCAACTTGATTAAAAATAAATACAAAGTTCGAATAGCTGTTGTCGCGCTACGTCACAGTGAGAACTATCTCACTTTTCCTATCAAATGGTGAGTAGTATATCATGTGCTAATGTATAACAGTGACCCAGAGTCCGACATCAGAGAAGCAGACTTGTGTCTGGGGCAGACCAAACGTGACTGTCATCACATGAAATGGCAGAGATCCTCGCACAATGATGGCGATATCACCCATCAGTTCCAGATCCCAGGTGGAACTCCTGTCTGGATTAAAGTCAGGGTCATCAATAATGGTGAGGTATAGCTTGTCAGGGTCATCAACATTGGTGAGTAATAACTTGTCAGGGTCATCGTCATTGGTTAGTTATAGCGTGTAAGGGTCAACAACATTGGTGAGTTATAACTTGTCAGGGTCATCAACAATTGTGAGTTATAACTTGTCAGGGTCATCAACATTGGTGAGTTATTCATTGTCAGGGTCATCAACAATGGTGAGATATAGCTTGCCCGGGTCATCAACAATGGTGAGTTATAGCTTGCCAGGGTTATCAACAATGGTGAGTTATACCTTGCCAGGGTCATATACAATGGTGAGTTATAGCTTGTCAGGGTCATTAACAATGGTGAGTTACAGCTTGTCAGGGTCATCAACAATGGTGAGTTTTAATAACACGCCTCTTCACAGTGATGAAAACGTAGTGAATAATAGCAACTTATCACAACCAAAACATTCACCTCGATATATTTAATTGCTTGAAAAGTCCAGTACACATACCATTATAAACAGCGAATTTCCCAGAGGTTATAACATGCAAGATAATTTAGAAAATTCACACTTTGATATTTTTTCAAATTAATGTCCAAACGGGGACACGGAGGAGACCCCAGATTTCCGGCACGTGCAGAACTAAATAGTAAATGGTGAAATCAATAAATAACCAAACAAGATCAATGAATAATCAATAATATATAAAATGGAAACACGTGGTTTAGACTTACAGTACAGGGCAGTACAATGGGTCAAAATAGTTGGCAGCAGGAACACATTCCCTGAATGTAAAGGCTCCGTTGCATAAGTCAGTGCACTCACGAATGTCCAGGATTAGTCAAGAGTCGAATGTCTTGAATGAGGCACCTGCTCAGTCCTTGAATCAAGGAAACCTGTTGGAAGCGGGCAGAAAAGTCGATGTTTTCCAATAGATATCCCGTCTGCACTGGGCCAGGAGCCAAGCCATGTCCTAGAGGACTTGGAGTCGCCCTCGTCTACAGAAACAGCCAGCCGTCTAGAGTGTTTTGTGAACAGTGTAATCAGTCAGTTGAATCGACAACTTTACAGCAGAACTCCCTATACAGGGAGGGCAACGAAGGTATTAAGCACTGGAACGGAATTTGGACTGTAAACACTGAGGTCACTCTAAAGAGCTAGCTGTCAAGGTCACTACCAGAACTAGATATTGTTGATATGTAGAGCGCCTCAATCAATTTGCTGCCACTTAATGTCAACACTCCTGCCAATCACAAAGCTGCTGCCACATAGACGAGAAAATGTAAGCCTTCTCAATACAGGGCAAATTTTCATACAAACCTCATACTATCTGATAAAAAATGTATGTGTTTCAGTTGATTTGGGAAAAGTGGGCGTGTCCGACCATGCGATCGTAGTCGACACATCACCCCCTGAACAAGGCATAGTTTATGATGGACCTGTATACAAGCTTGACCTCAACTTTACCAAAGATGCCGACGAGGTAAGGTCATTTGTGATTTCCAAGGTACAGATAAACATTCTTCACATATTAAACAATTGATATTCTGGATGAAATATCAAGCACCTCTGAACCTTTTGTGTGTAATAGTGTATTCAGTGCAATTCCCTAAATTTAAATATATGTCTCCGCATCTATAACAGATATGCGCAAACTGGGTTGGGTTTCACGACCCTGACTCTGGTATTTCCCACTACGAGTTGTCGGTTCTTGATGACACAAACAAGACGATCTCCGAGCCGGTCAGTCTTGACCACAAGACACACGAGACCTGTCTCCAGCTTGACCCTGACCAGAGGCTCGAACACGGCAAGGCCTACAACTTCTATATCACCGCATTCAACGCTGGCCACAAACAGTTGAACGTATCGGCAAGGTCAGATGGAGGTAATGTCGTGTCTGATGGAGGTAATGCAATGTCAGATGGATGCAATGCAATGTCAGATGGAGGTGATGCAATGTCAGATGGAGATAATGCAATGTCAGATGAAGGTAATGCAATGTCAGATGGATGTTATGCAGTGTCAGATGGAGGTAATGCAATGTCAGATGGATGCAATGCAATGTCAGATGAAGGAAATGCAATGTCAGATGGAGGTAATGCAATGTCAGATGGATGTTATGCAGTGTCAGATGAGGTAATGCAATGTCAGATGGATGCAATGTCAGATGGAGGTAATGCAATGTCAGATGGATGTTATGCAGTGTCAGATGAGGTAATGCAATGTCAGATGGATGCAATGTCAGATGGAGGTAATGCAATGTCAGATGGATGCAATGCAATGTCAGATGGAGGTAATGCAATGTCAGATGGATGCAATGCAATGTCAGATGGATGCACGGCAATGTCAGATGGAGGTAATGCAATGTCAGATGGATGCAATGCAATGTCAGATGGAGGTAATGCAATGTCAGAT
The DNA here is from genome assembly GCF_023055435.1 of Haliotis rufescens. Lineage (NCBI taxonomy): Eukaryota > Metazoa > Mollusca > Gastropoda > Lepetellida > Haliotidae > Haliotis > Haliotis rufescens. The sequence continues at coordinate 2,046,702 of NW_025963990.1, forward strand.
GGATGCAATGCAATGTCAGATGGGGGTAATGCAATGTCAGATGGAGGTAATGCAATGTCTGCTGGGGGAAGTGCAATGTTTGTTGGAGGTAATACAATGCCGGATGGAGGTAATGCCCATTGTGCATCAGTCAGCAGATAAATTGCTTGACCAAGGCTCGAGTATCTACAGGTCGCCGTGATATGCTGTAATATGGTGACTACAGCGCCATTCAGTCATTCACATAAAACATCCTTTGGTGTTTATTTGCTCTAAATCTTCATAATTATTCCAGTGATCGTGGACCTGACTCCCCCGGTGCCGGGTGAAGTTGTTGACGGTATACGGAAAGGCTTTGACGACGTTGAGTTCAGTACCCACGTTGCCACAGTAGGAACCCAGTGGAGGAACCACAGTGACCCCGAGTCAGACATCAGAGAATATGCGGTACAGGTACTCAGAGCAAAGTAAGTGACTGTGTGTACGGGTGGGATGGTGGGGACACTGAGGAACTATTGTGGCCCCGAATATGCTGTACAGGTACTCAGAGCAAAGTAAGTGGGAGGGACCTTCTGCTCTCGGGGCAGACGCTCTATCCACTACACCACGTCATGTACAGAACTACACAATAATAGTCTTCATGTTGAATCCGACTAAAGCTCTTGTATAAGAAGATGTTCATGAATGCATTCGTACATTGGGCAAATTTTAAAACTCGGAGGAACACGAATTAATAAAAGCAGATTGTAATTAAGTATGCATATTGGAGAACAAATCATTAATACAATGTCGCTGTCCCTTCAAATTACTTCGAGAGTATTTATGGTTTGAATGCATAAAATGCTAACTTAAGGTTTATGCAATTATGAATCGTATTCTACATACATGTAGATGAGTACCCTGCTGTAGCGACTGTGTTCTAGAGATACATTTTGCCTTTATGTATTTCGGATGTTTCAGAAATCCTGACTTTGCGGTAGCTCCTAACTTTGAGGTAGTAAAGGACTGGAAGACTCTGGGCAAAGACGTCAGCCAGATCGAGTGGCATAACTTCCACCTAAACCACCAGGACGTTGTCAAGACGAAGCTGAAAACCATCAACAACGCCCTGGGGACCGTAGAACAGACAACAGATGGGTTTGTAGTGGATCTCACTCCGCCCAGGATGGTGTTCCTAGGTGATGGACGTGAACAGGGCAAAGATGCGGAGTTCCAGGTGAGGTTGTGGCGTGAAAAGAAAAATCAAACATCACGCTTTATGCAAACCATTTACTGTCCCAATGACTAGGCGTTATATATGTAGCTACCTTTCATTATGATTGACACAAATGGGATGGTCTGGATTTATAATTGACATGAACGCATTAAGCAAACAGTCAACCATTTACTGTCCCATTGCATAATGAAAACTGATGCATTAAGCAAACATTCAACCGTTTACTGTCCCATTGTATAATGAAAACTGATGCATTAAGCAAACATTCAACCGTTTACTGTCCTATTGTATAATGAAAACTGATGCATTAAGCAAACATTCAACTATTTACTGTCCCATTGTATAATGAAAACTGACGCATTAAGGTAACATTCAACCGTTTACTGTCACATTGTATAATGAAAACTGATGCATTAAGCAAACGTTCAACCATTTACTGTCCCATTGTATAAAGAAAACTGATGCATTAAGGTAACATTCAACCGTTTACTGTCCCATTATATAATGAAAACTGATGCATTAAGCAAACATTCAACCATTTACTGTCCCATTGTATAATGAAAACTGACGCATTAAGGTGACATTCAACCGTTACTGTCCCATTGTATAATGGAAACTGACGCATTAAGCAAACATTCAACCATTTACTGTCCCATTGTATAATGAAAACTGACGCATTAAGGTTAAATTCAACCGTTTACTGTCCCATTATATAATGAAAACTGATGCATTAAGCAAACGTTCAACCATTTACTGTCCCATTATATAATGAAAACTGATGCATTAAGCAAACGTTCAACCGTTTACTGTCCCATTATTTTATGAAAACTGATGCATTAAGCAAACGTTCAACCGTTTACTGTCCCATTGTATAATGAAAAGTGATGCATTAAGCAAACATTCAACTGTTTACTGTCCCATTAAATAATGAAAACTGATGCATTAAGCAAACGTTCAACCATTTACTGTCCCTTTGTATAATGAAAACTGATGCATTAAGCAAACGTTCAACCGTTTACTGTCCCATTATATAATGAAAACTGATGCATTAAGCAAACGTTCAACCGTTTACTGTCCCATTGTATAATGAATACTGATGCATTAAGCATCGTTCAACCATTTACTGTCACCTTGTATAATGAAAACTGACGCATTAAGCAAACATTCAAGCATTTACTGTCCCATTGTATAATGAAAACTTACACATTAAGGTAACATCCAACCATTTACTGTCCCATTGTATAATGAAAACTAACGCCTTAAGCAACCATTCAACCGTTTACTGTCTCATTGTATAATGAAAACCGACGTATTAAGCAAACAATCAACGATTTACTATCCCATTGTAAAATGAAAACTGATGCATTAAGCAAACATTCAACCGTTTACTCTCCCATTGTTTAATGAAAACTGACGCATTAAGCAAACATTCAACCATTTACTGTCCTATTGTATAATGAAAACTGATGCATTAAGCAAACATTCAACCATTTACTGTCCCATTGTAAAATGAAAACTTACGTATTAAGCAAACATTCAACCATTTACTATCCCATTGTATAATGAAAACTGATGCATTAAGCAAACATTCAACCGTTTACTCTCCCATTGTTTAATGAAAACTGACGCATTAAGCAAACATTCAACCATTTACTGTCCTATTGTATAATGAAAACTGATGCATTAAGCAAACATTCAACTATTTACTGTCCCATTGTAAAATGAAAACTGACGTATTAAGCAAACATTCAACCATTTACTGTCCCTTTAAGGAGGCGTTATAGGTATATCTACTTTTTATTATGATTGACACCAGTGTTAGGCTTTGGATCTTAGGTTCTCTGAAACCCGATGGAAAACATTGTTATTTCAGCTGTCTAACACCACTGTCGAAGCCAACTTTGAGTTCATAGATGAAGAATCTGGATTGGATCATTTCAAGTACAGGGTGTATCAACTGTACCGAGGGTCAAAACATCAAATATATCCGGGTTGGTACATCATATATATCCGGATTGGTAGGATGAATCTGGTCATACGAGTGGTTGTAAACTATACACCTGGGAAAATGTTAAGCATCGGTTTCCTGTATGATTCAGTTTTAAAAATCGTATCCAGTTAATATTTTCTAACGAAATGCTTTTGTCCTTGTTTTCAAAATGACATAGTCCTTATGATTACAACCGGAATCTTGTATCTCACGACATGCTTTGAAATTGTTCCGTGGCAATAGTTATTTGACTACACTTTCAATTGCCCCATCTGCTTCTTTGGTTCATGTGTATGGAAAATGACACGATCAGCAGGGCTAATTCACAATCAATAACACCTAATTTCTGATTGAAACTATACTGATTAATTACACTATTGCATTATAGCCCTACAATTTCATACAATATAGAATCTGGAAAATGGGCGATTATAAGCGACCCCAGCATCCATAGCCTCAGTCAACCAGGGCTAAGGCTAAAGCCAGGCGCCCTGTATAGTGTGAGAGTGGGAGCTGCCAACAAAGCCGGGGCCGTGGCAGCCTATGACACCAATGGTGTACTATTGGATAATACTCCACCTAAGGTAAGAATGCTAATTTAGTATTTAGATAAAAGGTCAATAAGCAGGTAAAAGTAACAAATCTGACCATGACTCGACGTCGAATAGAATTTTGTTCAAAGCTCAGAAAAGTAATAGAAATGTAGTCTAGATGTTAAATCATTCTTTATTTCACTCATTCCCGAGAGGTATGCCTTCCTCATTCTTCTTGATGTACCACGCCTTGACGATAACTTTCAATCTGATAAATCACGGCGGGGTACACCAGAAATTGGCTTCACACATTGTACCCATGTCGGGAATCGAACCAGGATCTTCGGCGTGACGAGCTAACGCTTTAACCACTAGGCTACCCGACTGCCTCACTCACTCACAACTTGCTGCATTGGTTGATCCTCTTCAATAGGGACATGCCCAGATGTGTGAGAAATGATGTCAAGGAATAGATTACTTATAACGGTTTTAATGTGATTCAGATGAAGTGGGTGTATGCTGGTATCCTGTCCGGCAATGTGGAAGAAGTCATCGATGGCTACATTGTTCAATCTGACCCACGCGGTATCAAGGCCACGTGGTTTGCCACAGACATCCAGAGTGGAATCAAGTCTTACATGGTCGCCGTTGGAACCAGTAGAGGTCCGTTCTACGTTGTCATGATTTATAGAACAGTCTAATACTAATGGTCCTAATGAACACATGAAATTGTTTTGTAACGTACATGTGATTCACTTGAAACGTGTATTGTCAGAAATGTGTCTTTCAGGTGGAACCGATATTCTAGATTGGAAGGATGTTGGTTCTGACAGGAACAAATACGTTGATGGTTTGACCTTGACCGTGACTGACCTTGACACGATGACCCCTGTTTACTATGTGTCTGTGAAGGCGAGCAATGGAGCTGATCTGACTAGTGACGTCATCACATCAACCCCCATCAGGGTAGTGGTGCAGGATAAGACAGGTGCGTAGCTTCATTTATCTTCTTCATCATCCTCACCACTATCATCGTAATGTCCCTCCTATCGAAGTGGAAAACAAAACCATACTTCGATCCCCTGGCCGCGTCATAACAAAATATGTTAAAAGATTGTCCTTGTTGTTTCCCTGCCTGGCGCTTGCCATCATGGGCATTAAACAGGGATTGGTTGGCTGTGAGCTATCTCAGAGGGCTAGCTTCATTAAACAGGGATTAGTTGGCTAGGAGCTATCTCAGTGGGCTAGCTCCATTAAACCGACATGTATCCGGACTAGTTCGAACAGACACACACAAACATGTCCGTGCATGTCGCTATATGAGTGAAATAATATTGAACGTAATGTTAAATCCCATGTTCACCTCACCTCACCTTAGCCTGTCTACCAGTGGAAGAAGGGACATTTTGGCATTTCCTCATACGCGAACACTGAAAAAAATCTCTATCCCAAGGTATTGTCATCGACGGCGCCGACTCGACCGAGAGAGCTTACTTCATGGACATCGGAAGCGACATGGACTACCAGAAAGATGCGGGAGTTGTGACGGTACAGTTTGCCGGGTTTGAGAGCCACGAGCACGGTGTGACGTACTATGACTGGGCGGTTGGCACGACACCTGGTGGCGAGGAAGTGCAACCGTTCATCAAGGCAGGTCTCATACATGAAGAAGCAGAGACCAATGTTCCTGGAAATGGTAGGTTAAAAGATTTACGGTTTGGGAATGCAATGTGATATAGATGAAGACATTCTGTTGAATATTTCTAAAAACTAGCCAGATTATACACTATTCATCATCAACCTCAAACTTAAATGCCTTAAATTTACACCAAAGCCTAAAACTGATATATGATCAGCTCAATCGCATCATCGATCTATCACTAAGTGAATAACGTACAAGTGAAATTTAACTGTGAGTCAGGACATAGATCTGATATGTTTTCATTTTGGTTTAGCCTCATTTTTACAGACTTTAGTGATCGAAAAATGATAGTCTGCGGCCTCTGCTTCAAAATGCAGATACTTCCAGAAAAAGAGCAAATCAATTTTAATAAGTTTCTGGTAAAACGTGAGGACAATTTTTGTCACCCCGACATCCGCTCCCTTCCCGAAGAACATTAAAATAGTCAATCTCTTCTTAACTAGATATTTGGTTCATCTTTTTATCCTGCTATATCTCATATTTCATCACAATGATGTCAAACGGCATCTCAGGAGCTAGGGTAGACGGATACACAATTATTTTGTACTATCAAGCCCTAGCACTGTTTCCCTGTACGTTAACTTCATATAATGCATGTGCATGATGGTGATCAAGAACATATCTGTTTACTACCTGCTAAACATGGCAATGTCTCATGTAGGTATCTCCAGCATGGGGTTTGGCCAGGCTGTTCTACCGCTGTCATCCGGCACGACATACTACACCACAGTCCGCGGCATCACCAACGGTGGCAACATCCTGGAATCTACGTCAGATGGGTTTACTGTGGATATCACGGCTCCTGCCATCACTATGGAAAGGTAGACATCTTGTCGGGAATATACGGATATTGACAATGAAGACATGTGTATTTTTCAGGAAGATATCATTCTTGCATTGTTAACTTTAGCTCGCATGATTCAGAGCAAATTGACCTCCATCAACATGTACTGTCAACTAACCATTGTTCATTTTTCACACATAGTTTTGAATAACCAGATCAGACTGACCGAGGCAGCTTGTAACTGTACACCTCAAGTGTCACTCGTAGCTTTGACTCAGATTAACCAGAATAGACTGACCAAGGCAGCTTGTAACCGTACACCACAAGTGTCCAAAAGACCCGCTAAGCACTGTTCAGGTTTCACTGACAAAGACGACTGTACGACCATCGAGGACAGACTTGCTTCAGTGATATGTACTGTAAACTAATCATTGTCCATGTTTCCCCCGCAGCTATGTCTCTGAGGGTAGCCTAGTGGTTAAAGCGTTCGCTCGTCACGCTGAAGACCCGGGTTCGATTCCCGACAAGGGTACAATGTGTGAAGCCCATTTCTGGTGTCTCCCCGCCGTGATATTGCTGGAATATTGCTAAAAGCGGCGTAAAATCAAACTCACTCACTCACTCACTCTGAGAACAATCATAACACCCTGGTCTCAAACGCTACGTACGTCAACTAACTAAACTTGCCAGCCTGCACTCGTGAAACATGTCAAGTTCGCGTTCCAATCTGCCTTGGTCAGTCTGATCTTGTTAATCTGAGTCAAAGCTACGAGTGAAACTTGAGGTGTGCGGTTACAAGCTGCCTTGGTCAGTCTGATCTGATTAATCTTAGTCAAAGCTACGAGTTTTCCCTCGAAGCTATGGCTCTCAGAACAACCAGAGCAACCTATCACCAACGCTATGTACGTCAACATAAACGTTGTCCATGTTTCCCTCACAGCTATGGCTCTCAGAACAACCAGAGCAACCTCTCACAAACGCTATGTACGTCAACTAAACATTGTCCGTGTTTCGCTCACAGCTATGGTCCTGAGAACAACCAGAGAGGACTGACCCCCACCACGACACTGTACCAATCTGAGGTGGACTCCATCTCCTCCTCCTGGAGGGCTGCAGACAGTGAGAGTCCAGTCAAGAAGATGTACTACTCTGTGGGGACCTACCCCCACGGGGAGGATGTCCAGCCCCGGACTGACGTGGAGATCCTGCTGACCGGTGAGGGGGCTCTTCCCACTGGCATCAAACCCACAACTGATGGTAAGAACTGGCAGGGTCCAGAAACAAAAATAATGAATTTAATATGAGAATATCAAGATTATTCACCGTTTATGAGAGGGATCAAGACTGATCATCTACTTGCAAGCGAACATACGTATACTTGATTAAAAAATTAACCGTGTGATGTTTATGGAACATGTCAGTTTTATTAATGATGTATTGCATTTACAGGCAAGCCAAATATATTGACTCTAACAGCCGAAAATGAACTGGGATTGTCTGCTAGTATTATCTCCCCTTATCTTGTTGTGGACCTGTCATCACCAGCCGAGGGTGTTCTGACCTGTCCACCATTTATTCAGGTAATGCCTGCAATCGAATAGCAATGGTTTCATTAATAAGAAACATAATACCCTTTACAATAAGGATCCATTATTCATCGACAGAAGGCAGATATAAGTCATTTTGTAACTATTATAATCTGATGTAATGTAACAATTATGATATTTTATTTATTTTAAAAGATGTTGTTAGTTATGTTTAGATATAATCTCACCTTTGATTTATATAATGAATGTTAAAGCCACATTTACAATTATATTCGTTCCATACATGTTGACAGCCGAGATCTGCCGTGGGGTGCACATGGACAGGGTTCTACGATGCCGAGAGTCAGGTTGTAGAGTTTGAGTTCGCTGTAGGCTCCCACGAGGGGCTGGAGGACGTCGTAGCACCTGTCAAACTGCCGGGACATGCTGCCAAATATGTAGTCTCAGGTACAGAAAGGACAATTATGTTTGTTTGTAAACATAATAATTTTCACAACTGGGTGCACTAAATCGTTTTTCAGTTATAGCTGAAGTTTATATTGGTGTACGCATAGTGCATGTGTCTGTATTTGCATGTTCAGAGTCATGTTCATGTGAGAACAACCAGAGCAGACTGACACCCCCCCCCCCCCCCCCCCCCTGGATATTAAGGTGAGTGAGTGAGTATGGTTCTACACCGTTTTTAGCAATATTCCAGCAATATCACGGCAGGGGACACAAGAAATCAGCTTCACACATTTTACCCATGTCGGGAATTGAACCCGGGTCTTCGGCGTCACGAGCGAACGCTTTAACCACTAGGCAACCCGACCGCCCCTATTAAGGTAAGAATGGTCTCTCAGCTATCTACTACCTTGTGGTAGGGTTGCATCAGGGTAAGGGTAAAAGGACTTCGTTGACAACATGTCATCGTTTATTGATGCTCCTGACATAGGTTGGTTTGTCGGACACATACTCGATAATATATACCGGTAGTTGGAATATTGCTGAATGGGCCGTAAACAACACAAAAACAAACATTTCTATTTTCTAAATATTTTATGAATTTCTTTCAGATACCCATATCATACATATTTTTCGTTTTCATGCGAAGGCTTAGCTGGTGATCTTGTCCATGGTAAGAGCTACTACGCCAAAGTCAAGGCCATCAACCAAGTTGGGATGACGTCATCCAGCAGCTCCAACGCCATGTACGTGGACACCACACAACCGGCGCCGGGCGCTGTGGTGGAGTTGAAGTCTGTCTACATCATCAACGTCACCGACGAGGTCATCACCGAGAAACTCAACACCTACGAGTGTGACACAGAGGAAGGTAGATTCATAAACACATGTTACTGATATAGTCAGAATCGTACTGTTGTCTCAATGGTTAAGGAAAGGGCTGTGTCGCTTTCAGTTTTGCATTATGACTCTGAACATGTAAATAGATCTAAATGCAATGTAATGAGCAAAGGGCATTATTGTCTTCTTCGGGCAAATAGCCTATTAATGCTGCACCGTATTCGTGAAAGGGTCAAATGCAACCCTTCACATTCAGTACAGAAGCAAAACTGTCACTTTTGATTAATATCCATTATCATGTTCCAACGCCCTTTGGGGAAACGGGTGGCCCAGTCGTCTAAGGCGCCACCATTCGCTGTGAAGAGTTGCGTCCCTTGGGCACTCTAGAAACCTATAATTGTGGGTTCGAATCCATGATCGCCCCAATTATATGTCTAGGTTTGTCAGCACCATACCCGTGCTCGTAGGTTTCACCGAAGTGGTAAACGTCCGAGACCTGTATCACTAAGGGCTTTCCTCCCACATTAAGCTGACACGCCGTGATATAACTAGAAGAATGTTAAAAGCGGCGTTAAACCCAACTCACACACTCACTCACTCACTCCAAAGCCCTTCACAATCCATGATTTTGCATACTGATAACAGTTCGACAGTATTCTATAAGGGTACTTTATAGCAATATATATTTATGTTACAAACTTTCATATGTATTTTCTCTGTATTCGAGTATCATTCAATATATCAGGTCATGCTTGTACTTATTTCTGCTCTGAAAAAAAGGAAATGGACCCGAATGTATGCTATATATTCCCGTTGGTGCGTTCAATTGTTGTATTTCATTATTGAATCTGTTGTCCACAGACTGCCTGGCTATAGACGCGGTGTGCCAGGAGTCTCTGTCCACTGTCAACGTGGCCTGGCAGACCTTCACTGATGACGAGACGGAGATTGTCAAGTACGTCATGCTGACAGTCTTCATTTCGATATGTTCTTCTGCATCAAAATAAGCTATCTTACAGCAGCTAAATATGCCAGTATTTAAGCATCAAGCCTTATGTACTATCGTAATGATTTCATAGACCAAGGGATCAGTGTTGTAACTTAGTTGTCATGATGTCGCTAGTTAAGCCGAGGCCAAGGTTCGATTCCCACATGTATACTTGTCCTACGAAGCGACTAACGGGATCAGGTGGTCAGGCTCGCTGACTTGGTTGATGCATGTCATCGATCCCAATTGCGTGGATCGATGCTCATGATGTCAATTACTGGATTGTCTGGTCCAGACTCGATTGTTTACAGACCGCCGTCATATAGCTGGACTATTGCTGAGTGCGGCGTTAAACGACACACAAGACAAAACTTTGTGTAAAGCCCATGTTTGATGTCTCCAACCATCATCTTGCTAGAATATTGCTAAAAATGACGAAACCCATCCTCACACATGGTCCTAGTGTTGGTACTGACCGCTACGCCCAACGGAAACACCTCAGCACCTATAATCTCGGTGTGTGTGGTCGTATAGGGGTGACAGCTGCAAGGGTGGTCTGTTGCCCATGATCCTGATACCGCCATTGTTCTGAATACGCCCTGGGGCGGTCGGGTAGCCTAGTGGTTAAAACGTTCGCTCGTCACGCCGAAGACTCGGGTTCGATTCCCGACATGGGTACAATGTGTGAAGCCCATTTCTGGTGTCGCCCGTCATGATTTTGCTGGAATATTGCTAAAAGCGGTGTAAAACCAAACTCACTCCCTCACTGAATACGCCCTACTGGTGTTGCATATCTTTTATATATATATATATATATATATATATATATATATATATATATATATATATATTTATATATATATATGTTGTTTGGTTTGGCTTCTTCAGATACGAGATAGCTGTTGGCACTTCACCCGGAGGGGGGCAGCTGAGAGGGTTCTTTGAGACTGATGACGTCACAAAGAGATACCTGTCGGTCACGGGCCTGGTACTGAAGGGAGTAAGACAGGTGAGATAAATATTTGACTCTCGACATGATTTGTAACTTGTAGAGTGACAAGCGTGAATATAGGGCTGATGTGTTTCTGGTGTCCCTCTCCGTGATATTGATGGAATATTGCTGTTTATAAAACAATTATCAGCCAGAACCGTGTCAAGGTAATGTGTTTGCCCGACAGAAATGACACACTTGATTTTTAGGAAATCATCAGAGCTCTGATGTTAAGAAGTACAAAAGTGTTTTCCGACAAGATACTATTCAGTTTTGTGAATGGATTTTGTGTTTTGGTATCACGGAATAGGGTCATCCGAACAAACGTTAAGTACATGTAGTATGGTAAAAATGAATTTTAAATTACAGATATTTGTGACAGTAAAAGCTACCAATGGAGCTGGCCTCAGCACAATATCCACGTCTAACGGTATCTACATGTCCTACCTCAGTCAGGGCTTGGAGCCGCTCACTCATGTTGGAATCTGGGATGGCGAAAGTCACGATGGAGACCTGTGAGTATTGTCTGGAATACAGTGTGAAGCTTTATGAATATCTGTCTAAAAGCATGACACCAACAACTCTGGGAAAACGCACACTGTCGTTTTTCTTTACTTTGTGATTGACCTTGTTTCTCTACAGTGGGGCGTGTCAGGTAATATCATCATCTTCACATGCAAGGATGATTCAGTATCTAATTCGTAGTTGACCTTGTTTCTCTACAGTGACTTCCAGACGAGTCTGTCCCGAATGGGGGCCAAGTGGGACGTGTCAGGTGACCCGTGTCCAGTGGTCAAGTATGAGTGGGCAATACAAAGGGCTGACGGTCGGAGGGTCCAGGAGTACTTCAATACAGAAGGTGGGCGTTGCAGCTGACAATGATCACATGTATTCTGTATGGCCTTTGTATTTTTTTATGCAAAGATGTATTTCCAGATATTTTCCATTAATGAACTTAGTTATCAGAACAAAATGAATTTAACTTTATTCCACATCTGTAAAATATTGTAAAGATTCGACGACCAAGTAGTAAATTGGAAAGGAGCCTGACTGTTTTAGATATTTGAGATGCTTCAGTTTGTATAATCCGCCATATTTAAATCTAAAATATATTTGACTTGTTCAGCAGCAGTTTCCTGTATCTCTGTTGTTTGTTGTGCTGAATCTCATCAATTGTTCTGCAATTCCAGGAAGAACTCATGGCGTCAACGACCAACTGAGCATGCAGAACATGGAACGCTACTACCAGTACCTACGGGTGACCAACGCCATGGACTACACCTACACCATCAGGTCGAACGGCATCACCATCGAGGATGACCCCTTGGTGCCTGGACAGGTCAATGATGGAGATGTCGTGGGATTTGACCTTGAGTTCTTCCGAACCAAAAGTAAAGTCAGCGCCAACTGGGACAAATTTGGCATCGATGGTAACGCTGACGAGGAATCCACTGGCATTGAGGCTGGTGAGCTCGCATACTTGATGCATAAACCGATTTCATATGGTTTAATTAGTGAATGGTGTGATGTAGACGTATTACTTGGTAAACGTTGTAGTCAATGTAGTGAAAATGAAGGCAACTAGCATTTAATAATGCTGTTGCTTTTAACAAATGTGTTGATAACGACAACATGTAATTTCTGACAATATAACTATCATGGCAGCAATTGAAAGATAATGAACTTCATATTCAAGTTGTTTATCTTGTAGAAAACATTCTTGAAGAAAAATCAACCAGCCAAGAAGTTGCTTTCTACGAAGTTGCCGTCGGAACTGACCGCCGTTTTCCACAAACACGTGACAACATCGTTCCATTTGTTAACGTTGGCCTCAACAAGACTGTGACCTTTTTCGACCTTGACCTGACCCCCATTACAGGCACGTACTACTTCACCGTTAGAGCACACAGTCGATCTGGGTCTACAGCTGACGTCACATCCAATGGTTTCTCTGCTGGGTTTGATGGTGGTGTTTCAGGTAAGATCACTGCTTATTATTTTCCTTGAGCTTTCCTAAAACAACAATCAGCCAACGTTTACACCCTAATGGTATCATTATATGCTTAACGAGATCGTTCTGTATCTCGGTATGGTACAAGGAAAGTACACACATGACTATAGAAGATAAACTTGATTGAGTGAGTTGGGTTTAACGCCGCTTTTAACAGTATTCCAGTTATATCGCGGCGTGTCAGCTTACTGTGGGAGGAAAGCCCGAAGTGATGCAGGTCTCAGACGTTTACCACTTCGGTGAAACCCACGAGCACGGGTATGGTGCTGACAAACCTAGAAACATAATCGGGGCGAACCGTGATTCGAACCCACAATCATAGGTTTCTGGCGTGCCCAAGGAACGCAACTCTGCACAGCGAATGGCGGCGCCTTAGACGACTTGGCCACCCGTGCCCCCAGATAAACTTGAAGCACACTAGGTATACATGTAAGTGAAGGATCTGTTAAAGCGTTCGACCTCAATGGTGTTTCCGGGTTTAATTTGGTCACCAGCACCGTATACTTGTCGTACGAGGCAACTAAATGGATCAACTGGTTAAGCTTGGTGGCTTGGTTGATGCGTATCACTACCCCGACTGGTGGATCATGGGTTGAAATATCACTCATTGTATTATCTGGATCACGCTCGATTATTTACAGATCATAATGCAACCGGACTATTGTTGAGTGCTGCGTTAAACAACATACAAATACAAACATGGCATTCGACTCCCACAGATTACCCTAATGGGTACAAAGTGAGCGGCCCATTCTAGCTGTGGAAGTTCGGCAATATTGCATGATATGTGACCCACTGATCAGTTGGCTCCACGTCCTTTCGTCTCCATATTAAACTGAAGAAACGTATTTTGATATTAGAGAACGGCTGACCTATTGCCCTGAGGCGCCGACATTGACAGTGCAGAATTGCTTTCATTACCTATGCCAGGCGGTTTTACGTAGGTTCGAATCCCAAATTTCCCCTGATTACGTTTTTGTTTGGTCAGCAACATACCCGTGCACAGGTGAGTGAGTGACTGAGTTGGGTTTAACGCCGCTTTTAACAGTATTCATGTTATATCGCGGCGTGTCAGCTTAATGTGGGAGGAAAGCCCGAAGTGATGCAGGTCTCAGATGTTTACCACTTCGGTGGAACCAACGAGCACGAGCACAAACCTAGAAACATATTTGGGGCGAACCGTGATTCGAACCCACAATCATGGGTTTCTGGCATGCCTTAGACGACTTGAGCGCTCAAGGCTTGAACGAGTAAGGCGCCATCCTACATTGCCTTTTCTCCCAACGATTTTAAAACTGGCATGATTTGCTTTTTATATTATTATAAAGCAGTGTTGATCCCATCCCAGAAAAAAATGTTGCTATGTTGTATTACAGCCGGTTCTATAGATATGAAGGAATACCTGACAACTCATACCTACGTAGATGTAGCGTGGAACGGGTTCGAATCAAAGATTGGCATGATGATGTACTACGTGGGCCTGTCCAACAACACGGAGGCGGGCAACTATAGATGTGGGCAGTTTGTGAGTATAGATGGCAGACAACTATAGATGTGGACAGTTTGTGAGTATGAGTATAGATGGAGCACAACGTATCCATTATCCGATTTCTGTGCCGGCCTGGTAATTTATCCAAATATCCTTCGCCCCAACCAAGTTGGGGGAATATAGAAACGGAGTCCGTAGGGTGCCACCGCACGCGCTTGCGCGACACCATGGGGATTAATTAAACAGAGTTGGATAGCCAATGTAACCCTTTCAATGTTTCCAAAAGATTTCAAGAGATTTGGTCACTGCAAAGTGCTACGAAAGACCTGCACATTTACGCCAAAAACGAAAATTGGCGCTTTTCCCAAACACACAAGAGCGAACAAGTTGTTTTCTGTTTGTTGAGTTGGATGTACTTTTGCTGGAGAGGTGTGAAACACACTTTTCTGAAATATTAAGCGATTTTAGCATGGTGGCTCGTTGGAAAGCTCTCCAAATTCTAAGATACGAAGTCCGACACCTATAACTGGTCGTTAGGGAAATACAACCGTTTGAAGGAGTTTAAATTGATGTCAGAGGCCCCTGTGAGGGTGCTATCGCAAGGCGCATGTGCGACAGCATAGCGATTAACAATAGTTGGATAGCCAATGTGACCCTTTCAATGTTTCCAAAAGATTTCAAGAGATTTAGTCACTGCAAAGTGCTCAAAACACCTGCACATTTACCCCAAAACGAAAATTCTGGATCCGTCCATCCCACCGTCACCTATCGTTAGCAAAACTCGGAAACCATAAGAGATAACTTTACAAAACTTGCTATACACATTCTCTATATTGTGTAGATGTGTCTTCCCCTATTAAGGTTTCCGCTGCATTTTTTATATATTTTGAAATGGTTTGTGAAATTTAGACTTAGTAGGTAATGGACGCAGAAGGTTTCATTTCTGGAGCGCAACTCGAAACATATTAGAGATATCTTTATGAATCTTGTAGATGTTCCATTTGCTTTTTATCACTCCACCAATTATTTTGTTTTGATATGAATTTTATAAATGTAGACGTGATTTGAATGGAACCAATCTTATACCTGTTCTGTTGTGTACTTTTCCATGAAACTGTGTACAATATCAGTCTACGTCTAGTACGGTGTCCTTGTTCTTTATGGACTTTAAAATTACGTTTTATTTTCTTATTTTACTCAAACGACACTCCAGTTGACGCTGCTGCAGTTAAAGCTATTAAAGGATTCATCGTAAATGAGTTTGAAATTCACCCGGTTTTGAGGGGCCGGCATGCTCACATATTTTGTACCTTTTGTACCTTATATGTACCTTGTACCTTAACAATACCTTCTTTTATAGCAATGCTCAATTCACGATTATTAAATGAGTAAATTATGCAGTGCTCACTGATACTAAATAATCTTAGCCTTCACTTACTGGAAAATGATTATAACCTTTGTTTATAAATACAGTCTTAATAAAGCAGATATTAGTACAAAGTTTTATGGAGATGTTAAACAGTGGCTCTTGTATTCAACCTCTTTCAGAACATGTGGAAAAACTGACAACTGATAAAGTCACACAACGTGACATCTGATTGTCATATATCACTGTCTTTAAGATTGGACAATAGGCTGGAGTGTAGATGAATTCGTTTGCTTGTTTAAGATTCGAATACCATGAAAGGATGTTAATATTGTCGGTTTGTTTCAGACTGAAAGAAGCTCCATCACTGACGATGAACGACAAGGTATTTTCAACATTGTGGACCTACAAAATGTCGGGAAGGACACATTCATGAAGTTTGAAAATCTGTCTCTGGAACAGAATGGAGTCTACTATGCTTGGGTTGTCGGTAAGTATACACTTAACTAAAGAGGGGCATGTATTACATTTTAAACTCTTATTTTTTGTATTTTGTAATTTGCACTTTGGGCCATCAGGTACATTTAATACATGACATTACACATTAATATTGCTGAAAGCGGCCAAAAATCTCACTCCCTCACTCTCACTCAAGACAATGTTATACTTGTGTCTCATGTTGAATATATTATGTTTCTCATTTGTTGCTTTCAAGTGTAAGACACCGTTGCGTTTTTCCATAAAGCTAAATAAAAACTTACCCATGTTACAATTTATTGTATTTCCAATCTTGGTTGTTGTACAATTAGTTAGTTCTTTCCACATATTTATAATTATTTCGCATTCATAAAGTGCATGCAATAGACTGAGATTTGAATAGAAATAATCATAATGTTAACAAATTCTGAGGATGGCGTCTAGCCTCAAAGATGAGTGTTGAAAGGAACTAGAATATGTAATACTCCGAGTCTTATTAGCTTCAGTTCGATTTTAAATACCAGCCACGTGGGAATAGATGTGGTATAGATGCCAAACGTGTTATTAGAGCCGACATTTGCGGATTCGGTGGTCAAAATGTATGACATGGCTGATTTGTATCATCGTGGATTGATACTGTCGACCACTGGTTAGTCAGACCTGATATTTTTGCTGACGTGAAACAGCTTTCACCCACACGCTTCTTTTGTCATGTGATTATCTGCCACTATGTCATTACTCTAGGTGCTGACAAGGCCGGAGAGTGCAACGTGACTAGTCACAAGTTCCAGGTGGACGTCACACCTCCAGTCAAAGGCAGGATCAGAACAGGGCCCTATTACGACATGGTTCGTTACAGAGATACGGTTTAGTAATAAATCAACCAGGTTCTTCCATGCCTCGAATAACGTATTCCTCGCGCTAGGACAGTAACTCATCACTAGCTCGAAAGTCCTGGCACCCGCAAGATGTCACGTTATTCGCAGCTTAAAGTAACAATTATTGCATTTAAGTGATCTAATTTCTTCATGTTCTTTCCTTTGATTTCGACGTTTTCGGTATTTGCTTAGCAATGCAACAATTTGGCATATATGGCTTGAATTAGTGACCAGTAAGGAAATCTTTGAAACATGGTAGGAATTCAGCAGTTACTATATTTTATTGTATACTAAACTATCAAGTTCGTCGTACGTCTAGAAGAGGAAGGCATACCAACTGATGATGACCATACAGTACCATTAGGCAAAGTAATGAAGTATAAGGAAAGGTTCTTGGATGATGATATATTTATGTAATGAAAGAAATATATCATATCAAACATACGCGTTGATAAAATAATAGTGACACGTGCCTTTCCATAACAATGCAAAATCTCCAATGTACAATCCGACATTAGCATTGGCATGTTTTATTTTTCTATCTTTTTTAACGCCGCACTTCACCAGCATGTGTTTTGTGATGATACGAGGTGTTCGCGAAAATGTGAACGTATCCTGCCCCACCCGTGGCCCCCGTCACAAACATAAATCAGTTGTTATTCGGAGTAAAACACACGGAATGTTATGGTACAAAATAGGGAATTTTGTCACTGGTGCGTCAAAGTTGGAAATATATGTCTACCATAAAACCTTTTGAAACTTTACGAAGGCCTCGAGAGCAAGAAGGAGGATGCTCGACTGTCCCTCAAAAGTTGTGCAATGTAGACACCGACATTTCTGGGCCTGCTGGAATATTGCTCGACATAAAGGAAAGTTAACTATTGAAAAATGTATTTTTGGAAACTCAGAATCTTTTGTGTTATTGTAGATCTAAATATTTAACAGCAACCATTGTGTTCCACTTGTCAGAAACTGAGTTACTCGGCGAGCAGTGAGAGTCTTCAGACCTACTGGACAGACTTCAGTGATGAAGACTCGGGCATCCGCTGCTACCACGCAGCCCTGCTGAAGAGAGCCTCCTGTGACAAAGACTCGGCGGAAGAAACTGTCGTAGATTCCATAGAGATTGATGTCAACTACACGTCTTATAAATTCATGGACATCACTATGCAGGTGGGTGATTTACAAGAATTGGATGTAAATTTTGACACGTCTACGGACACATCCTGGTAGATATTGAATTTTCACATTTTCTCCTTCAAGGGCAACACTCCCTACTTTGTGCGTCTCGTGGCGGAGAACTTTGCTGGTCTCAAGTCGACATTAGACTCTCCACCAGTCCTGTATGACAACTCCCACCCCTCCTCCGGCCTCGTCATCGACGGACATGACTTCACTCACGACATCAGCTGGAGCGGCTCTGCCAACGTGATTACAGGTGCCTATTCACGCACTAATATAACCTTCGCGTTTGCTTTTCCAAAGGTTGTCAAAGGTGGATACATAATTTGCTCATGAAAGAAATCGGTAGTGTGTTACACGCGTTTGTGAGTTATGCCGTTAATATGTTTAGATACATGCAACTTTATAATCTCAATATATGAAGTACGACGAAACTAGTTTATGATCCAGACAGAAAATTAGTGGTACTGATACATTGTATGGACACTACATGTCCTGTATTCAGTAGCCCTCGTGATTTCTACTTCTAGTATATTAATAATCGTCATTTGGGGGATTTGTCAAGTTAATGAATCCAGCTGCAATCTTTAACAGGCACATTCCTGCACCACCCTGTGCCCGACGTGTCTCCATGTCCTGTCAGACAGGTCACATTTGATGACTCGGAGTGGAAGTACCTGGAGTCAGACCGGAACTACGACAGCAACAACCGTAGCTTGACCTTGACCTACAGGTCAGCTAACGTCCATCCCGAGTCCGGCAAAGTGGACATCAAACTGTCCCGAGACACCAAGACTGACACCATGTTTTCTGGAACCTACTTCAGAGATGCTGATCTTGTCAATGGCGGGGAGTATAAGGTATTATGATACAAACTGTCTCATAGGTATTGTTGCCTATTCCCCATCCACCTCCCAAGATACGTTTTCCAATTAATGCTCAAAGACCAACGTTACTACATGTATGATCTTGTCAATCGCAGGGAGTATAAGGTATTCACATACAAACGGTCACATAGATCCTGTCACCCAGTTTGTTGGTTGATTTGTTGTTTAACGCCGCACTCAGCATCATTAATTAATATTCCATGTATATGACGGCTGTCTGTAAATAATCGAGTCTGGAACAGACAATCCAGAAATTGACATCATGAGCATCGATCCACGCAATTGGGATCGATGACATGCATCAAATAAGTCAGCGAGCCTGACCACCTGTTCCCGTTAGTCGCCTTTTACGGCAATCATGGGTCTGCCTCGGATCTTCACGGGTCTCCTGTCACCTAGTCCACCCAGGCTACGTTTTCCAATCTATGCTTAAAGGCAGTTTTCCATTTTGAAAGTTGTTCACATACTTGTATTCATGCGCAATTGTGAGTGAAAATTGTTTCTTTTTGAAGTTAATGCAAATTATTTCCAAAAATTCTAAGAAGTAACATATGTTTACTCATTTCTGATGTTAATTAGTAAAAGTAACTCTTGTTAATAAAAACGAGTTTTACTTACGGAACTGGAACTACTTTTTTGCGTAAGTGTGAAGAATGTCCCTGCAATTGGGTCACTGCAGTGTAATGCAACTGGTGACGTAAATCGTGTAAAATAATTGTCACAGTACCTGAGGCTTCAAATGCAAATTTATAAGAAATTAATTCAATATAATTGTTATTAAATTATTAATGTCCACATAACAGTAAATTTATATGATCACTTTCGACTTACTTGTATATGTTATCTATGAAACAGAACAAAGAGGAATATTTACACAAAAAGATGAAACACCTCATTGATTCACTGTTCCTCCCTGGCCTTAATAGTAGAACCCCTTGAGGATTCCGGGGTAGATTTGGTCCCAAGGAGCCAATTCTTGTCGTATGAGTCGGATGATCAGACTCGATGGATGTTGCTAATAATTTCCACCACTAGTTCATCTGGTCTTGATGATGAACATGCGGCCGTAATATTGATTGTTGAGTAAAACAACAGTCACTCGCTACACGCATATTTCGAATAACAGAATGTGTGTACCAGCATGACGTTTTCTCCGTGTGTTTCAGCTATCTATCCGAGCTGCAGCAGGTGATGGTCAGGCGGTCACAAGTGTCCTGTTCTGGGACGGCCCAGATGACTACATCCTGGACTTTGACTACACACCAAGACCTATCTGGCCTGAACCCGCCTGTGCCTGTTGCAGGGTTGATCCTGTTGCTGAGGTATGTGATAATGGCACTGTCATGGACATGCCTACTTTCAGAATACAAGTCACCACTGATTTTGTAAGGCCGCCTCCGTGGTCGTGTGGATAGAGCATCTGCCCAGAAAGCCGATGGTCGGTGTTTGGATCACCGCGTCATACCAAAAGACGTTAAAATATGGTACTTGTTGTTGACCTACCTGGCGCTCAACATTAATACAAGAAATGTTGTACTCAGTGTTAGTATACTGTATCCGAGTGGGGTATTCCTGTTAAACTGTCGTGAGGTATCTCAGTGGGCTAGCACTTTAAAACTGACATGAGCCCTTACTATCACAAACATCCACACACAATCGCGTCAGCGTGCACACACGTATCGCGATATAAATGCAATAATCTTGAACACGACGATGAACCCCATTTCACCCAGCACATTTGGCATTGTATGTAAAATATCACAGCAATGGTAAGTTGCCGATGTTCTTGAACATAGAATAAATAAATAATGAATTCACCTATGATCAGTTGAAGTTTTGAAACTTTGTTTGGTATTCCAGTCCTGTACATGCAACTGTTCCACCCAATCTCGGCACAGTAACATCAGCAAGAGATCTGTCGATGTGGAAGACCCTGGTTATCAGGTAACGAAGCTCTCGGATGAGGATAAGAAGAAACTACAGGAGACTGGTTCAATCACCGACAAGAGTGAAATAGATAAACTTACTCCCAGAAAAGCTTGTGGATTACAGTTGTTTTCGGGTAAGTGTTTTTCGTGAACTCATGAAAATGGGCATGGCACTGACAGGCCACGGATCATGAAAGGGGCGATTCTGTGATTCGTTTACCGATCATCGGAATCTTGTGCTAAAATGCATTTATCAGTGCTCATTATTTCTCAAACAAAGGATAACTTGACATGTATTTGTTAGCACCCGATCCGTAAAGATCCGGTGGTCTTCAGCAACCCATGCTTGTCATACTAGACGACAATTCTTGTCGTAAAAGGCTGGCTGACATGGCTGATGCATGTATCGTTTCTCAGTTGTGTAAATCGGTGCTCATGATGTCCTTCACTGGAATGTCTGGTACATACTCGATCAATTACAGACCACTGTCACGTAGCTGGGCTATTGCTGAGTGCGGCATTGAACAACAAACAAACAAACGTTAGCACCCAGGACTTGGTATGAACCAGCAGAAACTGTATACGTTTTGCAGGAGAAGAAGCCAAGCTGGTGGCATGGTGTGGGTATGGTGACACCTTGAATGAACCTATGGCAGTTGTGAGGAACCTGGAACAAGACCCTTCCATAGACTATCATCAGTACTGGATCAGATTCACTACCCAAAGAGATGAAGCTAGGGGGTCAGAGGTAACGGGTGATCATGATGATTTAATTTACAAAGTTGATCATGCTGATGATGATGATGCTGCTGCTGCTCATGATGATGATTTAATGTGCCGAGTTGATGATGATGATGATGATGATGATGATGATGATGATGATGATGATGATTTAATTTACAAAGTTCTTGGGTTTTTTGGCATGGCGAGAGAAGGTTTAAACTACCATTTTAAATAAAGACTGGAAATTTCTGTACTAATACTCCGATGTGCAGTAAGACAGAATTCACACAGACTTAAAATGTGCAGAATTCAGATCCACGCACCAGCCAGCCAGTTTCTACCTCAAGACCTGATAATTATGTATCGCTACCAAGGACAAAAGTAGACACAATTTAAACACAACATGGGTGTATGTCAGCTGCCAGGCTTAACATGGGAAGGGAATCAACAGTGTATCATATACTCCTATTTTTTATCTATACCTTATATACAGTCATTTAATCATACTAGAATAAGTTTCGAAAGCAAAAGTGTTAGCTACACGTGAAACAACATACAAATCACCCTTTTATGTTAAATACTTCAGATAACGTGGTGCATGTTCATCTCCATGGACGGGGATCTGCTGACGGAGCAGTGTGGAATACCGCGTCTCTCTCCTGACACCAAACTCTTCTTCGGAGTCTGGAACCATAAGAACTATATTCCTGAAACTGATCGTGATTCGGAAGGACATCTGAAGGTTTGGAGTTCTACAGCTTCATTCCGAGACCTGGTGATGCCAGCTGACAAGGAGAATTTGTGTCGCTATGGAAACGCTTTTCAAGGAGGTGATAACGCCATTGTTCGGTATGAGGCAGGGATCGGGTCAGCTTCCGGTCTCTCTGATGTAGTGCCGTACCAACAGGTAAGGGGGTGTCTTAGTGTCTCACAGACGAGCATTTGTTTGTCGTAAATAGGTGACTTCCAATTGCTTTCGACTACAGTATTTTGGTTATATCACGACCTGTTTGATATAGAACCAATTTGGCGAAACCCACGAGCACTGGTTTGGTGCTGACAATCCCCCCAAAATAATCATGGCGAACTGTGAACCCACGATCATACATTTCTGGCATACATCAGGCAGACAATTCTGCTGAGCGAGTTGAGGCGATTTTTAGATAACTACCCCCATCACTATCATCAATGCTTTACAAGTTCAATAGCAATCCCAGGTGTCAATGATATACTTGAGGCATACTTATTCCCAGTATTCACAGCCTGACACCCTGTTACGTTACGTCATCTTACTCAAACATGTTCTGTGTGTTCCTAGGTACATACTCCGTGTATCCCCTGTCTGACGCCATGTGACGTTACGTCATCTTACTCTCACATGCTCTGTGTGTTGCTAGGTGCATACTCCGTGTATTCCCTTCTTGACACCATGTGACGTTACGTCATCTTACTCTAACATGTTCTGTGTGTTGCTAGGTGCATACTCCGTGTATTCCCTTCTTGACACCATGTGACGTTACGTCATCTTACTCTAACATGTTCTGTGTGTTGCTAGGTACATACTCCGTGTATTCCCTTCTTGACACCCTGTTACGTTACGTTATCTTACTCTGACATGTTCTGTGTGTTGCTAGGTACATAATCCATGTATTCCGTGTCTGACCCCCTGTGACATGTACACATGTGACCCAGCTTGTGACAGCTCATCAACAGACCAGGTCAAGATCACCCTCAACGACCTCAACCTTACAGAATCAACAGTCGTGGAGGGAGAAGTAGTCCCTGTATTGTTCTACCTCACAGGTGAGAGAACAACAGTCGTGGAGGGAGAAGTAGTCCCTGTATTGTACTACCTCACAGGTGAGAGAACAACAGTTGTGGAGGGAGA
This sequence comes from Haliotis rufescens, assembly GCF_023055435.1. Taxonomy (NCBI): domain Eukaryota; kingdom Metazoa; phylum Mollusca; class Gastropoda; order Lepetellida; family Haliotidae; genus Haliotis; species Haliotis rufescens. Next base: position 2,070,545 of record NW_025963990.1, read on the forward strand.
AGTAGTCCCTGTATTGTACTACCTCACAGGTGAGAGAACAACAGTCGTGGAGGGAGAAGTAGTCCCTGTATTGTACTACCTCACAGGTGAGAGAACAACAGTTGTAGAGGGAGAAGTAGTCCCTGTATTGTACTACCTCACAGGTGAGAGAACAACAGTTGTAGAGGGAGAAGTAGTCCCTGTATTGTACTACCTCACAGGTGAGAGAACGACAGTTGTATAGGGAGAAGTAGTCCCTGTATTGTACTACTTCACAGGTGAGAGAACAACAGTTATGGAGGGAGAAGTACTCCCTGTATTGTACTACCTCACAGGTGAGAGAACAACAGTTGTATAGGGAGAAGTAGTCCCTGTGTTGTACTACTTCACAGGTGAGAGAACAACAGTTGTGGGGGTAGAAGAAGTCCGTGTTGTACTACCTGACAGGTGAGTTGTACAGTAGATCAAAGGGTATATTAAGACCGGAAACAGCCAACGGAATTGTTGAAACGTGAGAAAGAATTACATTTGTTTACATGCTTCTGGCAAATATAGTTGGAAAATCTCTTATGAAATTGCAATTGAAGTATATTTAGATCTATATACATGTCAACGCTACACAAAGAACTCTATCTCTTTTCTTTTGTACACTTTCTGCGTAAACTCTGTAAAAGATAAACTTTTGTCGTGTGTGTGTATGTGCGTGCGTGTTGTGTGGTGTGCGTATGTGTGTGCGTGCATGCGTGCTGTGTGGTGTGTGTGCGTGCGTGCGTCCGTATGTGTGTTACCTGTATTACCTTTCAATCGGAATATTTCAGTGAAAGCTGTCCTTGGATCTGGAACGGAGGCCATTTCGTCATCTGACGGCTTCAACATCGACGCGTCACCACCACTGTTTGACACCGACGTCATGCTCTACATCGACGTCGCTCAGGGCAACTTCACCCCTGTGACGTACCAAGGATCAAACGACACCATCAAGGCTATATGGAAGTGCAATGACAACGAGAGTGAAATTGTGGTAAGTTTGTGTTGAAATATTTGAGATACTTGTCTACCTTCTTTGAAGCAAATACATAAACATACGTAAACACGTTAAGACTATACAGACATGATGGAAAGTGTTTCTATCAAAGAGAGTTAACATGACTGCCATGTGTCTGTCCCACATTCAAGAAAGCATGACTTTCCATGCATGTATATATACAGTAAAACCTCGTTTATCGATCCGGTCATCATGTTCCAGTATCCCCATCTTAGGGATGGCTCTGCTGGGAACATCTATAATTGTTTGAGGGCCATTACTAAGAGCCGGGGTTCCTACCTCCGGTAGCAATAGTCCATCCACATCTAGGTGGGAAGACACCAGAAATGGGCTTCAGACATTGAACCCCTGTAAGGAATGGAACAGGGATCTTCGAAGTGACGAGGCAACGTTCTAACAAATTTGCACCGCATTCTCAGAGAGGCCAGAACACTTTGAACAATTGAATGTGTAGTTGGTAGGATTAGGTACACAAAAACTGATTTTGTTGATCTTGCTGTGACGTTAACACGTATATTCAATATTCTTCAGAACTACGACTGGGCAATAGGCAGGACGCCAGGGGGACAGGAGTTGCAGACATTTGTCTCAGCGGGAGAAAACCCGACATCAACTAACTCCGGACTTGTGGGCCTCCTGGAACACAACACGACATACTATGTGACCGTCAGGTGTACCAACGGGGGTGGGCTGGTCACAACATATGCTGATCCTAGAGGTGCGTACCTTAATACATCAAACACTAGAGAGTTACTCTTGTTCCAGAGGTGCGTACCTTAATACATCAAACAGGTAATACTGTTTCTCTGGAGGTGTGCAATTTGTAAAATATTGTCAGATTTGCCTCTTTTATATTCTGGTAAAATTAACGAAGAATCTGATGCCGCAGTATGTGATATTATTAAATACAGGTAAATGTGGGACATTACAGTAAAAGGTGTGACTTTAAAGTTAAATGATCGTTCTTCTTGAACATCCCCTTATCAATACAATAGTAGGTAGTCACAACCTATGCTGATCCTAGAGGAACATAGGGTTATATGTTATAGACGTAAAACGTTATAAATCTCAAACCTTTCCCTTAATCTCGCTTTCATAATTTTAAATTACTGCAATTGGAAGAGTCATTAAGATCCACAACCGTTGGGTTAGGAGCATTTACTGTCAGTGTTATGTGTGATTACATTGTTGATTGCCAAATACATTTTCCTTGAAAAAACATTGTTCGAAGACAAATGAATATAGTTTTGAAACGAGTCGCGAATATCCGTCTATCACCAGGTGTGACAGTCCTGCTTAAACCTCCTTTGGTTGACGACGTCAACACAACGATAGAGGGAGCTGACCCGCTTGGGGAGACAGTGACGCCACCTAACTCCATGACAACCACAGACCAGAACACTGTAGGTGCTTCCTGGACCGTATCTGATGATGAGAGCATCCGGAGATATGGTAATTACTGATCAAATCATGATGTGCCTTCATAGCCAACTGCAGGTGGCATTATTATATAGTAACTAACCCATAGGATATTTGCGTGTTTACTGTTAAGGCCTACTTCTAGAATGACAGTCAAACGGTAGGTTCCTATAGCCTCAACTCGATGGAAGTTCGGTCACATTACTTGTCTAATAATGTGTTATTTGAGATGATTGTGACCACCGTTGATATAATGAGATAGCACAAAACAGGTGAATGATTCTTTCGTATGGTCTTACTAGATTTCTGTGTGGGGAGTTCCGAGGCCAGCATCAGTGACATCTTCCCCTGCACGTGGGTCGGCTACAACACGTCGGGGACGGTCACAGTAACGGATGGATACCTCAAAGTAAACGGCGTTGCTATCTACACATTGAGCCAGTTCAAGCCAGACTACAACGTATCTGTCAACACCACGGACAAGTCAGCCTTCACCATGGCTCCAGGCACAGAGATGTTCATCTTCATGAAGATGTGTAATGAGGCCCAGCTGTGCACGACCAAGTTGCTGGGCTCCACCGTAGTAGAGACAGACATGTCCACGATGGCGACGTCGTCTGATGGTTCTGCCGTCACTGTAGATGTTGGGGATGGTGGGAGGAGGAAGAGGGACGTTTCAGGAGTAACGGTATCAACACCAGATGGTAAGTAATTGCAATAGCTGTGTCACTGTTTCATTGTTACCTACGGTAAATGTCAATATTTTCAGTGAACCTTTTATATTTTTCGGGTGGGGTAGCCTAGTGGTTAAGGTATTCGCTCATCACGCCGATGGCCTGGGTTCGATTCCCTACATTGGTACAATGTGTGAACGTCCTGATATTATTGGAATATTGCTAAAAGCAGGTCATTCAGCTAAACAAATTAACTCACTTATTCACTCACTCGCACATTATTGTTACCTACTTTAATACGAGATAAAATATGCCCCAAACGGGGCATCGCTGACATGTTAAACGATGATAACATTATTCGTTTGCGTATATATCTGATCCAGGGTTACAAGCCGGTCAGAGCATTGTGGTTACTCAGCTCACGAAGCTTGATCTACAGACGGAATACAAGTCTGACGCCTCAGTGGAGTTCATCCCCTACATCACTGACCCGTCTACATCAACCACAGAAGATGCCTTCACCGACAGAATTCTCAGAAAGAGGCTCAACTACCAGGACACTGACCTCTCCTTCTCTCTCACTAGTGTTGGTAATCTTCCCCTACCAGGACCGGTGAAGGTGACCTTCACCTATGACCCCACGGTCACCAATACAACCTTGATGCTGCTTCATTGGAATACTGGTAATACCTGTCAATGCATGTACTTCCTGGCATAGGAATTAGTCCATAGGTACTGTTTTTGTATCCTAATGCACAAATCTGGCCATACTTTTCAAGTAAACAATTGACTTGCCTTTGCTTGTGTTTGTGATGGGTGCCACCTGTTCAGCAGGATACACCTGGTATTATCAGTATTTGATAAGGATTCACAGGCACACCCTAATGACATAGTCGAAAGCATACAATGGATATTTCTTTGGATTATAGAAAGGGTTTTGCCGCTTTTATTTTTATGATTATTGTAGGGTTTTATAGTTTTTATTCCCATATTGAAGGGGGGCTTTATCATATGTGACCATTTTCGTTCTTGATGAAGATGTAATTTGTGACAAGAGATTTTGTCTTCGAGTAATTATGGTAACAGATCGATATTCATCATACAAATCACATTGAAGAGACATAAAGTAGACTTTGAATGACTTGGTCAAAATGTGTGACTAAGTGTGACACCGTGCCGATGGCATGGTCATCCCTTATCCCTTATCCCTGAGCTGCAATATTATGTTCTGCGGATTTTAAACAACATTCAAGGATAATGTATAAATGTATATATAAATGAATAAGTGTATCGGGCAGTCGGCCCAACCTAAACATAATATTCTATGAAGAATCTTTACATGATGATACAACAATATATACAGCCTTAATACAGAAGAAGAATTTTTTGGTCAGTGATGTTTTGTATGATGCAGATGGCCGACAGTGGCAACAGAGCAACAAGACCTGTCTCCATGAAACAGACACGGAGGTCAGAGACCCCATGACCTCTCAGGTCACGGTCAAAGTGAGTGTTTAACATTAATAGTACAACAGATGTGTACATCTATGACGAGTAATCAATGATGTTGGAATCTTCTCTGATGTCATTAATTGGTACCGGTTGTGAAGAGGGTTCTCAATACTTCACAATCGTATAGATATTCAAGTGAAAGTAGTGTTATAGTTTATGATTGGCTTAAAACTATCATATTACTTTCTTGTTTTCTTATTTGTCAAGGGGGACACGGGTGGCCCAGTCGTCTAAAGCGCCGCGATTCGCTGTGCTGAGTTGCATCCTTGGGCATGCCAGAAATCTTTCATTGTGGGTTCGAATCCCGGTTCGCCCTGATTATGTTTCTAGGTTTGTCAGCACCATACCCGTGCTCGTGGGTTTCACCAAAGTGGTAAACGTCTAAGACCTGCATCACCTCGGGCTTTCCCACACATTAAGCTGACACGCCGCGATATAGCTGGAATACTGTTAAAAGTGGCGTTAAACTCAACTCACTCATGCACTCTTATTTGTCAAGGAGAAAATACATGGTCATTGATTCGTCTTATCAGTGTTTTCTCATATTTTATTGTATTTTCGCTATATGTTTTATTTAGCACATTCAGCGGTACAATATAATACATGGTCTATAGCGATTGATCTGGGAATAGACGTTTGATGGTTAAAGCGTATGCCCTTGACAAATGAAGCCCTTTCTTTCAGTCTCCGGTAGATATTAAACTAAACCAACAATTGATCTGTGAAGAATGCCCAACATGCTTCCTTTGTTGTTGCCAGGTTTGTAACACCAGATTCACGACAGGCAGCAGCAGCTCCAGACGTCGGCGATCTGTGTCTGACACGTACTTCAGACACCCGACCCAGTTCCTACTGACTTCAGCTCTGACAGAGATACCAAATTCACCTCCTCAGCTCACCAGCATCACGTCTCTTGTCATGCAAGAAGATCAGGGTATGTGTCTCTTAGCTTGTCTCTCTTGTCATGCAGGAAGACCAGGGTATGTGTAATTAAGTTTGTCTCTCTTGTCATGCAGAAAGACCAGGGTATGTGTTCTTAGCTACTCTCTCTTGTCATGCAGGAAGACCAGGGTGTGTGTCTCTTAGCTTGTCTCTCTTGTCATGCAGGAAGACCAGGGTATGTGTCTCTTAGCTTGTCTCTCCTGTCATACAGGAAGACCATTGTATGTGTCTCTTAGCTTGTCTCTCTTGTCATACAGGAAGACCAGGGCATGTGTCTCTTAGCTTGTCTCTCTTGTCATACAGGAAGACCAGGGTATGTGTCTCTTAGCTTGTCTCTCCTGTCATACAGGAAGACCATTGTATGTGTCTCTTAGCTTGTCTCTCTTGTCATACAGGAAGACCAGGGCATGTGTCTCTTAGCTTGTCTCTCTTGTCATACAGGAAGACCATTGTATGTGCCTCTTAGCTTGTCTCTCTTGTCATACAGGAAGACCAGGGTATGTGTCTCTTAGCTAATCTCTTTTGTCAAGCAGAAAGACCAGGGTGTGTGTCTCTTAGCTTGTCTCTCTTGTCATGCAGGAAGACCAGGGTATATATATTGTAGTTTCTCATGGTGCATATCCATTAGTTTGCTTTTAATTTTTTTGTGAATTGTGTATTCGTATATGATATCTAATGAATTATTCGTCTTATTCTGTGACAGGCACATTGATATACCAGATGACGTCCACAGACGCTAATGGAGACGTGGTCAAGTACAAGATGAGTGACGACTCCGCTGTGGCTGATCTGGAACTGAGGCTGTCGGAGGATGGATTGTACGTTGACTCACTGTAGTTATAATTATCAGGTCACAATAAACCCAACGGAAAGTGTACTTCATATCCTAGAGTGTTGCGATGCTGGATTGGTATACTCAGCAGGGAAGACATCATAAGCCAAACGATTGCATTAGGCTTCATGTAATAAGTCCTAAAGGTAACATAAAACGTATATTTTGTGGAAATAATGTTTCGAAATTGTAATGGACAATTACATATCCGTTTTGTGCTCATGGACAGAAAAACAAGAATCGTTTACAACATAAAGCTCCTGTTTTGCATGAAACAGTTGCGTCCCTTAGCCACCAGGATCCGCTGCCGAATTCCCGATTCCACCGATTCACTATGTTAACGATCCTTGGTTTGTAGCCCCATAACCGTACTCATCTATCTCACATAAATAGTTCAGTTATAAGACTCGTCTCATGTACCTTTTCCCCACACTTAGCTGACACGCCATAATTTTACTGAAATGTGTAAGCCCTTATAAAGTGGTCTTCTGAAAAGCCCTATTCCTTCGTCAAATATTTTGTCAAACATAAAGTGCAGTTTTCTATTATAATTGCAGAATGACCTATACCCCTGCAGCTAACTTCTATGGAAATGTAGACGTCCAAGTGGTAATGTACGAAGTTCCTCAAGCCGAGATACCCCCGGCTCAAACTGCCGTCAGCATCACCATCAGCATCAACTCCGTCAACGACGCACCGAGTGCCTTTGTCTTCAGTGATGAGGTCAACATCCTTCACGCAGATCCAACGCTTCCAGTTGTGGTAGGCCCCCAGTGATATGGTGCCTGAACACTTGTTCTTACACAGCACACTTCCTAGTTAATAGTAGTTACATCTTTATGGAGATTATATAAGATTCCAAGTTAATACTTTTGCATTATTCTTGAACAAGTAAATCTTGCACTTTTCAGATTCTTCCCGAAAATTTTAATTCAAATGACAGCGACACCACAACATACAGATGGAAGTTTGGGGCATACGACGTTGACGTCGGCGACAGCTTGACCATCTTCTACACACAGCCGAGCAGCGGGAACCTTACCGTCGGTGACGTGAACACCACTGTCCCGTGTTCATATAATGTATGTACATATATACGGAACAGCACATGGTGTTTCCAGAACATGCGTTCGTATAAAATGCATAGTTGCGAATCACTTTTTTCCCAAATGATTTCTCGAATTCTTTTAAAGCCTTGCCTGATGGAGATATGGAACACATTTTGATGGGCAATTTATGTATCAGCTTTAACTTTACATGGATGTTAATAAGTAATAATATCATTAAATGTTATTAAATGATTAATATTGAAAACTATAGGTTTCTACAGCTTCAATGACTTGATAGTATTCAGGTACACAAGATACAAACGTTAAAAACACTACATTTCCATTTCAGTTTAAGCTTGTAATGAACACTAACTCTTTTTAATGTATGTCTATACCTGTTCATTAACATAATCATAATCATGCACCCCTCTCTTCAGTTAGTCTAACGATGTGCCACAGACGTCCAATATAATTATAGCGACATACCTTTTCCATATCCAATAGAAATCTCTGCATAAAGCAGAGTCAATTGTACAATTCCGAATATATCAGGAGCATGTGTTTATGAATCACTATCAAATAGTGATGATACAAGGTGTTCGCGTAAAGGTGAGCGTGTCCTGCCCCACCGGTGGCACCCATCACAAACCATGATTTGAAGAATACCTCCTCACGGTTTTATTAATTATAAACAGATGTATGTAGTACTTGTATTTACTTTGTTCATATCTACCCCCATTAAAAATTACAAATTGTAAAACTTTAGAAAAAGTAGGAATTTCTTTGGAACGTTATGAATACACAATGCGATTTAGAAAGTGGTCAAATGTAACAAATGTTATATTTGGGATAACACTTTCTCAGTAAAGTACAGATTCTCGTGCTTTTTTGGACTGAGTCCCGTCCGGGATTCGAACCCACACTGCCAGAGCGAGGCACGTAATGACCAGCATACAAAGTCAGCGATCTAACCAGCCACAGAGCCTTCGACAAAAAAATTAACTTTTTTGGAAGATTTTTTGGAAACCTCGGTGGCTAAGCGGAAAATATAGTTTTCCGAACTGTTTTCTCAAATCTAGCTGAAAGTCCACGAATTCAATGTATCTTGGGGATGTACAAAACATTTGGGGGTATATAGAAACATATCATTTCAGAGCGGCATCCCCTGTGACAAGCTCCTGCTCCCCAACCCTGCCGACTCCCTCAACTGGGTCTACAGGACCTTCATGTACCAACCTGACCCTGGTTACCATGGTAACGATGAGGTCCGGGTTTATGTGCAGGACCAGGGAGGGGTATACTCGGATGTCATCACGATAAAACCAGGTGTTATGAAGACACCATGCAGGAATAGGGGAAAATGTAGAAGTAAGTATTGTTGTATTTACTACATCCCTTGTACCAGTGAATATCCGGATTAGAATAGATCTTCAGTAACTCATGCTTGCCGTAAAAGACAACTGATGAGATCGGGTGGTCAGACTCACTGACTTGATTGATGCATGTCATCGTATCTCAATTACGTGGATCGATGCTCATGATATCAATCATTGGATTGTCTGGTCCAGACTATATCATTTACAGACCAACGTCATATAGTGCGGCTTTAAACAACAAACAAACAAACTTAATGCCCTGTCGAGATGGTTCACATTGCTACATCCTTCCGAGCGGTAACATGTCACTGTGTTTGAGATCTATCCCCCTAACTTGCACTATGAAAATGTGAGTGAATCATAATGAACGTCGCATCAGTGATAGTTTCGTCACACAACAATGACAAGAAATTTTATATTCTTAAATATAAAAAAGTCTCGATTAACCGCTGAAATGAATTTCACTGTTAAAAGGTTAACTCATTCTCTGTATCCTAAATACGCAATTCCAGGCAAGAATGAAAGCTTGTACAACTGCACCAACTACCGCCGTGCTGAAGGTTTTGACCTCCACTATGAGTGTGCGTGCGCACCTGGCTGGACCGGCATTCATTGCGAGGATAAGGATGACGTCACCACAGTAAAGCCAGACGTTGTGGAGACACCATGTCAGAATGGTGGAACCTGTAAAAGTAAGTACATGTATTAATATATTTACTTTATTCCTTGTAGACATGTCTTGTGGTATCACATTGTTGTGAGGTTAAGAAATGTCACTGTGTTTAAGATCTCTTTGTACGGTAATTTTCAGAGTGAGTGAGTGAGTTCAGTGTGATCAGGAGCGAGTGAGTGCAGAGTTATATTCGGCATCGACACTATGTCAGCAATAAAAATAATGTACACATGTGTATTCTGTAATAACAGTCACAGTATACAGCTGGAACATTATTTTTAAAATAGAAAAAATCTGCAAAATATGCAAAAAGCGTGATCAATAATAATCCCAATGAAACTTGTTAAAGTTTTGAAGCTGTTATGCATTATTCAATGTTAAAGATGTATTTGATTCAGTTTGTTCAGTTTGTTATTTCTCCTGAGATAGACAAGGGTTAAGGCACGGCCTTCAATGTAAATGTGTTTTATCTGTTGGTACAAATGTCCTGAGAAGACATTAAACAATGGAAGGATTTGAAGAGTGTTATAGATGCATGTGTGGAGCTTCTTATATGTCAATTCCAAGTCGACATGAATATTAAAAATATAAATGTGGTGTTTTGGTTGTGTTGGCTATAAGTCCGGACTCTTTCGCTGTAATATATACGCAATTCCAGGCAAAAATGAAAACTTGTACAACTGTACCAACTACAGCCGTGCTGAAGGTTTTGACCTCTACTATGAGTGTGCGTGCGCACCTGGCTGGACCGGCATCCATTGCGAGGATGAGGATGACGTCACCACGATTAAGCCAGGTGTTATGGAGACACCATGCAAGAATGGGGGAACCTGTACAAGTATGTATTGATATATTTAATAAATGTCTTCTCTTGATGTCTTTCATTATCATTTCTTGTCGTGTGGTGAAATATCACTGATTGCCATTAATATGTGTGGTAACCTTCTTTTGACGATGAGAGTTTGTCACAGTTAACGTCACATAAAAGAGTAGAATTATTTTTAAATCATTGTGCAGATAAATAGCAACGCTATACACGATATACGAAAAGAAATTCTGAATAAATTCTTAACGTACTCGCTGAATCCTAAATATGCAATTGCAGGCACTAATGAGAGAGTGTACAACTGCACCAACTACCGCCATGATGAAGGTTTTGACCTCGACTATGAGTGTGCGTGCGCACCTGGCTGGACCGGCATTCATTGCGAGGATGACGTCAACGAGTGCAGCAGCTCTCCATGTTCCTCGCCGTACGTCTGCTACAACGACGTCAACCGATACTACTGCGCATGTGCAAAAGATAATCCCAACTGTGATGGGTTGCAGGCATGGATGATCGGTCTGGTTGTGTTGGCGGGGATATTGATAATCATCTTGTCCATCTTAGCTTGGTATCTCTGCATGCTCAAACGAGGGTAGGTACTGCGCAGATTTAGACAGGCGGATATTTTGAACAGTCTCACTGCTGTCACCATGCGAAACATACATTAAATACATAAAAAAACGCATTCATATAAAGTTATAATAGATAAATGATTAAATGAAATATACAACAAAAATGAGTATCCATGATAAAAATACTCTCTATTGTAATGTTGTTACATGGTGATCTGCAAATAGAAAAGAAGAAATGACCCATTCTTCAGTTCGAACAGAACTAAATTGTGAAATCAGTAACTATCCTCACAAAGCCAATAATTAACAACTCATATTAAAATACATAGTTATTGATTTACAATCACAAAAGGCAGTACATATATACACAGTCAAATATAGGACAGCAGCAATTAGTTGCAGGCCTTATAATACACGTCTGTGCATTCACCAATGTCCATAGTTTGTCACTTTTTGTTTGTTTGTTGTTTAACGCCACCCTTTGCAATATTCCAGCTATATGACGGCGATCTGTAAATAATCGAATCTGGACCAGACAATCCAGTGATTGATATCATGCGCATCGGTCCACGCAATTGGGATCGATGACATGTATCAAAAAAGTCAGCGAACACGATCCCGTTGGTCGCCTCTTACGACAAGCATAGGTTGCTGAAGACTTATTCTACCCCGGATCTTCAGGGGTCTGGCAAGAACTCGGTGTTTCCTAATAGGTAACTCATCGGCACTTGCAAATGGATAAACCAGGTCCTAAAAGGCCATGAATCTCCCTCATCTCTCGTTTATAAGGGTGAGATGAGGTTGAACATTGCGTTCAAGATTATTGACTTATATAGTGACGTGCATGCACGTGTGTCTTGGCAGCTTGTACTAGTGTGGACTTAAATGTATGCCGGTTTTATTGTGCTAACCTTCGGATATGCTGCAGTGTAGCATGGATACCCCACTCAGACACATAACACTGACTTCAGGCCTGTCAGTCCTTGTATTATTCCCTTAAAGCTGAGCGCTTAAAGGGTAACAACGAGTACCATCTTTTAACATATTTTAGTTTGGCTCGTCCAGGGGATGGAAGCAAATTACACAATCACTACTCACAGATGACTTCTGGCCAGGAAACTATATTCTAATTGAGCCACGGTTCAAATCTTCATTTAGGTGTATGCAGTCACCGTGCAACCAACTCGCCAGACACAAGCGAGAACGAGGAGGGGCCCGAACGGTTTGTAACAATGAAGGTTTCACTGACGTAAGTTTACCAGCAATATACATATTACTACTGGTAGACATACACCCGTACTAAGTCTTCAAAATGTTGATATTTCAACACAGCTGATCAAGTAGGATTACATATTCTTCTCAACGTTTTGTTGTGGAATTCTTATAAATGTCACACTAAGATCCATGACAATTAGTTACCCCCATCCCCGTTATCCTAAAAGTAAAACAGTGGGTGTTTGATGACCCTGATAATTTTCAGTGTATTGCATTGTACGCGCAGAATCAGAAATTAAGGTGTAAAACACAATTATACACGCTACCAAGCATGTCTGTGCCAGTTGATGAGGAGTGAGTGAGTATGGTTTAAAGGCCGCTTTTAGCAATATTCAAGCAATTTCACGAGGGGGACACCAGAAATGGGCTTCACACATTGTGACCGTGTCGGGAATCGAACCCGGGTCTTCGGCGTGACGGGCTAACGCTTTAACCACTAGGCTACCCGACCGCCCCTGATTGATGAGGAAGTATCTAGTTAAATAATCATGCAATCTCATTGTAAAAGGGGAAGTACAGTTATCATACGGTCTATTTATTGTATTATGAAAAAATCAGTGATGACACCAGATGTTCGCGAAATGGGTAAGAATAAAAACGTCATGATATTTGTCGTATAATGGTTATAAATTACTTTGTTTCCAGACAAACCAACACCAACAAAGACTTTCAAACCTTGGACATGTAAATACTCGTTTTGACTCCCCAAGTGTTCCAAGGTCTGTCGGTAATACACCGGGTGAGGAGGCGGTGTAGAGGCACAGCGGTCAATCCTGTCTCATCATGGTCGAGACGCCATGGAACATAAACCCAGCTGGAACCAGAATATGATCTTTTTAAGACACTTAATTCATGTCGACATAGAGTTCATTTAATACCTGAACTTTCATTTGTTCCTTTTATTTTCAAATGTGTTATTTTCGTTAACAATGTAGATGGTTCTTGTTGCGGTTACATAACATAGCATCTATACATTGTATCAATAGCTGTTTTAAATGTGGATTATTATCAGTGAAAGTGCTTGCATTAAGAGCAGCAGATAATGGGATGTCATTGATGGATGATATAGGAACGAAGGCTGTGTGTTTGCTGTAAGGAGATCAGACATACATTTGTGGGTTTTTTAATTAACCAATCTTTAATTACATGTAGTTGTCGTCGTGCATGATGTAAACTGAAAAGACTAACACCTGTAATAAACCTAAAAGTAGGGTAATTCATGATCTGTATCTGAAAGAGTTAAATACATCATGTTAACATAGAACTACAAAAGGTTTAAAGTGTGTGTTAAAACCATGTGTGTCATCCTTGAAATGAATACTTTTAATGTAGTTCAAAATTAATTCCACTAAATACAAAGCAAAACTTATGTGGCCAGCGTTTATTATTCACTTTATATGCCAAGCATAATATATCAACTTATTATCTTCTTTTTTTAACTTTGTTTCCTTCAAATAAATTTATTTCTGCTGCTTGTGTTATGTGTTTGTTCTTGTTGAGCCACAGGATCTCATTGTGCAAAGAGATCGCACTGCTACGACCATTGTTTGTCTGTACTTAGGTTAAAATAGTCTTAGTGTTCTCAGATGGTTAGATGTACATGGCCATTCGGTCAAAAAAATAGATCAGATGAAATAAAGGTCAAAAGTATGAAATAACATTCAAATGATACGAATAGAGTATTAAATGTAACTAATAAAGGTCAAAATACAAAACAAAAAGACGCCACATGAAGAACAATATGTAGTAATTAAAGAACGTCAGTGCACACGAAAGGACACCAAAGTCTAAAGCACAACTTGACAATTAAGAACGCCAGATGGTACTGTAATTTGTACAACATTGCGAATTTAATCGGCTTGTTCATCTGTGTATAAGATGTATGACGCCATTCTTCATGCAGCCACTTTTTGATGTCATATACATGTTGCGATAACATCACGCGATATCACCAGAACTCGTCTCGACTTTTGAACGTCGAAAAAATCTTTCACAGCTAAAACATAATGTGTCTTGTGATTCGTTTAAATACATCGAGGGCTTGCTCGAGTGATGCCGAGCCATGTCCACCATGCGTCTAGAATAGTCATTTTCATTGGCTGTTAAGCGAGAGAAGTGGGTGAAAGAAAAGATGGAGCTGATCATAACAGAATGGAGATACAACTCTGGATAATCGAGGGGGGTCTTTATCATGTAATGACCTTCTTAAAATAATGTAATGTCGCTAGATGAGGTGTAACACCAATGAAGGCAATGTTTGAGTGGTTTATCATCACTTCCCCACCACATTGTTGGGGATTTACAGTTACTGTGTTTATACAAGCAAAGGGGACATACCAAAAGCGCTCAAAGTAGTTAGTGCGTCAATTCAAGTAAATGTTTATGTATGAGCAAGTGATTTGTGTTCACCATATCAAAGTCTGTAACAACTTACATGTGAGTAATCCCATTTGAATGATATGTAAGTATGTAATAATTAAGACACCTGCAGTGACCAGTTAACAAGTAGTCAGTGAGATAGTATATACATAGTGGTAATTCCAAATAAAGTCATTACTAAAGGACAAATGCACTTGTGGAATGTCGAGTTTATTCCCAACACATAAACAAACAAACATCCACCATACCCAGCTCCCTTAGTTCTCCTCCCCAATCCCATCGGCATCTATTCCAAATCTCAAAATTCCCAAATTCTATATAAGCAACCCCTAAACCCCCCTCTTGGGTTGCACAGACCACCTTCGCCCCTTTCGGAAACACATTAAATGGCCTGACCGGGCCCGTGTGCGAAATACGCATCAGTCGGAAAGCGCACGTTATATCTCCAAAGTAAGTAAGAAACAAATGCACTTGTGGAATGTCGAGTTTTTTCCCAACAGTCGTCGTGGCCGTAGCCTGAATATCCAAGTCTTAAGTATCAATTGCAACAAAAACAAATATTGACATTATTAAATGACATCATCCACTATATATGATAGTAGTTATATATGATTTGATAGTTCTGAGGAATACCGTTTTGTGGAAATGTTAAGCTAATACAAATTTAAGACGACCACTGCTGTCTGCTATTGTTCTCCGATCAGCATGACTGTTTGATCTTTTCCAAACAAAAGGGGGTTGCAACATGAGACGACTCCTGGTGCGTCCCTCGTGGTTTATTATCCATGCAGTCTTTTATTGTACCATAACCAACTCTCACTCGTCCTTTATTTGTTAAATACGAGAACACCAGAGATCTTGTCAAAAACACTGAGCACATGAAACGAAAACTGACCAAGAATCAAAGTTCTGCTCAACAGTAAATTTGTAACATCAACGAACTTATTGTTTACACAAACTGAGATCCAATATTTGTGAAAAAGGCGATTTTATTTTCCTAAAAGATTGCCAAATATGTCAGCAACGTCTTTGGAAATGTCACACAAAAACATCCTTGGTCTAGCGGGGGACTACTTCCGGTCTAACTTTCGCAACCAATTTGTTGATCACGTGATTGTAGACTGGCGCTACGAGGGAGTTGGATAATCACGCAACCTATGCTTGTCGTAAGAGGCGACTAACGGGATCGGCCGGCCAGGCTCGCTGACTTGGTTGATGCATGTCATCGTATCCCAATTGCTTGGATCGATGCTGGTGATGTCAATCACTGGAATGTCTTGTCTAGACTCAATTATTTACAGACCTCCGTCATATAGCTGGAATATTGCTGAGTGCGGCGTTAATGAACAAACAAACAAAACTCATTCATGAACCATGTTTCTTCTAATCTGCAGACGTTTGAGAGCAGGGTGTTATGTTTCTGTATTATAGCATAAAATAATGTTTTCTAAAACTCTGAACGGAGAAACTGAGTATTCATGATGTTTATTATACAGAATTTCGAATATAGAGAATCCCACAGTTATCCAATTCCCTGAAATCCGTAAAAATATCTAACGGATTGTGGATAAACAAAGGCCTTTCTCACCGGAAAGCATGGTACTCGCCACATAACCCAAGGGTACTTGCGACTAACGAGGAGAAACAATAAAGCGCTACTGAAATATCACACTGATACTGACTACCGTTACACTCCCCACCCAAAGTTAGTATTAACCTAATTTACATTAAACAATGAAAAATGCTGAAGTGGTATAAATATAAACACAATGGTTTGGCTAACAATACAGTATTGCTAACTTGAAATATTAAGCTAACAAACTATAGGCAAGTGTCACACCCTGACAATGAACAAAGGTTAATGCTTTCTTGCAAAACATATAATCATACAAAATATAAAACATGAAAATACACATCATTGTGACAATATTTATAGTTCGGATCGGATTCGGAATCATCATTCACAAAGTTATGTGAACCTGAAAATGAATTTAGCACAGTTAGGAACACAATACTGCAAATGAATTTACACACATTTGAACACAGTTAGTTCTCTTTTTCTAAGTGAAGCACAAGTTTGTGAACTGGTCTCACAAAGTTTGATACACCACAGTCTACTTTCACAGTTCTGACTATACAATCTTCACTAAGGTACACTTCTGAGATGCGTCCAAGTTTCCAAAGAAATATTGTCGTCCTTGATTATCACGATGTCGTTAACAGAAAGATTTCGACATCGGGCAGTCCACTTCTGCCGCAACTGAAGACTTTGCAGATACTCTTTCCCCCAACGACTCCGGAATTCATTAGCGATGTATTGAACTCGGCGCCATCGCTTCCTGGAATACATGTCCTCCTTAATGAATGTTCCAGGTGGTGGAAGGATTACCTTAGACTTCAAGGTAAGAAGGTTATTTAGTGTCAGAGGATTCTGGAGAAGACGGATCGCACAGAGTGTCAACAGTTAAGGGTCTGCTGTTGACAATGGCAGCAGTTTCAAACATCACAGTAAGGAGGCATTCATCATCCAACTGTGATCCAAAGTCATGAAGTAAAGCAGGTATGACATTTCTTGCAGTTCTAATCTCTCCTCCCAGACACCACCCATATGGCTTGCACATGGTGGGTTAAACTTGAACTCAAAGAAATTACAATCTCTCTGCAATAGGAATTGTCTCACTTTTCTTTGATCAAGATTTGTTAGAACACCATACAGTTCGGTCTTTGCCCAAAGTTAGTACCTTGATCGCATCTTAGTTGACGGATCTGACCACGCACTGACATAAAGCGTCTAAGGGCGTTGATAAATGAGTCTGTACTCATTGACACAACAGTCTCTATGTGTATTGCTCGGTAACACAGGCATGTCAACAGAACACCGAATCGCTTTAACACCTTTCTCCCTTCCTTTATATAAAAGGGTCCGAAACAGTCTACTGCACTGAATGAAAATGGAGGAGCTTCTTCTGTCCTATCAATGGGAAGATTTGACATCTTCTGGACTTGAGCCTTGCTTGAGTTTCCTACACGAAACACATTTCAAATTTTAGTAGGACACACCTGAGCTACAGCCTATGATCCAGTATCCACTTGATCTGATCTGATTGAGTGTTAGACCTTTTCTCTGATGATGAACTTGTTCATTCCAATGGCGGATAACATTTGTGGTGCTTCTTCGGCAAGACACCATGGTGCTTAAGGTCTTCACTAATCTGAGCATTTTTTTAACCGTCCACCGGCACGTAAGATCCAATTGCTGTTCAGGAATGGATCTAGATGATATAAGGCACTGCCTGATTTCAGAAATTTGTTGCGTTCAGTTGCCTTCTCGTTCTTGAATGTTCCCGTTTGATTAGTTCTGCCTGAACTAACTTCAAGATTACATCTCCCCTTGTTCAATTTTTTGACTTGCACTGAAACAGCTACTGATTCACAATCATTTTGTTTACTTTTCTTCAGGGTCATCAGCTGCCAGTATTCAGAAGCACAGTCTGGTGATGGAATCTCCTTTTCACAAAGGAAGTCTGGGCCACTTAACCACTTGGATGTCAACAGTTTGTTGACGGTTAACCCTTTGGATGCACAATCAGCAGGGTTGTCAGATGAACTTACATGATGCCACTGTTCAGGTGACGTTTTGTCCCTGATCTGTTGGATACGATTGGCTCCGTACACATGAAATCTGCGAGAGTCATTTGAGATGTAGCCCAACACTATTCGACTGTCAGTCAGTTTTGCACTTCGCCGAGATCTTATTCATGAGTTAGGAATTGTCCAACTTTTACTGATGTAAGTGCAGCGGTTAGTTCCAATCTTGGAATGGTGACGGATTTGACTGGTGCAACCCGTGCCTTACCAATTACCAGAGAACAATGTACCTGTTCATGTTCATTCATTAAATGGATGTAGGAGTACTGTCCATAACTGGTCATACCTGCATCAGAGAAGTGATGCAATTCTGTTGCAACAACATTCCCAAAGTCATGTGGTTTCACACATCTTGGAATTCTCAAATCATGAAGTGATATCAAGTCTGTTTTCCAAGCATTCCATGCCTTGAGGATACCATCAGATACCGGAGTGTCCCAATCATACCGATCCCTACACAACTCCTGAAAAATCGCTTTACCTCAGAGAATAACTGGGGCTGGTAGTCAAATTGGATCAAAGATGGAACAAACTCTTGGCAATATTGTGTGTCTTGTGACAACTTTGTCCTGGTGACTGTCAAGTTGTATCTGAAACGTAAAACAGTCCGATTCTACACACCACTGTATGCCTACAGCTCTTTCTGTTGGCAAGGCATCACAATCAATCTCAATGTCCTGAACACCACTTATATGATCCTCAGGCGGAGTAGTTGATATGACATCCTTAGAGTTGGAGATGAACTCATGCAAATGAAGGCCTTTCATTGCACATACACTCTTGCTTTCAATAATGAGTGTCACTGCATCACAGGGTGTAGGAACAGAACACAATCCGTCGTCAACATAGACGTCAGCATAAACTGCTCCTTCACAGATGTTCTGTGAGATAGATGAACTTCAGATGGCAGACGTAGCTTTGCCAATTGAATCGGAGTTCTCAATTTGTGTTTGATCAATGATACCGACAACACCCCATCTTAGGTCGGTACGTTGTCCATATGGTTGACCTTCCTGAACTGGAGCGATAACCTCATGAGATATGAGTGCTTGTGGGCGATTATAGCCTATCAATAGACCAATGTCATCATCGTATGTTGGCTTCAATACATCACACAGTTGTCGTAAGCGTGACCATGCTTGCACTTTGTCGGGGGTCGAAATATGGTCCTAATTGGCTGGTATCACATCTCTTGAATATGTTCCAGGGAGAGTAATCCTGAACACATTGTCATTTCCTCGACTTTTAAGACCTCTAACCTTCTCGCTTCTGACATGTGCATTTGCTGAAGTCATTGTAGAGAGCAACAGATTAACTCGTGTTCCTGTGACACCGAGTTTGTTGCACAAGTCTTTTAACACAAAAGTCGCATCGGAATTGCGTATCCAGCAATGCATATGTCAACAGTTCATTTGACGGATTATCGGAATGAGATACCCACAGAGGTAAAATCATGGAGCACTTATCCAAAGAATTGCTTACATTACTGAGATGGCTAATACTTTTCAGCTTTGTCTCCTCAGAAGGTTTAGGGAGATCACCATGTAACATAGTAGCACGAAGATGTGAGAATGTCTTACATGCTAGCCTGTTCTGACAACACTTTGGAAGATGTCCTGGCTTGAGTCATCCAAAGCACACTTGACAGTCTATGACGAACTGTTTTCTTTCAATCAAGGGCTTAGACAACAATGTCTCACACTCATCAAGCTTGTGTTGACCTTTACGGAAAAGGCAAGTTTCAAATTTCACATTTAATTTCTTGTCTAATTTACTTGTGGCAGTGCTTAGAGATGAATCTTTCAGATTTGTGTCTAACACTGTACCATGTAGTTTAGCTGTCTGATGCTGTGACGATACACGAGTGTTCTTGGTGCTTGTTCTCATGTTTCGATTCCAAGGGAAAAGAAGTGACAGGATCACACATACTTTCTGCTTCCTTATCAATGAAAGTCACAAATCTTGAGAATTTGGGAAACTCTGATGTCTGTTCCCTGAATTCGGCGACTTTACGTCACCAACAATTGAGGAGCCAATCAGGTAGCTTCTGAATAAGCTTACGAGTTTCACGTTCATCATTTAGGATGTCTAGTGATCTTACACTTGACACTGCTGTTTCACACTGTCTGAGAAAGTCTATGTAATGCATTACCATCCTTTGCTGGAAGTTTTGGCCATGAATCTAGACGGTCACGAAACGCACCTCCAATTATGAAATGGTTTCCAAAACGTTCATCAAACAATCTGGTTGCCTCACTGAATGCATCCTCTGACGATAAAAGAAAAAATCCATCAACAGCATCTTTGGCTTGTCCGTCAAGATAGCGTTGCAAATAATAGATTTTTTCACCTTCAGGAATACCTCACCTCCTTTTCAAGACATTGAATCCACTTTTCATTGTGGGTACATTAGAGGGTCCCCAGAGGATGTTCCTGGCTCTGGTGGAGGTAAACGCCAAATGTTTATCTGATTTGCTAAGGCCTTGATTAAATCTTCATTCTCTGAGTGGAACGTTTTGACTGAACGGAAAATTTTAAGAGTCTTGAACGTTTCTAATCGGAACTGATTCTATGTCTATATTTACAATGTCACTTTTGATTTGAGTTTTAATTTCACTTTGTGTAGGATTTTCCACCTGAACTGAGTCAATATAATTTTGTACAAACATGTTTTTTTCCATCCGGACATAAAGCAGGAGAACGAAGAGAATCCTCATTCACTTCACTTTCTAGTTTCTCTACAGCTTCTAATTGTGACATAGCCATAAATAATTTCATTTCAATCTGACACCTTTCAAGCTCAGCTCTCTTTTGATTTCCAACTTCAAGAAATTTCAATTAAGTCTTTAATGCTTCAACTTCGGCCGTAGCAGCAATTAATTTTGGTCTCATATTGTTTTGACACATTCGACATTTTTTATGACTTAGTCTTTCAGCGAATTTCCGTTCACTCAAACCAAATTCAAGTTCACAGAGTTTATCATGCACGTATTTAATTCACTCAAAATGTTTGATTCAATCTCGTCAAATTTTGCAAGCAAGTGTTCATCAGAATAATTGAATTCCGTTAGTTTCCCATGTTTACTACACACAATTGCCATACAGTCTTCTAAACAATCACGAATTGAATGCAGATCAGATATGTCCACACTGTCAGATACTAATTTCATGACACTACTCGCCTGCCGACGCAATGCAGCTGGTGCAGATTTGAAAAGTTTCAAACATAGTTCAATCTTGTAGTCAGTGTAGTCTTGTGTAGGTTTAGCCGCACGGTTGCTTAAATCATCATTACAATTGTTCAGATTGTCGATATTCATATACATGCTGACACTACTGAAATTCAACTTACTCCCGGTAAAAGTTCTTTCCACTCAAACGATGTTTTACTATAATGTTTCCTAAAACTCTGAACGGAGAAACTGAGTGTTCATCATGTCCATTTTACAGAATTTCTAATATAGAGAAACTCACAGTTATCCAATCCCCTGAAATCCCAAATACATCTTGACGGAATGTGGATAAACAAAGGCCTTTCTCACTGGAAAGCATGGTACTCGCTACATACCCCAAGGGAGCTAAAAATACTTGCCACGAACGAGGAGAAACAATAAAGCGCTACTAAAATATCGCACTAATACTGGCTACCTTTACACATAATTAAACTAGCTACTAGATCAATCACAAGACCAATGAAGAACAAGGCTTGCTTTGTTTCATGATAAAACATTGTTATATCACAACGTCATTTCCATACATTCGAGCATACGCTCACAACTTGAATACGTCGTGATTATTAAACGATGCTATTTATGAGAGGGTAGTGAGCTGTTCCCCTCAGTCGTTGCTGAGCTACGCAGATACACG
This sequence comes from Haliotis rufescens, assembly GCF_023055435.1. NCBI lineage: Eukaryota > Metazoa > Mollusca > Gastropoda > Lepetellida > Haliotidae > Haliotis > Haliotis rufescens. Next base: position 2,092,613 of record NW_025963990.1, read on the forward strand.
CAATGGCCGAACGACCGCATCTAAAAGTAGGCGAGATATAATCAGGAAATGAACGACGGGAGGGAGTTGTTTATCGTACAATAAAACACTGCAGTGAGAAAACACGAGGGGTTCATTTCACAGTTCCCTGTTTATAAAATGGACTTGTCCGACATTGCCGGGATTGGATTTTATTCGTGGAGGCATCATTATTCAAATATACGGGTAAGTATTTTTGTGCCTGTAAATGAAATTAAAGAGGCTGCAAATAATGTTGATGTCTAATATAAGAAATAGACGACTCCTGGTCTTTCTATATCGTACAATAAAACACTACAGGGAGAATAAACCACGCAACCCCTCGTGGTCCCTTCTCTAAACACTGTTTTATTGTACGATAAGCAGCTCCCGCTTGTGGTTTATTTCTTAAATAAAGTACGTGAATACACAAATCGGGATCGTAACAAAGTACCCACTCCATACATAATTCAACAAGGCTAAACCCTGAGCTCGTTTATGCGAGGAAACACGGCATGTCAGTGTCACCTGTATCGGTCAAAGCACGTTATGCAAAAAGGAAACACAATTAGCGCTCCCTAACCATAGCAGTGAGTATTTCCCTGAAATCTCCTTTCTATTCAACGGACATAGCGGCTGCCACAAGTATGAACAGAGGCGGGTCGAGATGGGCTATACGTGAGCAAGGTATAGGTTGTAACGCATTCAATTTCCATCCAACGACAGCAAACACGAGCGTCCACAGCCGAGAACCGAGATTGGGTCCTACAGTCAAGACATGACACTAAATCACGTAATGCAGGGTGGTGTCTTTACTGTATGACCCAATCGCGTCTCTCGGCTCTCGGCTAAAGCGTCCATTAATCTAGTATAGTTCATGGGATGGTATTTAGGTTATACATATTTGTTAAAGGTAAGATTTGCGATATGGCAGTCTATATAGTAATACATTTTATGTATAAAGTGAAAGTTCAGCATGTGTTTAGTTACATGTAGACAGTTGCGCAATATACAAGGAAAGTCAACCTATGGCAGCCAGATAGATAACAAGGGCGGGTGACCGACATAACCTCATCCAGGTGTGTAACCAATGGGAGATAACCACCGATCCAGTCCCGACCGATCAGCCCCGCCCACAAGCTGCCGTCCTCGTTTTAGGCGTTAGGGGGAGAACCACTGGCTAAACTTGATTGCGCGAGCGAGGAATTTTGGCTCAGAATATTTTGTTACTAGTAGTGTGTCAAAAATATCTAAAGAAGATGGTTCTATATAATCTGTTTTAGGTTCTACTGTAGTTGTCAAATTGTATGTCAGGCACAGTATATTAAATTGTCAATATATATCATGTCAATATCATATTTTTCATCCGAGGGCGGGGTAACTAATTTTTTTTCATCGAAATAATATTGAAATAATTGGAAACCGTAAACACAAGCACAAGTTGCAAATCATGTGGATATCTATAAATAGATTTGTCAACAGTAAACATTGTCCACGTTTTATATCGGGTGCTCTAAATAAAACCAATATAACCTGAAAGGCATAGAGTTAGTGAGCCTTTTTGTAATGAATAAAAATAAAAGAATAGCTGATAAAATCAAAGCAGTACATTATTTCCCCTCACTGCTACATTGTTTTTTATTATATAATAAATGAATCATAACATATATTTTATTTGGGCATCTGGAACATGAGGTTTGGCATATGTTACCAGAGTTAAATCTAAACCAGCTCAGAGGCTGATATTCAGCCCCAAATCTGCATCAGATGTCAGTAAACTTTCCCTTTTCAATAGTTTTAACATATCTATGCCATCCTAAAATAAAACAGAATTTAAGGAAATTATAAGTTATAAGTTTTTTATCCCAATATGTTTAACAAGGTCACTTAGTTTGGAATTTTAATTTAGATACAAATCCCTGGTCACATTTCCAGAATATTGGACTTATTAAACAGCCAGTATTTAGGTACATGGATGTGACAACAGTGGAAAACATTGAGAGGATCCAAGATGAAATGAGCACCTGTAATTGCCATGGTTATGGCTAATCAATCGGATCTATATTCCATAACCTGTGGTGGCAGAACAAAATTTGGTAAAATCCTATCGATATTTAAAAAACCCAGATGAAAATGTCCTGAAGTCAGCAAAATCACTGTCAAGTAAATATGAAGCTCATTTTGAACATAATCATAACCAAATCGTGAACAATATGTAAACCAATAAACACTAGCTCTTGCGCAAATAATGACGATCTCCCCAAATCATGGTAGAGAATTACTTTTTGGTTTAAATACATTTCAATATTCATCACAGTTATATATGAAATGAATCAAGAATTATATAATTTATTCTGCATCTGAATTAATCAGGCACTCTGGATAAAAAAAAATGTCTGATCAGGGTGTGACAAAGAGATACTGCCTTTGTTTTTACAAATTCTTTGTATCTTGGTGAACTTCTCAGTCCGAACTAGAAAATAAGTATAGTTTATCACTTCTTTACATCCGTAAACTTTGGTGTATCCATATAGTTAATGGAAAAAACCCGAGACAAAACCCTTTCCATATCAAAAAGAATAAAGCAGAGTCGATGGTACAATTCCGACTATATCATGAGCATGTGTTTATGAATCACTATCAAATAGTGACGATACCTGATAATCGCGAAAAGGTGGCTCCCGTCACAAACACATGCAAAGGCAAGTCAATTGTTAACCTGAAAAAACACGGGAACATATCGTACAAGTCAGAAAAAAAGAGACTTGAAATCAGAATACAGATGCTGACTACAGATGATATGGTTTCTTAAGATGACATTTCAACTTAGAGTGTGTGTAATACCACACCGTCAGGTAAGCTATAGTTATTTATATATTATATAGCGAATCGTAATTTACCAATACCAACACTGTGACAGAGGCTGTGTGATTGAATTCACTTGAATGTCTTTTATTTCATGACTCGTGTAATACATTATTATGTATATGTAAATTTCGAGTCCACATGATACGTACACATCAAAGGTTGGTAATGAATTTGGGACATATTGTCCCTTTGTGTGGTACAGTATGTGGTATAGTATTATACTATATACTAATCATACACTATAACATTCTCAACTTCATATTTCCAAAGGTACAACTGTTCACAACCCTGAGGACACAATCATCGGATGTAACCGACGGATGTTTGAGAAACAGCTTGCGTGTGATGTCAAGTTTAAGATCGGGCAGTCGAAGTCGCCGGTAGGTGCCCACAAGTATGTGCTGAGTGCCAGGAGTGATGTCTTCTTCACCATGTTCAGTGGGTCGGTGCCCCAAGGTGCTAACGTGGATGTTCCTGACATAGAGCCGGGACCCTTCAATACTTTCTTACGGTATGATCGGTCTCAATTCTTAAGAAGGGCTTGGTGTCGCAGATTTCTTGTCAATCTTAGCAAATGTGGTAGCAATTCAATAGCGAACGAATGTTATCCGATCTTGGTGGATTTTTATAGGGCAAGAAATGGGGGAACGCATGTGCATTTCAACTCACGTGCATCGCGTTACCATGGCTGTTGCTGTGATGCATTTGGGCGATCGGTTTTTTGGTCATCTGCTTTGTTTTTTATCATCAAATTTCATTTTTCCCTACAAGGTAATGTTTAATTTTAGAAACTTTGACAAAAAATACCCAGAAATTTAAATGACAACTTTTCAAGCACTGTTACTTGGGGTGACGTTTCTTTTGCGGTTCAGTATATTACTAATTATATCTATATATTTAAATAAGGATACAAACTTCATCAAGTGAGGGCAATGGGGTAGCCTAGTGGTTAAAGCGTTCGTTTGTCACGCCAAAAGCGTGGTTGTGTTACACCTATGTTCGGTGTCCCCCACCGTGATCATACTGGAATATTGCCTTAGAGGGGTTAACACTCATGAGGTAAATTCTCCATTCTAAGTTTGGATGTCGGGCAATCAATATTTATTCCTTTACCGTATATAGCGTAGATATACGGCTAGTTTTTCGTTTCTAGAATTATGGGGGTTTCAAGGGGGTCGCCCTATACACAGGGCAGAAGAGTTTTGATCTTTTTTCCCCAACGCAAAGATATTACCACGGGCACCTAACACCGGAAATACAATGTCAACAAATCCGTACCGAAATTGATCTTGTAATAACACCGTCTGGTTATAAAAAATGTGTTCATTGTACATCTGGACTTATGTTCATAAACTATTTTTTTTAAAGTTCATTGAATATTGTTTACATTAATTTCGGAGAAATCGTGTATGAAGTGATCAGTTGATTGCACAACTCATCGTTATTTACAGCCACCACAGTCAGATTACCGCCACTGACGCATTGCAACGAACTAAAGTGGACCGAGGATGCATACATATATCACAAATGCCTTCATTTGACTCGCTAAAAAGTCATATTGCATGCAATTTGACTATTATATGTCAACATAAAGTTTTAGCGAGCGCCTCCTCGGTGCTTGGACAAATTGTCCATAGGTAAAAATATCTGGCAATAGTTATCACTGTACCAAAGGTACGCTTATGGTTATCATAATCTGAAATATATATAGTAAAGCTGCAGCTAAAATAACACGATATTGGAATATATTAATCCTGATAAAGTAATCGTTTCAGATACAATTATTCGTCAAGATTCTTTGAAGTAATATTATTGGGTAATTTTTAACAGAATCACCGGTAGATTGGGAGAAAACGATTGAACATTTGATTGCTGTTTCTGGCTCAGTATACGAAAAAAATACACACGGTAATCTTAAACACTGCATAAAAAAACGATGCCTAGAAGAACAGGAAATACAATTTGTAGTGTAAGTTATTTCTGTTTCAGGTACCTGTACTGTGACGAGGAACTCATTGACTCCGACAACGTGCTCTCCGTCCTCTACTGCTGTAAGAAGTACAACGTCCAGTCTCTGCTGACCAAGTGCGTCGATTTTGTAAAGCAGACGATGTCTGTCGACAATGTGTGTTCTTTGTTGGAACAAGCTCACATCTTTGACGAGCAGCAGTTGTACCAGAGTTGTCTCTCCTTCATTCACCAACAGGGGGCTACTGTGTTGCAAACAGACGGATTCCAGGAGCTCTCGCGCGCATGCGTCTTAGATGTCATTTCCTCCAACTCTTTGGCCTGCCAGGAACACATCGTCTTCGTGGCAATGCTTCGCTGGGCAGAAGCGGAATGTAAACGTCAAAGCAAGCATGTACAAGATTCGACTATGAGGGTAGTTCTCGGGGAACTGGTGTTCCAGATTCGCTTTGGGCTTCTCGACATGTCATATTATTCCGCACAGGTGTCCACTCGCCAGATACTTTATGATGCGGAAAAACTGGAGCTTTTTCAGGCCATATCCGGCACTACTGTGAGAGGGATGAAGTTTAATGGTAAACAGCGAAACTGTCCACAAAGATATGAATCATGTCGCCGAGGTCTAAAGATTTTCTAAAAGAATTCAACTTCATATCAATATATATAAGAAATAGCTAATGTCATGGCTTTGTGGAGATAACATGTAAGTCACTGATAACGGGACCAATAACAAGGAAGATTTTTAATCCTTAGTTTAATATTATTGCCATCAATACAATATCAAAAATCATTGTTAACATACTTATGGCCTATTAGAAACATATTTATCTGCCCTTGATTCACACGCTCTAAGCGGCAGATTTTTCTGGCGAATATAACATGCGGCGTTTACACGCTCCAGTCGCTTGCAATAATTGCCAAAATCGTCATATGCGCTCTCGTCGCATTAATTTATTCCATATATAAATGAATATTCCCCTTGCCTTATAGATTTGGTGATTTTTTACGTGTTAAAAAAGGTATTGTTTTGTGCTCTATATACTAGTCTCTGGATGAGAAACTATCAGTCTGTTACAGCTTATTGAAACAAAATGTCCCAGTATTCAACAAATTCCATGCCACTTCTACTCAATGAATGTATTTTTTAATGTATTTTTCTTAACCATGTTTGATTTCACTATTAATACACATACACACAATTCCCCTCCAACTTCTAAATTCCCCTCAAAGACATAAACCTGTTCGATCACATGTAACTGTTATTTAAAGTGAGTTTCCACCGCTTCTCATCTTATCCCTTCTCCTTGGTTGTTCGTGTGGAAGTTCACTGATGCAAAATACCTATTCGGCGTCGCGAGTGGTAAAAAGTAAGGTTATATAAAACCTCTTGCCGCACTTATTTCAAAAATGTTTTCACGTAATCCTTTGCTATTGGGTTTCATTGTTCATTGTCTCATAGGCCTTTCATGGTTTTTTATGTCTAATGTGTACACATGTGACACATAAATAAAATATTTTCTTATTTTCTTTTTTCTTCTTGTTATAATGTTTAATCAAAGGTATTCACTTAATTTTGTTGTTATTTGTGCAGTTCGCAAGCTCCTCTATCATCACAAAAGGAAACAACATAATACATTCCTTATAATATTTTCCCACACTCCTTGAATATATGTGGAGGATAGATGAAGAAAGCATAACGTTAATACTATGAATAAGTAACTTGTGAAGTTCACTAAAATGTCACCAGCTGGAACTTGTCACAGAAAAACACGGGTTTTAGTGGTTTACCCCCACTGTGCCAACTTCTGAATTTGGATCTTATAACAACAAAGGATTAAGGGATTAGGCCGTTTCACCATCAGGGTTGCAGTGCCCACTTTGCCAAAGTGCATGTATAGACCCATGAATATACTAGTATATTGAAATAAGCATACACAAGAATGACATAAAATTCATAAACTGGATGAGTTACTTCCTACATAGAAACAAAGGATTAAAACTCCTTAAGACATCCTTTATAAATGATGTTCACAAGTCTTCATTGGCAATTACCTCTAATAGCAAACTGTTAATGTTGGTATCCCCAAGCACCAATACTCAGTACGGTCATTGGGCAGTTGTAAAAATCACAAACACAAATGAGATCCTGTATGCATGGGCATATCCGATTATTGTTACGATCACATATCCTATCTACAGTCAGCGAACATGTCAGTCTGTATTCTTACTGACTTACTTATATTGGAGGTAGTTTTGGTTTTAATATTTTATTTGGGGTTTAAATGCGACTAATTAGTCCTGTTTTAATAAGGTATATGCCTAAAGCTTTGAATTTTTCTAATTTATTTTGTGGATTTAGGATTGATTCTAGTGTAAGTCCGGTTTTAAGATTTAGGGTGGTCTGTAGTGTTGTTCGGTGTGTTTGGTAGTGTGTGCGGTGAATGAGTATGTGTTCTGGTGTTTCTTGTTGTTTGCAATGTGGTCAGTTTCCTGGTGTCTGTATTCTTTTCCAATATCTTGTTATAGGTGGTGGTATATGTTAGAACCCGCATTCGGAAAAGATATCCAGAGTCCCCCACCAGACTTCCTTTTAGTAAGTAAGGATAAGAATTTATGGATGAAGAACTTCTTTATTACAATTAAGAGCGACGTTTTGGTGTAGGTTCTAACACGTTATCAAGCAAGTCATATGTTTTGAGAGTATACATCAACCTTATTAAATGTATATTATACGGCATAAATATCTTAGTAAGAGACATGCTATCACTTTTATTAACTTGGACCTCCTCAAGGGTTGCATAGGGTGATGCTCCCATATAAATAATACTGCAACGTCGACGCTCGTGTTTCTTAAGCCATTTAATTGATAGACCTGGTAATATTTCGAAGGCATCTACCGGTGCATTTCAAAACAAGACTTCAATAATAATTGTAGAAGGATTAGGCAATAGCTTCCTCCACATCAGACCCGTGAAGATCTGGGTTGTCTTCAGCAACCCATGCTTGTCGTAGGGGCGACTAACGCGATCATGTGAAGCCCATTTCTGGTGTCCCCCGCCATGATATTGCTGGAATATTGCGAAAAACGGCGTAAAAATATACTCACTCACTCACGTTCATAGGCCACACCCAATTTACCCATAGCTTTCCAGAAATTTCGAGAGTCTTGTGTTTTGTACTTGTCCAGTAAACGCTGTTGTTCTGTTGCTTGGAAGGAGCGCTTCTTTTTTCCGTTATTCTTTCTGCCAGTGGCAGTAGGCCCGACTGTCTTATCACATTCTGATTACATAAAGGACAAGAAATTATCATAGCGTAATTAACATCCCTATTAATAGTTTCCTGTAATTAAACCGCTAGATCCTCCCCTTGAAAAAAAGGTCTGATATCTTATCTTGTCTTCATCGTTTTGACGTGGCTTGTCCACATCCAACTTCCGCAGAGGGCGCTGTATGGCTGTGAGAGACAAGCAATGAGTGAGTGAGTGAATTGGGTTTAACGCCGCTTTTATCAGTATCCCAGTTATATCACGGCGTTTCAGCTTATTGTGGGAGGAAAGCCCGAAGTGATGCAGGTCTCAGACGTTTACCACTTCGGTGAAACCCACGAGCACGGGTATGGTGCTGGCATGCACAAGGGACGCAACTCTGCATAGCGAATCGCGGCGTCTTAGACGGCTGGGCCACCTGTGCCCCTGACAAGCAATGAAATGGTCAGATATGTTGTCAGGGCAATTAGCGTCGGCTACTGGAAAAATCCTGTTCACATTAAACGATTTGAAATATACCTGTCACCAGTCTGGCTACTTTGTTTATACACTTCTAAGTCGGTCGATTTCCCAGATATTAAACGCCACACTCAGCATTATCACCGCTATATGACGGCGGTCTGTAAATAATCGAGTCTGGACAAGACAATCCAGTGATTGACATTATGAGCATCAATCTTCGCAGTTGAAATACAATGACATGCATCAACCAAGTCAGCAAACCTGACCACCCAATCCCGTTAGTCGCCTCTCACGACAAGCACAGTCGCCTCGTATGACAAGTATGACATAACTGATAGAACTGAAATTCTCTTCAAAGCTGCGTCAACCAAACTAACTCGGATTCATTGTCCCAAGGGCGATAACCGCAAGATAGAGTCATGTTGCCGCCACGTTGTGTTTTATTTTAATATTTGGAACTATACGACCTCAACAAAAGCGAAGCGACAAAGTCAAATACCCCGGCGCCTCCTATAGCAAGTAAGGTTTGCTGAAGGCCCAAATTGTAAGGCGGATCTTCACGGGCCGGATAGAGTGGTAGGGATCTCAGGTTGATTAACCTCCTATTATCGCAATACATATGAGGTCCTACCGCACCGAAACCGTGTGGCCTTTTTATACAGGAATAAAGATAATGATTAAATGAAATATACAACAAAAATGTGTATCCATGAAAAAAATACTCTCTATTGTAATGTTGTTACATGGTGATCTGCAAATAGAAAAGAAGAAATGACCCAGTCTTCAGTTCGAACAGAACTAAATTGTGAAATCAGTAACTATCCTCACAAAGCCAATAATTAACAACTCATATTAAAATACATAGTTATTGGTTTACAATCACAAAAGGCAGTACATATATACACAGTCAAATATATGACAGCAGCAATTAGTTGCAGGCCTTATAATACACGTCTGTGCATTCACCAATATCCATAGTTTGTCACTGTTTGTTTGTTTGTTGTTTAACGCCACCCTCGGCAATATTCCAGCTATATGACGGCGATCTGTAAATAATCGAGTTTTTGCCCAAACAATCCAGTGATTGATATCATGCGCATCGGTCCACGCAATTGGGATCGATGACATGTATCAAAAAAGTCGCCTCTTACGACAAGCATAGGTTGCTGAAGACCTATAATTCTACCCCGGATCTTCACGGGTCTGGCATGAATAGGTATCTCATCGGCACTTGCAAATGGATAAACCAGGTCCTAAAAGGCCATGAATCTCCCTCGTCTCTCGCTTATAAGAGTGAGATGAGGTTGAACATTGCGTTCAAGATTATTGACTTATATAGTGACGTGCATGCACGTGTGTCTTGGCAGCTTGTACTGGTCTCGACTTAAATGTATGCTGTTTTATTGTGCTAACCTTCGGATATGCTGCAGTGTAGCATGGATGCCCCACTCAGACACATAACACTGACTCCAGGCCTGTCAGTCCTTGTATTATTCCCTTAATGCTGAGCGCTTGAGGGTAACAACGAGTACCATCTTTTAACATATTTTAGTTTGGCTCGTCCAGGGGATGGAAGCAAATTACACAATCACTACTCACAGATGACTTCTGGCCAGGAAACTACATGTATATTCTAATTAAGCCACGGTTCAAATCTTCATTTAGGCGTATGCAGTCACCATCCAACAAACTCGCCAGACACAAGCGAGAACGAGGAGGGGCCCGTACGGTTTGTGACAATGAAGGTTTCACTGACGTAAGTTTAACAGCAATATACATATTACTACTGGTAGACATACACACATACGAAATCTTCAAAATGTTGATATTTCAACGAAGCTGAACAAGTATGATTACATATTCTTCTCGACGTTTTGTTGTGGAATTCTTATAAATGTCACACTAAGATCCATGACAATTCTAATTCTTTATTCATGTACATGTGTAGGCCAGCGGCCCATGGTACAATATTTGGTCCATCATTAACATTTATAGGCTTAGTGTTTGGAGTCTAACATTCATAGCATGGTATATAAAAGTTGCAACATTTCTAATTACAGTTTCATTGTTTACCGCCATAAGCATATTGAATTTAGCAAGAGTAGGATGTACAAAATACTTCTGTGGTAAATACTGAAGACGAAGTTCATCATAAGCGTTACAAATTAATAAAAAATGATATTCATTCTCGACATATCTTTGGTTGCAACTATTGCACAATCTCTGCTCTCGTGGAGTATTAACCCATCTACCAGTCTCAATATGGAGAGTATGGGAGCTACAGCGAAACTGGGCTAGTGCAACACGAAATTTGTTGATAGTGATAGCAGACAAATACAACTCTAGACTGAATGAATTTTTGAAAAGTGTATAATGGAACATTTTAGAACTATTTGCTAAAGACCAATGCCAGTCCTGTTCGTAAGCAAATTTTAACCGATCTTCACATTCGGAAATAAATGATTCGGGGCAAATAACATATTGGTTCTCCCATATATATCCAAATCCAAGGTTGTATAAAAGAGTTTTGACTTTTGTAGCCCAATTAGTTTTACCATGTGTGGCTAGCTGAAATAACATATCATAACTTTTCTTAGGATATCGTGAATTTGGTAGGGACATAAGTTTACACCAATATTTTATACAGCGTTTATACGCAGAAATGTACAGTGGGTATCTTCCACACTCTCCTCGCACAACATGATTGGGAGTAGACGTTTTAACACCTAGCAGACGTTTACAAGCAAGTACATGGATACTTTCTATTTCTTTGCAGTTTTCAAAACTCCATATTTCAGCCCCATATAACATAATTTGAGCAATTTTAGTATCGAATATTTTAAAAAATAGTTTCAGTGGAATCCATGACAATTAGTCACCCCCACCCCCGTTATCCTAAAAGTAAAACAGTGGGTGTTTGATGACCCTGATAATTTGCGGTGTATTGCATTGTACACGCAGAATCAGAAATTAAGGTGTAAAACACAATTATACACACTACCAAGCATAGTCTGTAGCAGTTGATGAGGAGTGAGTGAGTATGGTTTTACGCCGCTTTTAGCAATATTCCAGCAATATCACGGAGGGGGACACCAGAAATGGGCTTCACACATTGTGCCCATGTCGGGAATCGAAGACGGGTCTTCGGCATGACGAGCGAACGCTTTAACCACTAGGCTACCCGACCGCACTAGTTGATGAGGAAGTATCTAGTTAAATAATCATGCAATTTCATTGTAAAAGGGGAAGTACATTTATCAGACAATCTTCTTATTGTATTATGAAGAAATCAGTGATGACACCAGGTGTTCGCGAAATGGGTAAGAGTAAACACGTCATGATATATGTCGATATAATGGTTATAAATTACTTTGTTTCCAGACAAACCAACACCAACAAAGACTTCAAACCTTGGACATGTAAATACTCGTTTTGACCCCCCAAGAGTTCCAAGGTCTGTCGGTAATACACCGGGTGAGGAGGCGGTGTAGAGGCACAGCGGTTCATCCTGTCTCATCATGGTCGAGACGCCATGGAACATAAACCCAGCTGGAACCAGAATATGATCTTTAAAGACCTTTAATTCATGTCGACATAGAGTTCATTTAATACCTGAACTTTCATTTGTTCCTTTAACTTTTAAATGTGTTATTTTTGTTAACAATGTAGATGGTTCTTGTTGCAGTTACATAACATACATAGCATCTACGCATTGTATCAATAGCTGTTTTAAATGTGGATTATTATCAGTGAAAGTGCTTGCATTATGAGCAGCAGATAATGGGATGTCATTGATGGATGATATAGGAACGAAGGCTGTGTGTTTGCTGTAAGGAGATCAGACATACATTTGCAGTTTTTTAATTAACCAATCTTTAATTACATGTAGTTGTCGTCGTGCATGATGTAAACTGAAAAGACTAACACCTGTAATAAACCTGAAAGTAAAGTAATTCATGATCTGTATCTGAAAGAGTTAAATACATGATGTTAACATAGAACTACAAAAGGTTTAAAGTGTGTGTTAAAACCATGTGTGTCATCCTTGAAATCAATCCTTTTAATGTAGTTCAAAATTAATTCCACTAAATACAAAGCAAAACTTATGTGGCCAGCGTGTATTATTCACTTTATTTGCCAAGCATAATATATCAACTTATTATCAATTTTTTTAACTTTGTTTCCTTCAAATAAATTTATTTCTGCTGCTTCAAATATGTGTTTGTTCTTGTTCAGCCACAGGATCCCATTGTGCAAGGAGATTGCACTGCTTCGACCATTGTTGGTCTGTACTTAGGTTAAAATAGTCTTAGTGTTCTTAGATGGTTAGATGTACGTGGCCATTCGGTCAAAAAATACATCCGATGAAAAAGGTCAAAAGTATAAAATAAAAGTCAAATGTTACGAATAAAGTGTTAAATGTAACTAATAAAGGTCAAAATACAAAGCAAATAGACGCCACATTAAAGAACAATGTGTAGTAATTAAAGAACGTCGATGCACACCAAAGGACACCAAACGCTAAAGGACAACTTGACAATTAAGAACGCCAGATGGTGCTGCAATTTGTACAACATTCCGAATTTAATCGGCTTGTTCATCTGTGTATAAGATGTATGACACCATTCGTCATGCAGCCACTGTGTGATGTCATATACAAGTTGCCATAACATCACGCGATATCACCAGTACTCGTCTCGACTCTTGAATTTTGAAAAACATCTTTTACAGCTAAAACATTATTTGTCTTGTGATTCGTTTAAATACATCGAGGGCTTGCTCGAGTGATGCCGCGATTTTGAATGTAGAGCTATGTCCACAACGCGTCCAGAATAGCCATTTTGATTGGCTGTTGAGCGAGAGAAGTGGGTGATAAGAAAAGATGGAGATGATCATAACAGAATGGAGATACAACTCTGGATAATCGAGGGTGGTCTTTATCATGTAATGACCTTCTTTAAATAACGTAATGTCGCTAGATCAGGTGTAGCACCAATGAAGGCAATGTTTGAGTGGTTTATACTCACTTTGCCACCACACTGTTGGGGATTAACAGTTACTGTGTTTATACAAGCAAAGGAAACATGCCAAAAGCGATCACAGTAATTAGTGTGTCAATTCAAGTAAATGTTTATCTATGATCAAGTGATTTGTGTTCACCATATCAAAGTCTGTAAAAACTTAATCTCAGGTTACTGATATGAAAGTATATAACAATTAAGACACTTGCAGTGACCAGTTAACATGTAGTCAGTGAGATAGTATATACATAGTGGGAATTCCAAATAACTTCATTACTGAATGGCAAATGCACTTGTGGAATGCCGAGTTTATTCCCAACAGTGGTCGTGGCCGTAGCCTGATTATCCAAGTCTTCAGTACCGATTGCAACGAACACAAATATTGACATTATTAAATGACACCATCCACTATATATGATAGTAGTTATATATGATTTGATAGTTCTGAAGAATACCGTTTTGTGGAAGTGTTAAGCTAATACAAATGTGAGACGACCACTGCTGTCTGCTCTTGTTCTCCCGATCAGCACGCCTGACTGTTTTATCTTTTCCAACCAAAAGGTGGTGGCAACATGGTTTATTCTCCATGCAGTCCTTTATTTACGATAACCAACTCTCACTCGTCCTTTATTTGTTAAATACGAGTACACCATGCATCTTGTCAAAATCACTGACCAAATGAAACGAAAACTGGCAAAGAATCAAACTTCTCCTCAACAGTAACTTTGTAACATCAACGAACTTATTGTTTACACAAACTGAGGTCTCATATTTGTGAGAAGGCGATCTTATTTTCCTAAAACGTCTTTGGAAATGTCGCAATGTACACAAACACATCCTTGGTTCAACGGGGGACTACTTCCGGTCTAAGTTTCGCAACCAATTTGTTGATCACGTGATTGTAGACTGGCGCAACGGGGCAGTTGGATAATCACGCAGACGTATCAACCCATGCTTGTCGTAAGAGGTGACTAACGGGATCGGGTGGTCAGGCTCGCTGACTAGGTTGATGCATGTCATCGTATCCCAATTGCGTGGATCGATGCTCGTGATGTCAATCACTGGATTCTCTTGTCTAGACTCAATTATTTACAGACCTCCGTCATATAGCTGGAATATTGCTGAGAGCGGCGTTAATGAACAAACAAACAAAAATCATTCATGAACCATGAATCTTCTAATCTGCAGACGTTTGAGAGCAGGGTGTTATGTTTCTGTATTATAGCATAATGTTTTCTAAAACTCTGAATGGAGAAACTGAGTATTCATGATGTTTATTATACAGAATTTCTAATATAGAGAAACTCAAGTATCCAATCACCTGAAATCCGTAAAAGATCTTGACGGAATGCGGATAAATAAAGGCCTTTCTCACCGGAAAGCATGGTACTCGCTTCATACCCCAAGGGAGCTAAAAAATACTTGCCACGAACGAGGAGAAACAATAAAGCGCTACTAAAATATCTTATTTACACACTGATACTGGCTACCGTCACACTCCCCCCGAAATTAGTATTAACCTAAATTACATTAAACAATGAGAAATGCCGAAGTGGTATAAATATAAACACAATGGTTTGGCTAACAATACAGTATTAAATGCTAACTTGAAATATTAAGCTAACAAAATATAGGCAAGTGTCACACCCTGACAATAAACAAAGGTTTATGCTTTCTGGCAAAATATATAATCATACAAAATATACTGAACAAGAAAAGTTCCTGTGACATTAAATAAGATTTAATTCAAAGCTATTTTTTTTAACAAATCTGAAACAAGTTCGGTTTGCAACAGATAAAAGACTCCTGTACGTGTTCAAATGGTTTAATTTGCCATACTTACTTTAAATAATTCGTGATTTCATAAACAAATGCCAAAATGTCAATTTACAAATCAATAGCGTGTGTGTCCACCTCTGGTTGCGATGCAAGCAACACATCTTCGTCTCATGGAATGGACCAGGCGTCGCCTAAAAGGCCTGTGGGATATCTGTCCATATCTGCTGGAGCATGTTTCGAAGTTCATAGAGTGTCTGTGGAACACGTGGTTGACGTCGAAGGCGCCGATCCATTTCATCCCACATGTGCTCGATTGGTGAGAGATCAGGGGAGCGAGCCGGCCAGGGGATTACATTCACGTTGTTTTGTTGAAGAGAATCCTGAACAAGTCGAGCAATATAAGGCCGGGCGTTGCCATGTTGAAAGGTAATGTCTGAGCCATGACGACGCAAAAACGGTAGAACAACAGGGCCGATGATGTCGTCGCGGTAGCACTGTCCATTCCCTCTACCACTATCAAACGGGTCCTCTGTTTGGCTGTAATCACACCCGATACCATAACGCTGCCGCCCCCGAACCGATCTTCTCAATGACACGATGATTGACGTATCGTTCACCTCGACGTCGGTACACTCGAATCCGTCCATCGCTGTGGCTGAGGTGAAAACGAGACCATGAATAGTGAAAAGATCTTGTCCCCACTGCATGGCCGTCCAGCGTAGACACTGTCTGCATCACTGAGACGTGCATGACGACGGTTTCCTATCATAATGGGACGTCTAGCGGGTCTTCTGGCGACAATCCCTGCACATCTGAGGCGACGACGTACGATTTGTGAAGATATTCGTCGAAGGCCAGGGATGCTTCTTGCAGTCACTGTTGCTGGCTGGAATCGATTTTGTAGGTGTGTTGTTCGAATCCAGTTGTCTTGTCGATTATTGGTTACGCGTGGCTTGCCACTCCGAGGATGGTCTCTGACTGCATTCGTCTTTTGCCAGTGTTGCCATAAACACCAAATGGTGTTTCTGTGGGCGTTAAATTGTCTTGCAACATCACGTTGACTCGATCTTGCTTCAAGCATACCAATGGCTCGCAGACGTTCATTTTCGGACAAGCGTGGCATTTCGTAATATTGAATAATTGAGTAATTTTGTTGTTTTTCTAACTGGTTGTTGTCAGCACGATGCTTAACAATGCATATGGAATCTCGTTAACGCAGATGTGTTTATACCCATTCTTGGGTAGTGAAATGCATGGGCTTGCATAAAAGTCAACTTTTGCATTGAATGCATGCTTTTCTGTAGCAGTTGCGTTTTTGTGTCTTGATTCCATACATATACTACAATATTGAAAACCAAACTTTACTTGATAAACTTGAAAAATACACAAAATATTGGTGTCATAGGAACTTTTGTTGTTGAGTATATATAGTTACTTAAAATGCATATCTTGATATTGTTTGTTGTAATCGTACAGTTACAAGGGCACGATTCTCATCCTCTGTGTTCAAGAACTGTGACCGGTCGTTGACACTGAATTACACTGCAGGATTAAAGAATGTAAACACTTAAAAATTGGATTGGATTAAACAGTTATAAACGTTATGAAAACGTTGAAACAGTTGCGAAACACAGTAAACAAAAGGTGCAAAACACAACTATGATACCCGTATCAAATACATCACCATCGAAAAAATCATCAAACATGTCTTTTTCCCGGCAGTATATTGCCACAGTTTGTAAAAATCGTCAGCCCTTCAACTGCAGCTCAAAGATCATCTCTTGTGTTTGGTGACCGTCGAACAGTGTTGTACAGTGAGTCATGGCTTGAAATGAGTCATTGAGTGAAGATTCGTTACTGCGTATCACAGTACAATGACTCGCAATTTCTAATACATCTTCCAAAAATCGTTCATTTTTTAAATACCCTCAACATCCACCCCTCCAACTCCTTCTCGGGGATGGGGGGACATGGGATTGGGTTGGGTTTGGTGGTGGTGTTTTCCATCACGGCCGAGATCGAAGAGACTGACGAAAACAACTTTTCAATTGCTGAACAATATTTATTTTTGATGAAAAAGTACAATTATGCGATATATTAATACGTTACTGTCCAGTGCACACAAGTCCCAATTGGTTGTGGTATATACACAATATATCTATTTAAGTTGATCTTTTAAGTGAATAGATAAAATATACATCTTGAAAAGATTTTAAAAAATACATTGCTTTTACAATTTTAACCTTTACAAGCTCATATTCAAGTTTTCACTGTCCGCTCAAGACATATGCGTGTCTAGGCGCTAATTTAAACTTTGTTACAATAGAAGAATATTCTGTGAGATTTCATTGATAGAAACACATAGCCAACATTCATATATCATTTATCGATGACATCCTATCAGCAGTTTCCATCAATGGAAGCCCTTGTAATTAGATTATTAGACTGGGGATTTAATTATTTAATTAACTGATTTTATCAACATTCAGTTAATTAACCTTTATTTTAAATCAACCATTTGCACGACATGTGTTTACAAATGACATAAAGTAAGTTACATTTAAGCATTTTCTGAAAGACAACTATCTACATAGATTCCGGAGTTCTTCATGGATCATAGTCTGGTTCCGGTTCGGGGCCGGGGGCCACACGGGGTCACTTTCTTCTGACCGTAGACTTGCCCCTGATAAGAGAGGATGAAGTGCTTGGTCTTTCTCCGTAATCTTCAACTGGTGTCATGCGCCGGTCCGTTGTTGCACCACGAGTGAAGTCAGGACGAGTCGGTTGATGTCTGGTGTGGTCAAAGCGGATGTTTGCCTCTTCGAGTTGTGGCTCAATGGTTAGGCCTTTTGCCTGGAGAAAAAAACACCATCTAAGTTAGTACATTTTTAGCATGCTTTTGTAAGCCGTGATTAACTTAACTCTGAAATGTTTGTATATTTAAATAACCACAATGTAGTTACTCACGGTATCGTGGTCGTGAATATGTGGGACTGTGAACAATTTTAATACGAATATAATCAGATGACGACCTATCCTAAAAGTACGTACCTACCGTGCAAGGTCTAAGCCTGTGTCGCTACAGTCAAAATTGAGTGACCGTGCATGGTTTTAGGCCGCTAAAACATTATTTGTTTTGTGATTCGTTTAAATACATCGAGGGCTTGCTCGAGTGATGCCGCGATTTTGAATGTAGAGCTATGTCCACAACGCGTCCAGAATAGCCATTGTGATTGGCTGTTGAGCGAGAGAAGTGGATGATAAGAAAAGATGGAGCTGGATCATAACAGAATGGAGATACAACTCTGGATAATCGTGGTGGTCTTTATCATGTCATGACCTTCTTAAAATAACGTAATGTCGCTAGATCAGGTGTAGCACCGATGAAAGCAATGTTTGAGTTGCTTATACTCACTTTGCCACCACACTGTTGGGGATTAACAGTTACTGTGTTTATACAAGCAAAGGAAACATACCAAAAGCGATCACAGTAATTAGTGTGTCAATTCAAGTAAATGTTTATCTATGCTCAAGTGATTTGTGTTCACCATATCAAAGTCTGTAAAAACTTACATGTGAGTAATCTCAGATCACTGATATGAAAGTATGTAATAATAAAGACACTTGTAGTGACCAGTTAACATGTAGTCAGTGAGATAGTATATACATAGTGGGAATTCCAAATAAAAAAAATGCTCAGCAAACCACTAACCAAACCAAAAATTCTCCATCTCCATCCATCGACAGAGTAATCACTAAACTCCAAACAGGACACACCAACCTAAATAACCACCTAAAAAAAAATAAAAAACACACTACAGGTAACTGCCCACACTGCAAACAACCAGAAACCCCAGAACACGCACTCATCCACTGCACACACTACCTAACACATCGAACCGCATTACAAACCACCCTCAATCTAAACAAGGCTCTCACTCTAGAAGCAATACTAAAACCACAAAATAAACTAGAAAACTTCAAGGCCTTTGGCGTATTCTTAATAAAAACGGAACTAATAAAACGCATCTAAAAACACAATAACCTACCAAATCAAAATCACATAAACAAACAAACATCCACCATACCCAGCTCACTTAGTTCTCCTCCCCAACCCCATCGGCATCTATTCCAAATCTCAAAATTCCCAAATTCTATATAAGCAACCCCTAAACCCCCCTCTTGGGTTGCACAGACCACTTTCGCCCCTTTCGGAAACACATTAAATGGCCTGGCCGGGCCCGTGCGCGAAATACGCATCAGTCGGAAAGCGCACGTTAAATCTCCAAAGTAAGTAAGTAAGTAAGCAAATAACTTCCTTACTGAATGGCAAATGCACTTGTGGAATGTCGAGTTTATTCCCAACAGTGGTCGTGGCCGTAGCCTGATTATCCAAGTCTTCAGTACCGATTGCAACGAACACAAATATTGACATTATTATATGACATCATCCACTATATATGATAGTAGTTATATATGATTTGATAGTTCTGAGGAATACCGTTTTGTGGAAATGTTAAGCTAATTCAAAATTGAGACGACCACTGCTGTCTGCTATTGTTCTCCAAATCTGCACGTATGACTGTTTTATCTTTTCCAAACAAAAGGTGGTGGCAACATGAGACGACTCCTGCCGCGTCCCTCATGGTTTATTCTCCATGAAGTCTTTTATTATACGATAACTAACTCTTACTCGTGCTTTATTTGTTAAATACGAGTACACTATAGATCTTGTCAAAATCACTGACCACATAAAACGAAAACTGACCAAGAATCAAAGTTCTCCTCAACAGTAAATCTTCTAATCTGCAGACGTTTGAGAGCAGGGTGTTATGTTTCTGTATTATAGCATAGTATACTGTTTTCTAAAACTCTGAACCGAGAAACTGAGTATTCATGATGTTTATTATACAGAATTCTAATACAGTTATCCAATCCCCTAAAATCCGTAAAACATCTTGACGGAATGTGGATCAACAAAGGCCTTTCTCACCGAAAAGCATGGTACTCGCTTTATACCCCAAGGGAGCTAAAACATACTTGCCACGAACGAGGAGAAACAATAAAGCGCTACTAAAATATCTTATTTACACACTGACACTGACTACCGTCACACTCCCCCCGAAATTAGTATTAACCTAATTTACATTAAACAATTAGAAATGCCGAAGTGGTATAAATATAAACACAATGGTTTGGCTAACAATACAGTATTAAAGGCTAACTTGAAATATTAAGCTAACAAAATATAGGCAAGTGTCATACCCTGACAATAAACAAAGGTTTATGCTTTCTGGCAAAATATATAATCATACAAAGTATACTGAACAAGAAAAGTTCCTGTGACATTAAATAAGATTTAATTCAAAGCTATGTTTTTTACCAAATCTGAAACAATTTCGGTTTGCAACAGATAAAAGACTCCTGTACGTGTTCAAATGGTTTAATTTGCCATACTTACTTTAAAAAAATCGTGATTTCATAAAAAAAAATGCCAAAATGTCAATTTACAAATCAATACGTGTGTGTCCACCTCTGGTTGCGATGCAAGCAACACATCTTCATCTCATGGAATGGACCAGGCGTCGCCTAAAAGGCCTGTGGGATATCTGTCCATATCTGCTGGAGCATGTTTCGAAGTTCATAGAGTGTCTGTGGAACACGTGGTTGACGTCGAAGGCGCCGATCCATTTCATCCCACGTGTGCTAGATTGGTGAGAGATCAGGGGAGCGAGCCGGCCAGGGGATGACATTCACGTTGTTTTGTTGAAGAGAATCCTGAACAAGTCGAGCAATATAAGGCCGGGCGTTGCCATGTTGAAAGGTAATGTCTGAGCCACGACGTCGCAAAAACGGTAGAACAACAGGGCAGATGATGCCGTCGCGGTAGCGCTGTCCATTCCCTCTACCACTATCAAACAGGTCCTCTGTTTGGCTGTAATCACACCCGATACCATAACGCTGCCGCCCCCGAACCGATCTTCTCAATGACACGATGATTGACGTATCGTTCACCTCGACGTCGGTACACTCGAATCCGTCCATTGCTGTGGCTGAGGTGAAACGAGACCATGAATAGTGAATAGATCTTGTCCCCATTGCATGGCCGTCCAGCGTAGACACTGTCTGCACCACCGAGACGTGCTTGACGACGGTTTCCTATCATAATGGGACGTCTAGTGGGTCTTCTGGCGACAATCCCTGCACATCTGAGGCGACGACGTACGGTTTGTGAAGATATTCGTCGAAGGCCAGGGATGCTTCTTGCAGTCACTGTTGCTGGCTGGAATCGATTTCGTAGGTGTGTTGTTCGAATCCAGTTGTCTTGTCGATTATTGGTTGCGCGTGGCTTGCGTGGCATTTCGTAATATTGAATAATTGAGTAATTTTGTTGTTTTTCTGACTGGTTGTTGTCAGCACGATGCTAAACAATGCATATGGAATCCTGTTAACGCAGATGTGTTTATACCCATTCTTGGGTAGTGAAATGCATGGGGCTTGCATAAAAGTCAACTTTTGCATGGAATGCATGCTTTTCTGTAGCAGTTGCGTTTTTGTGACTTGATTCCATACATGTACTACAATATTGAAAACCAAACTGTACTTGATAAACTTGAAAAATACACAAAATATTGGTGTCACAGGAACTTTTGTTGTTGAGTATATATAGTTACTTAAAATGCATATCTTGATATTGTTTGTTGTAGTACAGTTACAAGGGCAAGATTCTCATCCTCTGTGTTCAAGAACTGTGACCGGTCGTTGACACTGAATTACACTGCAGGATTAAAGAAGGTATAACTTAAAAAATGGATTGGATTAAACAGTTACAAACGTTATCAAAACGTTGAAACAGTTGCGAAACACAGTAAACATAAGGTGCAAAACACAACTATGATACCCGTATCAAATACATCACCATCGAAAAAATCATCAAACATGTCTTTTTCCCGGCAGTATATTGCCACAGTTTGTAAAATCGTCAGCCCTTCAAATGCAGCTCAAAGATCATCTCTTGTGTTTGGTGACCGTCGAACAGTGTTGTACAGTGAGTCATGGCTTGAAATGAGTCATTGAGTGAAGATTCGTTAC
The DNA here is from genome assembly GCF_023055435.1 of Haliotis rufescens. Classification (NCBI taxonomy): domain Eukaryota; kingdom Metazoa; phylum Mollusca; class Gastropoda; order Lepetellida; family Haliotidae; genus Haliotis; species Haliotis rufescens. The sequence goes on from NW_025963990.1 coordinate 2,115,065, forward strand.
TGCGTATCACAGTACAATGACTCGCAATTTCTAATACATCTTCCAAAAATCGTTCATTTTTTAAATACCCTCAACATCCACCCCTCCAACTCCTCCTTCTCGGGGTTGGGGGGACATGGGATTGGGTTGGGTGGTGGTGTTTTCCATCACGGCCGAGATCGAAGAGACTAACGGAAACAACTTTTCAATTGCTGAACAATATTTATTTTTGATGAAAAAGTACAATTATGCGATATATTAATACGTTACTGTCCAGTGCACACAAGTCCCAATTGGTTGTGGTATATACACAATATATCTATTTAAGTTGATCTTTTAAGTGAATAGATAAAATATACATCTTGAAAAGATTTTAAAAAATACATTGCTTTTACAATTTTAACCTTTACAAGCTCATATTCAAGTTTCCACTGTCCACTCAAGACATATGCGTGTCTAGGCGCTAATTTAAACTTTGTTACAATAGAAGAATATTCTGTGAGATTTCATTGATAGAAACACACAGCCAACATTCATATATCATTTATCGATGACATCCTATCAGCAGTTTCCATCAATGGAAGCCCTTGTAATAAGATTATTAGACTGGGGATTTAATTATTTAATTAACTGATTTTATCAACATTCAGTTAATAAACCTTTATTTTAAATCAACCATTTGCACGACATGTGTTTACAAATGACATAAAGTAAGTTATATTTAAGCATTTTCTGAAAGACAACTATCTACATAGTTTCCGGAGTTCTTCATGGATCATAGTCTGGTTCCGGTTCGGGGCCGGGGGCCACACGGGGTCACTTTCTTCTGACCGTAGACTTGCCCCTGATAAGAGAGGATGAACTGCGTGGTCTTTCTCCGTAATCTTCAACTGGTGTCATGCGCCGGTCCGTTTTTGCACCACGAGTGAAGTCAGGACGAGTCGGTTGATGTCTGGAGTGGTCAAAGCGGATGTTTGCCTCTTCGAGTTGTGGCTCAATGGTTAGGCCTTTTGCCTGGAGAAAAAAACACCATCTAAGTTAGTACATTTTTAGCAAGCCGTATCTGGAAAGCTACTGGTCCTGCGTTTTAATTCCGGATTCGTCCTGATTGTGATCCGTGGTGTTTCATGCCACACTCGTGCATCACTTTAGGCCGACAGGCGTGATATCATTGACATACTTTTGTAAGCCGTGTTAAACTTAACTCTGAAATGTTTGTATATTTAAATAACCACAATGTAGTTACTCACGGTATCGTGGTCGTGAAGATGGGGGACTGTGAACAGTTTAATACGAATATAATCAGATGACGACCTATCCTAAAAGTACGTACCTACCGTGCAAGGTCTAAGCCTGTGTCGCTACAGTCAAAATTGCTACTTCTAGAGTAAGTGAGTGACCGTGCATGGTTTTAGGCCGCTTTTAGCAATATTCTAGCAAAATCACGGATGGGGGAGACCAGAAATGGGTTTCACATTAAGTACCCATGTGTGGAATTGAACCCGGGTCTTCGGCGTAACGAACGAACGCTTTAACCACGAGGCTACCCCACCGCCCCAGATGACTCTGACTGGGGGATACTACTTTATAGGATACAGAATGTTTAGTTGATAATCTTTAGTAACGATTTTTTTCAAATTTTTTAATAGGCTTTTTAAAATATTTCAAAGTTAAAATAAACTTGCTTTCCGTTGAACAGTTGAGTTGTGAGTTTAGGATTATTGGAATATATAAGATTGCACAAAGAGCAACGAAGAACGAAGTGTGGTTTATTTCACGATAAAACATTGTTCCATCTTGACATCATTTCTGGAGATTCGAACAAGCGCTCGCAACTAATTGGGCGACATTAATTTCGGGAGGGAAGTGTCTTGTGATTTCTTCCCCGTAGATGCAGCTTGGCAACGTAGATAAACGCAATGGACGAACAATCGCATCCAAAAGTGGGAGAAACATGACAATCGGTATTGGGAGAAAAGGTACAGATAATCGTCGTGCAAATTGTGAGAATATCCGGTAAAGACCAAATTTACAGTGTCCGGACTTACATGACATTCAAGGTTCAAGTTTATGTTGTTCACTATGACGAACTATTGACACTTACCTTATGGCTTTTCTCACTTCCGCTCAAATCCTGAAAGAAGTAATTACTTATTTTTTACAATGCACGAGAAAAAAACCTATAAATTATTCTTCATTACTCATGATTGATCACAAGGTATTTATCACGAGTTAAATAGTCACAGTTTATGATTTGGCTAAATAACAGTCGTGTCAAACGAAAGAGTCGATGAGACTGTGAGCATCATATTTGTGTACATTATCCGGGCATTATCAACACCGCAGCATTTATTGACACCCACTGCAAAGTTAGTAATACATGTGTAACTATATGTCAGGGGAACCTAGGTACGGAATAGACAGAAATTTAAAAACTAATGATTAAAAGACTTCTAATTGTGATAAAACAACCATGACTGCTAACCCTACGTGTTGAATGATTAGGAGCTATGTTATAAATGGTACCCGAGGAAGCATACTGGTTATAGTATACTAGTTAAGCCTATTCTGGTGTCTTCGGTCCTTCTGAATTCTTGCTGGAATATTGCCACATTGGTGTACTCTGAACATTTGAACATACTTACATCACTAAAGCCTTCATTGACAAAGGGTGTTCTGGATCCCTTAGGTCGGATACGGAAGATCTTGTACGCTATCAAGGACCAGTGGAAACGACTGGAAAACAATGTGTAAATAATTTTAAAGGACTTGACAGTGATTGCCTCAAACCAAAGTGGTCATCCTCTTATGGTGGGTCAGCGCAGTGTTAGACCTCATAATCAACATGATTCACACCTGTACAACTGGCATTTGAAAAGATACAGAGTCAAACAGAACCAAAGGGACACATTCCTAGAACTGTGCACTCTTGAATCATTGTAAACATGCCATCAGGCGTTCATGCTGGTTTTCAGCAAGTATTTCGGTTTCATTTTGTGAATTTATAATCGAGACACGAACTGCGGATTATTTAGGACATCCCTATCAGAACAAGTACTCAACAGTGTTAATAAGAGAAACTTATACATAAGGGTTGCGAGATTGAAATAATTAAGTTGTCAATATTTGCAAGTTTAAATTTGTTCCTGTCCATTTTCAGGGTTGTTTGATCAGAATCATATCTGGTCGAACTGTTTTGGAAGACGGTATGTGATATATTTAGAATCTAAACATGTACCTTTATGCACGACAATAACACACATACCGTTCTGTAAAACACACATATGTGTTATATGCCCCTGGGATATATACCAAACACTTCAGACGTATCCATGTCACGAACTACGTTATTTCCCAAACACAAATGCCATCTTACTTTCGACTATATACGTGGGGTTGCGGAAGAGTTCTGAACCTAACTTTGAAGGACTGCTCTAAGTATTATTTGAGGTCCACACACGTCTTCCAAAGATGCTGGAGCGCCTTCATCCCAAAAAGTTCCCCACAGCATAAATGAACTCATCACCATTTTGTATAATGCTTTACGCACAGTTCTTCCTACAAGTTTGGGAAGACGTGGATCTCTGACGGATAATACAGAGGATATTCAATAATTCAAAACGAAACTCATGCACTGCAGCCATGGCAACAGCATAGGTGCATTGTCCAACACACGTTTCGTGGGTCATTCACGTCGTTTAGCCTTGATATCCTCACGCAATTGCCAAAGCTGATTAGGACAATATCGGCTTGACATCTTGTGTGGTCGTTCACCAGTTGGATTCCATTGGAAACCCAAACTACTGAAGCCATCAAGTTACCAGCTAATAAAAGAGACTTTGCCTTCTTCTTGGAACAAACTCAGCTGGGTCTGCTTCAAAACGACGTAAAGTATCTTGAGAGATGGGGAACCCGAATGTTTCTGATGTGGAGACAGAAGCATTGAAACCCAGTGTTCTGAAACCTTTGTCATACCCAGGTCAATCTTAAGAATGTTCCCAATTCTCTCAGAGAGATGCCGACTGTATTCGCTATGTGACTTGTCGATCATCCATAATCATATAATGTGTCTTATTCCTTATGGTCCTGTCACACTACAACGTATAGCAGTAACGTATGGCGACGTAGGAGAATATTTCCCAAACCCCGGCAACGCTGAAACACGCTATGGATAAGGTAGGTGTAAGTTGTATACGTTAAAGGCACGCTGGTATACGTTGTAGTACGCCGAGGCTTAAAAACATTTTTGTGCCTGCACAAAATTTTCGGCGTATGGGAACGTATTAAGGTATGAATTATACGTTAGGCATACGTTAGACGTACGCTCCACTTACGTTTACAAACGCCAGATATCATTTACCGATACGGCCCTAATGGGTAGCCTAATGGTTAAAGCGTTCGCTCGTCACGCCGAAGACCCGGGTTCGATTCCCGACATGGGTACAATGTGTGAAGCCCATTTCTGATGTCCCCCGCCGTGATATTGCTGGAATATTGCTAAAAGCGACTTAAAACCTTACTAAGTCAGTCACTCCCTTTTACCCTACGCTGAGCGCGCTCGTCATACGTTACTTATACGTTAGGCATTCGCTGGCCATACGTTGAACACGCCAGACACACGCTGGCAATACGCTTTTATACGCTGTCATAAGTTATGTGTAAGTCAGTGAAACGCTACTAATATGTAAGGCATGCGTTACAAATACGGTAAACTCTCGTTATGTGTACGCTATGGATGCGCCAAAATCATGTTTTTTCAATGAAATCTCGACGTATGACAGCGTACTAACTGTTACTTAGTTACTCTAAAACGTTGCAGTGGGACAGGGCCATTAGAAGTGGCGGTTGAAGGTCTTCCTGATCTTGGATCATCATCGAAGTTCTCTCTTCCCCTCTTGAACTCCGCTGCTCACTCCGTAACAGTGGCGATGGAAGGAGTATCATCCTCTTTAAGTTGACACCATGTCCGTATGTATGGCTGTACTTTGATGACCAAATAGGTTGTGGGCCCATCTCTTTCCGTGGGATAAAACGCGGCTGCCTTACGTGTTTCTGAAAACACGACTCGTCACTATATGGCTGAAATATTGCCGATCTGACGTTAATTCTTAACTCACTCACTGAAAACACGTCATAGAAAGAGTTATTTCCCTTCAAATATCGATCGCCTTTTCATCGTGCACATTTGATCTCCACAGAAAATTACTGTTCTTCAGATTATATTTTTTTTCAACGTTGTAAACTATGGGTCGATGGATTTGTAAAGCAGGTGATATTTATTTTTAAGCCCTTTTGTAAGGGTTGAATTTAAGTTGTTTATTAAGAAAATGTAAATATTAGGTAAAGGATAGTTGTTGTTTAGAAATAAGGAACTAGAATATCATTTTCATCTCCGTCAGCTAATCTTATAGAGCTTATATGGTCATACCAGGAGGTCCTCTCAATACGAAAATGTGTATTTTCGGCAATTTGAATGGAATTGGAACGTGGTGTTATATTTGGTGTCTTACTCGTTTTATACTCGACAGGTGATTGACGTACCCATTGATTGACGTACCCATTGATTGACGTACCCATTGATTGACGTACCCATTGATTGACGTAGCCATTGATTGACGTACCCATTGATTGACGTACCCATTGATTGACGTACCCATGCGGACATGCGCAGTACCTACCCTCGTTTGAGCATGCAGAGATACCAAGCCAGCAAGGATAAGATGATTATCAATATCACCGCCAACACAACCAGACCGATCATCCATGCTTGCAACCCATCACAGTTTGGATCATCTTTCGCACATGCGCAGTAGTATCGGTTGACGTCGTTGTAGCAGACGTACGGCCAGGAACATGGAGAGCTGCTGCACTCGTTGACGTCATCCTCGCAATGAATGCCGGTCCAGCCAGGTGCGCACGCACACTCGTAGTAGAGGTCAAAACCTTCAGCACGGCGGTAGTTGGTGCAGTTGTACACGCTTTCATTCTTGCCTGGAATTATGTATGTGGAGGTATAACGTGAATTAGGTGTGTGGCATACGGGCACTTTGTGGAGATTGTATGACAATGAGGTAATCATTCTGTGAGTTATTGGTGTCAAGGAATATTTTTAGCTGGAGGTCTTATCGATTTTGTAAATGTTAAGGTTATGGCTAATGTGTTGCTTTCTTTCTCTGTGTCCAAACAGCTGTGAGATATATTTGTCAATTGTTAATCAAACCGAGAACAAAATGAATACTAGTTTGTTTGTTTTCAAATTCACGAAAGGGAACATGTTTGTCACGAAAAGTTTTCAAACGTCGCGAATGACTTCAATATTGCCGTTCACAGTATTCAGGGGTGATGGAGGAGCATAGTGTGACAAACACGTGAAATATTGACGATGGCCTAATTTCAGTTATAGCAACAATTTTCTGGGTCATATCATAGTGAATATATGTTTCCAGTAAATGTTTAGTCCTGTATGTTATAATAAAGGTTAAGTTTTCGCTGATGTGTATTTTCTAAGGACGATTGCATATGTGATGATTCGAACTTGGATTTTGGCCTGACGAGCCAGCGCTTCCAGCCTAATCAGTTCAAGCTGGTCAGTAGACAAACACATTTATATATATCATTGCTTACTTTTGCATGTTCCTCCATTCTCGCATGGCCTCTCCATAACAGTTGGTTTGATCGTGATGACATCCGAGTATACCCCTGCTTGGTCCTGGGCGTATACACGGACCTCATCGTAACCATAGTAACCAGGGTCAGGTTGGTACTGGAAGGTCCTGTAGACCCAGTTGAGGGAGTCAGGAGGATGGGGGAGATGGAGGCTGTCACAGGGGATGCCGCTCTGAAATAAAAACATTTTACGCTGGTGTTTCGACCATTACAATAGAATCACTGTGAAGGACACCGAGAATGCACGAAGGGAGGTGAAATGGGGATAAACGTCTGTTTTAAGATTATTGCACTTATTCAGCGACGTACATGCATGTGTGTGTGGCTGCTTCTACTGGTCCGGACTGATGCCGGTTTTATAGTGCTTGTCCACTGAGATACCATGCCGCAGGTTAACATGATTACCCCACTCAGACAGTATCCTGACTCCGAGCCGACCAATCCTTGCTTTAACCCCTTAAATCCGAACGCCATCATTAATGTCTTTTGGTGTGATGTGGTTGCGAACAGAAACACCGATCCTCAGCTCTACGGACGGACGCTCTGGACCACAGAGGCGGTCACATCACACACGGACACTGATTCAAATTTACGCCCTGAATAGGACGGGTCATTTTTATATGAATACATGTTATAAATTCCCGAATGCAATGCGCCTCTGACTGACCGTATTGTATGAGCAGGGTACCACGGTGTTCACGTCGCCGACTGTGAGGTTCCCGCTAGATGGCTGAGTGTAGTAGATGGTAATGTTGTCGTCACCGTCAACGTCGTACGCTCCAAACTCCCATCTGTATGTTGTAGGGTTGCTGTCATTTACTCGTACCTCCTCGAGTAGAATCTGGAAAAGCAAATTACCCTGTCCATGAACAGAGCCTTTCTATATTAGCGCTGAAGATGTGTCCGATCTTAGCACCAAGCTGAAGCGCCATAGCTATAACTTTATTATTTACTTGTATACTTGACCCGTGAAGAACCGGGTTAGAATAGGTCTTCAGCAACCCATGCTTGCAGTAAAAGGCGACTATGCTTGTCGTAATAGGCGTCTAACGAGATCGGGTTGTCAGGCTCGCTGACTTGGTTGATGCATGTCATCGCATTCAAACAGCCCACCACCTGTGCCCCGAGTTATGCTACACTGACCAATAGTAAGAAACATGTATCCCAAAATATAGGGACAATATTTTAATTTGGGTATCAGACGACAGTCCTTTTAACACGCCTAATATACAACCTGCTCAGAATATGTGAAATGGATGTTGTGAATAAGGTTAAAACCTTTTTTGACAATGTGAGGAGTTTGTGTGTAGTCTCCTCACACAAAAAGCTCTTCTGCGGCTTCCTTTGATAAAGACAGTTTGCGGCAGTTCCATGTAACACTCTTCAGTGAGTGAGAGTGGTTGTACGCCGCTTTTATCAATCAGTAATCCAGCAATATCACGGCGGGGGACATCAGGTATGGACTTCACATATTGTATCAATGTAGAGGATCGAACCTGGGCCTTCGACGTGACAAGCAAAGGTAACGATATCTGACATACAACGAGCATTTTACCCTCACCGAATTCACGGTAAGAACATGGGCTCTGTGTAGACTTAGAGAGAGAGCAACACGTTGATAAGCCGCCTACCAGGACTGGATGGGTCGGATCAGCGTGAAGAAAGCTGACTCCATCACTGAAGACGAAGGCGCTGGGGGCGTCGTTGACGGAGGTGATGATGATGCTGATGTTTACAGCCGTTTCAGCCGGTGGTATCTCAGCCTGGGGTACCTCATAAAGAATAACCGGGACCTCTACTGATCCGTAGTAGTTGGTAGCAGGTGTATAGGTCATCCTGAAATATATCATCTCGATTATCCGACGACTCCCCTTGGCGGTGACAATTACATGAATGGATCACTGAAAAGCAGAGATGACACCACGTGTTCGGGAAAAAGGTAAACCTGCCCTGCCAAACCGGTTGCCCCGCTGTTGCACAGACCCACATATTGGTGTCAGAAAGGTGTCAATGTTGATATGTTTGGAAAATGCAAGATATTGATTGACGCAGACTTACAAAGGCCAGGGTATAAAACGTAAGTTTCCAAACATATCATGGAACCAGCCCAACTCCTCTGAACATGACTTCTCTCATACTACACACCAACATATATACAAGTTTTCAGCTGTATGAAGTAGACACTCACAATCCATCCTCTGACAGCGTCAGTTCTAAATCAGCCACAGTGAAGTTGTCACTAATCTTGTACTTGACCACGTCTCCATTGGCGTCCGTGGAAGTCATCTGGTATACGATTGTACCTGGAACATTATCGAGTGATGTAAGTTGGACGATGTGCATACTCTAGTAAGTGGGTTGGCCTTAACGCATTTTCAGTGTTCCACTGAACAATGAATGAGGAGAGTCATGACTGAATCATGTCTTACACGTTCACCACGGTGACACATGCGAATTCACAAGATGCTGGCATTCTCTCAAGGATTATAATCAGGGCGATTCTGGGAATCGAACCCACTATCACAAGATCTGTATAAGACCACTAGAACCAACGAGCACAGGAAGAATGCTAACAAACGAAGATTTAGGCCAATATGTAACTTGAAGGTAAGACCAGTTAAGTGTACATCTTTTTTTCACAGCTAGATGCGACTCATATACCTTGGTCTTCCTGCATGACAAGAGAGACAACCTAAGAGACACATACCCTGGTCTTCCTGCATGATAACAGAGACAAACTTAGATACACATACCCTGATCTTCCTGCATGGCAAGAGACGTGATGCTGGTGAGCTGAGGTGGTGAATTAGGTATCTCTGTCAGAGCTGAAGTCAGTAGGAACTGGGTTGGGTGTCTGAAGTACGTGTCAGACACAGATCGCCGACGTCTGGAACTGCTGCTGTCTAGTGTTGACCTTGTGTTACATACCTAAACAGAACACAAAAGACACAATCATCCCAGACGATGACCGATATGCAAAGATTATACAACTGTGAACAAAGAAGGGTCTTTAGCATGTCCATTACATGTTGAAGACAGAACTATCATATGTGTTGGAAATGATAAACCTTCGCAACGGCCTGTCAATGCATACTGATGTTATAATTACTGCATAATTTAGCGGAAGATGATTGGATCTCAATAATTTTCATATCAACATAACTAGATACAGGTAAAAGGTTGATGTGTTTCATTTATGATACTTAAACATCCGGTAAGCTTATAATACACAGGTCAGGTCAAAGTCCCACGTCCTTTTATATCCATTCTGCTATTTCCTTCGTTAAGTCCGATTGTTAAAATGTGTGGCCGTCGATATTCTCCACTTTGAACTTCATTCCAACAATACCAATGTGGCAAACTACATCTGTCTTAACAAACTATACCTATCTGAACAAACAATACCTTCTCTAAACAAAGTACACTTGGCTAAACAAAGTACACCTGTCTAAACGAAGTACACCTGTCTAAACAAACAACACCTGTCTAAACAAAGTACACCTGTCTAAACAAACTACACCTGTCTAAACAAAGTACGCCTGTCTAAACAAACTACACCTGTCTAAACAAACAACACCTGTCTAAACAAAGTACACCTGTCTAAACAAAGTACACCTGTCTAAACAAAGCACACCTTTTGAGTGAGTGAGTGAATGAGTGAGTGAGTGAGTGAGTGAATATGGTTTTACGCCGCTTTTAGCAATATTCTAGCAATATCACACATTGTACACATGTCGGGAATCGAGCCTGTGTCTTCGGCGTGATGAACGAATGCTTTAACCACCAGGCTACCCGACCGCCCCCTACACCTTTGGAACTCTACCATATCAGGGTCCATCATGAACTGTTAAAGGACATCATGTCACTCACTTTGACCGTGACCTGAGAGGTCACGGGGTCTCTGACCTCCGTGTCTGTTTCATGGTGACAAGTCTTGTTGCTCTGTTGCCACTGTCGGGCATCTGCATCATACAAAACATCACTGACCAAAGACTCTCTTTAACTCTTGTATTTCACGCTGCCTATCAGTTGTATTTATTGCTGGATTGTTATAAAAGACTTTTACATCTTTTTACGGTCTGACCGATGGTCATCCCACTGTGTGACTCAACGTTGTTTTACTCCACCATGTACAGTATAACAGATCTATTGCGTCCTCAGTTAGTTATACAGTGTATCCCTGTCAATCGAGATGGCTCATATAAAGTCACATTATCCGTATTAACAAAAGTTAGGCCGTACCAGTATTCCAGTGAAGCAGCATCAAGGTTGTGTTGGTGACCGTGGAGTCATAGGTGAAGGTCACGTTCACCGGTCCTGGCATGGGAAGATTACCAACACTAGTGAGAGAGAAGGAGAGGTCTGTTTCCTGATAGTTGAGCCTCTTTCTGAGGATTCTGTCCGTGAAGGCATCTTCTGTGGTTGATGTAGACGGGTCAGTGATGTAGGGGACGAACTCCACCGAGGCGTCAGACTTGTATTCCGTCTCCAGATCAAGCTTCGTGAGCTGAGTGACCACAATGCTCTGGCCGACTTGCAACCCTGGATCACAGACAAGGCAATACCATGTGAGATGATGAAACACACGAACATACAGTGTACAGAGACGTATGTTGAATGAAGCGTCAAACAGTAATATTCCACAATGGCCTGTAAACAATCGGGCCTACATCAGTTACAAATCTGATCCCAATTTTAAGTCGACCCTCACAAGAAGCACGGGTGGGCGAACCTATTCTGTCCGTATTGTTTCTTAAGAGAAAGTCATTGGTAAATATTGACCTATTCTACCAATATTCCAAAGTATGATAAAGAGAGTCAGTGAGAATGGTTCTCCGTAGCTCTGATCATTATCACGTTATTTTGCACACTGACCATCTGGTGTTGATACAATTACTCCTGAAACGTCCCTCTTCCTCCTCGCACCACCTCCAACATCTACAGTGACGGCAGAACCATCAGACGACGTCGCCATCGTGGACTTGTCTGTCTCTACTATGGTGGAGCCCAGCAACTTGGTCGTGCACAGCTGGGCCTCATTACACATCTTCATGAAGATGAACATCTCTGTGCCTGGAGCCATGGTGAAGGCTGACTTGTCCGTTGTGCCGGGTACCGAGGCATTGTACCCTAGCTTGTACTGACTCAGCATGTAGATATTGCGGCCGTTTAGTTTAAGGTAACCATCTGCCACTGTAACCGTCCCCGACGTGTTGTAGCCAACCCACGTGCAGGGGAAGATGTCACTGATGCTGGCCTCGGAACTCCCCACACAGAAATCTGAAGATGAAGCATAGATGTCTTTCAGGGTTCTGTTAGTTTTACCGCGAGAGAGTGAGTGAGTAGTGAGGTGCTCCACATCTAGCAGTAATCCAACTGTATCACAGTGGCAGTGAACACAAAGTATGAGCCCTACTCAGTGTACCCATTTTGGATTGCAAACAGTGACCAGCGAACTCTCTAACCACAGACCTATTGTGATAGTGAAGCGATAAAAGAAAAAATAAATATATATATTATCGACAGTAGTTATCTTAAAGTGATCCAGGCTTCAAAGATTTCAATGTTTTTAATGATCAAATTCTCTTTAATCGAAAGTCGGTCAATAATAATACATAAAAATGATTTCCTGCAAATTTAGATTCCATATATATGGTAGTGTGTGAGTGAGTAAGCATGGTTTTCCGTCGCTTTCTAGCAATATTCCAGCATTATCACGGCGGGGGACACTAGAAATGGGCGTCACACATTGTACCCATGTCGGGAATCGAACCCGGATGATGAGCGAACTCTTTAACCACTAGGCTACCCAACCGCCCCTATATATGGTAGACAGACAATTCCCTGCTTTTAATCATATATAATAACATATGCTGAACATGATCTCACTTAAATCACTTCAGCCCTCGCCATCGCCTTCATTGGGAGAGAATCTTCATCAATTGTTATTGGTACACCTGACGGCCATTTGCACTAAGATCTACCATTGACAACACAAAGATACATCTACTAAATAATTTCACCTCACATTGTATTGTAACTTGACTTTTGCCAATGCTGGGGGATACAGCCAGGGAACATTTCGAGAACACCTGGTGTCATCATCGTAATTCTTATAAGAAAAGTATCAATTAGTATCGAAAATGCTATTGATCATGACGTAAGACCTTGATGTATTTAGAAACAAGCCTCATAGGTGTACTTGTAACTAATTCAGATCTAGAACATTCGATCTTATTACAATCTGAATAAAATTAGATCTTAGTTGTCGCCGCCGCTACACCAAGATCTGGGGACTGAACAAAAGAAATTCAAAATTCTGAAATGTCTGTTATATGTCCGAGATTGTATGGCAGTACTTCTCATGGAGCAATGGCAACATTTCTGATTTTAATGATATTGCTCGTTCATTATACATGATATTATCATTTACCATATCGCCTGACACTCTCATCTGCAGACACCGTCCAGGAAGCACCCACGGTGTTTTTGTCTTTGGTTTTCATGGAGTTTGGCGGCACCACTTTCTCTCCAAGGGATTCAGCACCCACTATTGTCGTGTTGACATCATCAACAAGGGGAGGCTCAAGCAGAACGGTCACACCTAAGTCACACATTCCACTTTATTGATTAATCGATTCAGGGTGGAATCAGGTTCTTAAAAAAATATTGACAAAACTCCAATTGAGAAATTCACAAGTACAAGGGGGGTACTTATTCTAATGTATATAGATGCGTCTGTAGAAATAAAGTAACACCCTTCTGTTTGATGTGTCAAGGTACGTACCTCCTGAAGAAGAGTAAGAACTTAATCTTTGATGTATAAAGGTACGCACCTCTAGAAATAATTTATTTATTTGAAGTATCAAGGTACACACCTCGAGAAAAAGAGAGATAATTTATTGTATAATGTATCAAGGTGCGCATCGCTAGAAAAAGAGTAATACTCTGCTGTGTGATGTATTAAGGTACGCACCTCTAGAACAAGAGTAACTCTCTAGTGTTTGATGTATTAAGGTACACACCTCTAGGATCAGCGTATGTTGTGACCAGTCCACCCCCGTTGGTACATCTGACGGTCACGTAGTATGTCGTGTTGTGTTCAAGGAGGCCCACAAGTCCGGAGTTCATCGATCCAGGATACTCCCCAGTTGCTACAAATGTCTGCAACTCCTCTCCCCCTGGCGACGTGCCTATCGCCCACTCGTAGTTCTGTAATGTCATACATGTATTCTTGTAGCTCGATATTTACCCAGTTTATATAAAGTTGGTTACATGTTAAATAACCTTCACTGTGTATCTTTGCAATTGGCCTCAAAGTCGATCATTCAGCAGCAGAGTGAGTGAGTGAGAGAGTGTGATGTCCCGCTGCTTTTAGGTAATACTAGTATTCCAGCGATATCACGACGTGGAAGAAATGCGTCACACATGTATGGGAATCGAACCCCGGTGTATGTTGTGACAAACCAGCGCTTTGACCATGGGGCCTCTCCATCATGCCTTTAGTATATGTGCCCACCAACGCGTTGGATACAGCATGAAAAGGACGTGATAATGCACATATTAAACAACTCTGGCAGGCCAGGGAACGCACGCCTTTCCTTTTTACGTTTTTCAGTACACACTTAACTATAAATATATTTTGACACAGAGAAGCCTTGCGTTACCGTAATTTCGCTCTCGTTGTCATTGCACTTCCATATAGCCTTGATGGTGTCGTTGGATCCCTGGTACGTCACAGGAGTGAATTTTCCCTGGGCGACGTCGATGTAGAGCATGACGTCGGTGTCAAACAAAGGTGGTGACGTGTCGATGTTGAAGCCGTCAGATGACGATACGGCCTCTGTTCCAGACCCAAGGACAGCTTTCACTGAAACATGTCAAGCAGGTGATATCAGACTGGTGAGGTATTCTTATATTTTCATGTTATCTCTTTATCAACGTTGGCGTGTAAATGAACCTTTCTGTAAGCCCATGTCATCAATATTGCAGGTATAATAAGACGATTAATGTCTTCGGTGTACGATGACTCGGGCTTTACATGGTCACAATTCGAAGTGACTGTTGCCATTTTGAGAGGATAACCACAGATTCTGTGGCAGAATCCCCACAAGGAAAAATACAATTTGATTAATCACAGCAGCATCTTTCTGCGAAGGACAGATGCCCTGTGGTAAAATATATCATAATTTTTTATACTGTTATCTTAAGAAGTCAAATGTTTGACAATGTTTCTCGAACTGATGTAAGCAATGTTGTTTCTATTTGTGAGTCAACTACATAATATTTAAGTACATCATAAACTGTTGTTCTCTCACCTGTGAGGTAGTACAATACAGGGACCACTTCTCCCTCAACAACTGTTGTTTCTGTAAGGTTGAGGTCGTTGAGGGTGATCTTTACCTGGTCTGTTGATGAGCTGTCACAAGCCGCGTCACATGTGTACATGTCACAGGGGGTCAGGCAGGGGATACACGGAGTATGTACCTAGCAACACACAGAGCACGTTGGAGTAAGATGACGTAACGTCACAGTGCGTCAGGAGGGGATACACGGAGTATGTACCTAGTAACACACAGGACACTTTAGAGTGGGATGACGTAATGTCACAGTGCGTCAGGAGGGGATACACGGAGTATGTACCTAGTAACACACAGGACACTTTAGAGTGGGATGACGTAATGTCACAGGGCGTCAGACAGGGGATACACGGAGTATGTACCTAGCAACACACAGGACACGTTAGAGTAGGATGACGTAACGTCATGGGGTGTCAGGCATGGGATACACGGAGTATCTACCTAGCAACACATAGAACACGTTAGATTCAGTAGATAAGTCTCAGAGCGAGACACAGAAGATGTCACATTCGCAATTCAGGTGATGCTACAAGTCCCGGTCGGGTACAGCAATTATCTCTACCGTCGTGCCTCACTCCGTGTAAAGTTATAATTACCCCATTTCAAACTTCATAGTTTCGTAAACAACTTTTCCCGTGAGTGTTGTTGAACACTCTCTGCCACAGGGTATTAGTTTTCACCAGATATTTCTAATTTCTTCGACATATCACTTTTCATCTGTGTACGATGCAGTCAACCTGTCGCTGATATTAATCTGTGTCAACATGCGCCACATCTCACCTGCTGGTACGGCACTACATCAGAGAGACCTGATGCTGACCCGATTCCTGCCTCATATCGAACAATGGCGTTGTTACCTCCTTGGAAAGGGTTGCCATAGCGACACAACTTCTCCTTGTCGGCTGGCATCACCAGATCACGAAATGAAGCCGTAGCACTCCAAACTTTTAGGTGTCCTTCCGAATCTCGATTAGTGTCAGGAATATAGTTCTTGTGATTCCATACTCCCAGGAAGAGTTTGGTGTCAGGAGACAGACGCGGTATTCCACACTGCTCCGTCAGCAGATCCCCGTCCATAAATACTGCCATACACCAGGTAACCTACAACAATTAATTTAAAAGTATAGCATGTTTATCATATGTCGTGTGTATGATGTTGTTAAACAATCAAACAACCGAATGTGATCAACTGATATATGATCAATTGGTATAGCTATTCACGAACCTCCAGCATATTGCCTTTTCTAATGGCAATGATGATTTGCGTTCCAGGGTCAGTTTATATTCTATTCTAATCCAATGTTTGCCTAAATAAAATCCATGGTCCGTTAGCATCATATAAGGTTCCGTGTGTTTTAGTTTTTGTTGCAAACGTTCATCCGTTAATGGGGTATTTCTCGCATTCTGATGTTACATGCGGTCATGGGGACGAGGGTGGCCCCGTCGTCTAAGGCGCCGCAATTCGCTGAACCGGGAATCAGTGGGTTCGATTCTCGGTTCACCCCGATTATGCTTCCAGGTTTGTCAGCATCATACCCGTGCTCTAGGGTTTCATCGAAGTGGTAAGACCTGCACCACTTCAGACTTTCCTACCACATTGAGCTGACACGCCGTGATATAACTGGAATACTGTTAAAAGCAGCGTTAATCACAACTCACTCACTACACGCAATCATACCGACAAACTGTCAAAGCGGTATTATACAGTCTAATTTCTCCGACAGCTTATACCATTAGTTACATTGAACATTTTCTGATATTAGTATGGTGTCAGGTTTCTATCAAAATCACCTCTGATCCCCTTGCTTCGTCTCTCTGTGTCGTGAACTTGACAATGTACTGATGATAATTTCTGGAGGGGTCTTGTTCGAGATCTTTCACTGCTTCTTCAGGTTCGTTGAGGTAGTCTCCATAACCACACCATGACACCAACTTGGCTGCTGCACCTATACACAGTATGGAGGAATATCATCAGTACTGCTAAGGCCGACAATAGATGCATCACATGTAATCTTCACGTAACGTCCTTTCATCAGAAGAAAACAGGGCTGACATGTTAATGTATGATGATACTGGAATCTAACTTTACCTGTAGTCATGTAAGAATAAAAGAGGAATGTCATGTGTCTTGAGGACCACTTATTAATGTATGATGGTACTGGTCATAGACCTTCCCCTTCACGGTCCATGATTGAAACTACAGTTGTAATCTGTAGCCTATCTGTTCAGTTCACGTTGTCCATTTGCTTGAACATACCTTCCGTATAAAACTGCATTCCTCATTACAATCATGTACATGCAAACAGAAGCGAAATATACAAACCTCCAAATAATTGTACTCCACATGCCTTCCTCGGGTTAAGATTAGGATTCCCGATATCAGTCTTGCCAGTGAGAGAACCGGTTCCTTGAAGTTTCTTCTTTTCCTCGTTTGTCAGCTTCTTCACCTCGTAGCCAGGGTCATCCTCATCCACAGATCTCTTGGTGATGTTCTTGTGGTACCTCTCCGCTTGTAGGTAAGAATCACAGTTGCACGTACAGGACTAGGAAAGAAGATACACATTATTGAAAACGTGAAGTTCTCAACTCTCAGCCATTAACATTTATCATATTGGGGAGACCAGCCAGCACAGGGTGACAAACCTAGAAACACAAACATGGAGAATTTGGGATTCGAAGCCACGACCAAAGGTTTTTGACACGTTAACGGGACACAAATTACCCTGTTACCCTTGCCCACGATGATTATGAACATATCATCTAGGACTAGGACTAAGACTGCGGGGTGGATAGGTGAGTGCGTGGATGTTTGAATGAGTGAGTGAGTGAGTGAGTGAGTGAGTGAGTGTATTCTTTCGGCTTTGAAGCATTTTGCTAGCTATGTTACACACGGACAGACCAAGAATTAGTTTCACTTCATGTGTTAAGCCGAACAAAGATCTTTGGCATAACGATTCAATGCTTTGACTACTGGGCGATACCGCCGTTTCGTTATTGTTGGTATATTGGCTATAATCGTTGAGACAATGAAGGCTATTTTACTGCACGGGTTAGGAAATGAGTTGATTACAGAAAGGCTTCATACTGCATTAACAGGTTCCACCCTGCAACAGGCACAGACAGACTTGGTCCAGTCCGGTGTTGGTGTGTAGTCATAGTCCAGGATGTAGTCATCTGGGCCGTCCCAGAACAGGACACTGGTGACCGCCTGACCATCACCTGCTGCAGCTCGGACAGACAGCTGAAACACACGGAGTCAGTGGGTGAGACATCAGTAGTATACCTGAGACACAAGGCGACAATATCTATGTGACAGTTTGTATCTTAATACCTTATGCTCCCCGCCATTGACTAGGTCACAGTAACTTTGCCAACGAGCACAGATTGGAAAGATTAATTTGGGTGGATTAGGTGACAAGATCTATTTGCCTGTTTGCATCATAATACCTTATACTCCCCGCCATTCACAAGGTCAGCATCTCTGAAGTAGGTTCCAGAAAACATGGTGTCAGTCTTGGTGTCTCTGACCAGTTTGATGTCCACTTTGCCGGACTCGGGATGGACGTTGGCTGATCTGTAGGTCAAGGTCAAGCTATGGTTGTTGCTGTCGTAGTTCCGGTCTGACTCCAGGTACTTCCACTCCGAGTCATCACATGTTACCAGTCGGACAGGACATGGAGACTCGTCTGGCACAGGGTGGTGTAGGAATGTGCCTGCAGACAGCAGAAAGTAAGTGATTAAAATGAAGTAGGTTCCAAGTATTTCTCTTTACTTGACAAACGGTTGGAGCAATTATGTGTCCGCTACATCGTAGTGCATAGATCGCAGGAGTGATTGATCCTTGTTTTATGTCACGGTCAGCAATAAGTACGACTATGGTGCCGTGGCTTGTAAATACTCGACACTGGAGAAGACATCCTAGTGGTTAGTCCCTGTACAGTGAGTAGCGCAGTCAGCCAGGTCACCAGGGCATCACCAATGTCATGTAATCTGAATGTAAGGTACATGTCATCTATTACTTCAGCCTTTTTTATCACAACTTAGTACCATTCACCGTATCAGACACCCCACACATCATTTCTGCACCTACGTATCTAAACAAAACCGTAATATATATGGGTTACCTGTGACGGTTTTGGCAGAGCCGCTCCAGCTGATGTCGTGAGTGAAGTCGTGCCCGTCGATGACGAGGCCGGAGGAGGGGAGGGAACTGTCATACAGGACCGGTGGAGAGTCTAATGTTGACTTGAGACCAGCAAAGTTTTCCACCACGAGACGCACAAAGTAGGGAGTGTTGCCCTTGAAGTAGAAAATGTGAAAATTTAATATCTAGGGTGCGTCCGTAGACGTGTCATAATCTACATCCAATTGTTGTAAATCACCAACCTGCATAGTGATGTCCATGAATTTATAAGACGTGTAGTTTACATCAATCTCTATGGAATCTACGACAGTTTCTTCCGCCGAGTCTTTGTCACAGGAGGCTCTCTTCAGCAGGGCTGCGTGGTAGCAGCGGATCCCCGAGTCTTCATCACTGAAGTCTGTCCAGTAGGTCTGAAGACTCTCACTGCTCGCCGAGTAACTCAGTTGCTGCCGAATGTAACAGTACATTATACACCCCCATATAATGTTGTTTGTTTTTAGTCCTATTGTTTCTATGATATATCCATTTCAGGATACGTTCACTGGTGTGTGCATACCTGGTGTCATTACTATTTTTTGGTAAATCATTCATAAAAGTGACAAACCTATTTCAATAATGATAAGAAATCTCGTCCATTGTAAGCTTTCGACAACATCATAAACATGTTTACTTTCCAATAGCCAACTTTCCCTTTCTTCTGATTTTGTGCAGGTTTTTATTTACGAAACAAAGTATGGTCATCTGAACTTTTTTTTAATTTTGAGACTTTTTTAAAAACAAGATTTCTAAAGTCACGGGCCATTTCTTTCATTTGATATGAAAGAAACGATAACATGCCCCAGTGTAACAGTGAACGCAAACACATCAAATGAGTCTCAAATATGTGTCTACATGTGGTCGAGTTTCACGTACTACGATATTAACAACGCGTTGGTGCACTGCGTTGCAGACACACGTGACGTTGCTAACGAATAATTTGCATACTCGTATGTGCTAGGAGTCTGCGTATGGTTATAGGTAGGAAGTGACAACATGATGGCGATAGCTTGCAGTATATATAATTTTACTTTATACAGGTAGATATATACATACAAAAGACACTATGTGCCAGGTCAGCACATTGTGGTTGTGATTGTTGTCTTGGTGCCCCGAAGCACCCAGCCTAACCCTAGCTAGGCTAAGAGTAAGATCTCTCTCTCTCTCTCTCTCTCTCTCTCTCTCTCTCTCAAGGATCAAGGCTTACAGCCAAGGTCATGGCAGACAACTGATGTACAATACAATGGGGATCAACAGTTAGGATTAGCATCTTATAAATAACGGTAATTAAGTGTTTCAAGGCATATAGATAACATGGTTCCAGGGTAATAAGCCTTTGGAATTAAATATTCATTCAGACAATGGTTGTCCTAAATCCGTCGCTATAACAATATAATTCGAAATGTTCTTACTTCTAGTGGGCTGTCCTGCTGTACAAGATAACTAGACAACCTTTATGAAGTAGGTATTGATCAAAGAAAATTAATTTAGCCATCCTGATAAAACCTTGTCACTAAACATAGAGTGAACCACAAATCCATACACAGTGATAACTGGTTGGCTCGAACGCCTTTATATCAATGCAATCTTCAAGACCTTTTAAGAACATGTAATGATACTACGGTTATTAGCAAGCATGGCCTGAACAGAGAGTTGGATTTACGAAGTTGGCCCCTGTCACGTACCATGTCATAATAGGGCCCTGTTCTGATCCTGCCTTTGACTGGAGGTGTGACGTCCACCTGGAACATGTGACTAGTCACGTTGCACTCTCCGGCCTTGTCTGCACCTGTGTATGGATCAAATTCCTAATTATGAAACGTTGCTGTCAGGGATATTGGCGCATACGCGAGGATGAATGATACATATGTCAGCAGCATTGATACACATTTTAACTGCAGTCTGCATATCCCCGTATCTAAAATGTGAATTTAATAACATGTTTTTGTGACTTGAGATGAGATTTAGAAAAGAAATGTATCAATAATGATGTGAAGTTATACCATAATGAACACAAAACAGGCATGCTAATGTCACAGTTTCTCAGGGATAATAAACGCGCATGAAGACAAAACATGATTAATTACTCAATGAGCTAAAGATATATCAGAATTATCAGCTCTTATATGTAAGTAATATTATTGGCGGTATCAACAGTCATACATCTATTTGAAGTAAGTGTCAATTGCAGTGAATGATCGTATTACTATTCACAAATACCCACTGCTGTCGTAGCCATATTTGAACAGCAAGTTGGGCTTTTAAGAATAATGGTGTACTAGAATTAGAGCTATCTGCACTTGTGCACATGAACATGGCAGGCTTGATCATTCGAGGAGTTTCTGGAAGGGGCAGCTTCTAGAAGGCTGGCTGTACCTTGATAAGAGCGACGTGAGGGCGATTTGATGCATTTTCTACCTGGCTTCGTTCTAATCTACTTGCCAAATACTGTTTGGATACTGAATGACTGCCAGCTTCTATTACCTTTTTTTAGTTAAAGAGAGGGGTTTTTTCACGACCTTCAACAGTGGCAATATACGGAACATCTATAAATTAACTAATATTAATCTAGGGCCTGTTTCGTATTGAATCTTTTATTGTAAACCTGAAATTTGTGTTTAAATGGGATTTATTGTTTATTCATTGATCTAGTGTGGTCATACATGTATACTTGCTTCACAATTTTATTCTGTGCGAACTGATTTCTGGGTTAACCTCTGCGTTCCAATTTGGAAAACAGCTCGTAACACAACCTTTCCCAAAAGACGTAAATATAGTTCCGGATATAACATTCCGTTCACGCATCTGTATTTCCCTTTATCACCTCATTATTATCTGTCGTTACATATTTCTATTTACGTCTTTAGCAGCTTAAGTAGTATAAGATGGGGCTTAACACTATGTATCTGCCTTTTTGCTTCAACTTACCGACAACCCAAGCATAGTAGACTCCATTCTGCTCAAGAGACAGATTTTCAAACTTCATGAATGTGTCCTTCCCGACATTTTGTAGGTCCACAATGTTGAAAATACCTTGCCGTGCATTGTCAGTGATGGAGCCTCTTTCAGTCTGAAACATATCACCAACATTAGGTCTTTCGATGGAACTCAGATTTTAAATTACGCTTGCCACAGAATAGATACGCATACTTGCTGCGACGGTCATCTATACTCACAAACTGTCCACGTCGATAGTTGCCTGTCATCTATACTCACAAACTGTCCACATCTATAGTTGTCTGCCATCTATACTCACAAACTGTCCACATCTATAGTTGCCCGCCATCTATACTTACAAACTGTCCACATCTATAGTTGTTTGCCATCTATACTCACAAACTGTCCACATCTATAGTAGTCTGCCATCTATACTCACAAACTGTCCACATCTATAGTTGCCCGCCATCTATACTCACAAACTGTCCACATCTATAGTTATCTGCCATCTATACTCACAAACTGTCCACATCTATAATTGTCTTCCATCTATACTCACAAACAGTCCATATCTATAGATGTCTGCCATCTATACTCACAAACTGTCCACATCTATAGATGTCTGCCATCTATACTCACAAACTGTCCACATCTATAGTTGTCTGACATGTATACTCACAAACTGTCCACATCTATAGTTGTCTGACATGTATACTCACAAACTGTCCACATCTATAGTTGTCTGACATATATACTCACAAACTGTCCACATCTATAGTTGTCTGACATGTATACTCACAAACTGTCCACATCTATAGTTGTCTGACATCTATACTCACAAACTGTCCACATCTATAATTGTCTTCCATCTATACTCACAAACAGTCCATATCTATAGATGTCTGCCATCTATACTCACAAACTGTCCACATCTATAGATGTCTGCCATCTATACTCACAAACTGTCCACATCTATAGTTGTCTGACATGTATA
This sequence comes from Haliotis rufescens, assembly GCF_023055435.1. NCBI lineage: Eukaryota > Metazoa > Mollusca > Gastropoda > Lepetellida > Haliotidae > Haliotis > Haliotis rufescens. Next base: position 2,138,181 of record NW_025963990.1, read on the forward strand.
CTCACAAACTGTCCACATCTATAGTTGTCTGACATGTATACTCACAAACTGTCCACATCTATAGATGTCTGCCATCTATACTCACAAACTGTCCACATCTATAGTTGTCTGACATGTATACTCACAAACTGTCCACATCTATAGTTGTCTGACATATATACTCACAAACTGTCCACATCTATAGTTGTCTGACATGTATACTCACAAACTGTCCACATCTATAGTTGTCTGACATCTATACTCACAAACTGTCCACATCTATAGTTGCCCGCCTCCGTGTTGTTGGACAGACCCACGTAGTACATCATCATGCCGATCTTGGATTCGAACCCACCCCAAGGTACATCTACGAAAGTGTAAGTGTTGACAAATTCCTTCATGTCGATGAAACCGGCTGAAACACAAGGTGATGAGATGTGTTCAGGCAGTGGTGTTCACTATCATGGATCGATACGTTATATATTGTCACACAGCAGCAGCAAACAGGAGACAAATGTTAGTAGATGGTTCACTTTAAGGTGTCTTTGTTAGTCGTCTTTGTATACGTCCTGACTAAGATTTGACAGAGTGTTACCAGTAAGTACCATATGATACTCTTGCTGCGTAATGTCTAATTTTTCTACATATATCAAGCTACGTGGTTCTACAATTTCTGGAAAAGTGAAGGTCTCACCAGAGACTCCTCCATCAAAGCCAACAGAGAAGCCATTGGACGTGACGTCAGTCCTAGACCCGGAACGGCTGTGTGCTCTCACAGTGAAGTAATACATTGCCGTGATGGGGGTGAGGTCAAGGTCGTAGAAGGTCACAGTCTTGTTGAGGCCAACGTTGACAAACGGCACAACGTTGTCACGTGTTTTGGGGAAACGGCGGTCAGTTCCAACAGCAACCTCGTAGAAAGCGACTTCTTGGTTTGAAGATTTCTCTTTGTCCTCATCTACGACGAAAAGGTGAAAACGCCCTTTATTTCGAAAACACAAGCAAATACATTTGAATCTTTGAGCATACAGCTTTGGTTTAATTATCTTATTGTTCTTTAATTCTTTTTATATTTTCTTCTTGAGTTCCTAGAAGAGTGACGGGAAGACTATCCTAATCTCAACATCTGTATGGAGATACGGAAATTAATATTGCACAAACATTATCTAACCAGCTTTTATTCCAGTTGACACGTCGTCGGTGATGCCATCGCTACCAAACTTGTCCCAGTTGGCGCTGACTTTATTTTTAGTTCGGAGGAACTCGAGGTCAAATCCCACGACATCTCCATCATTGACTTGTCCAGGCACCAGGGGGTCATCCTCGATGGTGATGCCGTTCGACCTGATGGTGTAGGTGTAGTCCATGGAGTTGGTCACCCGTAGGTACTGGTAGTAGCGTTCCATGTTCTGCATGCTCAGTTGGTCGTTGACGCCATGAATTCTTCCTGGAATTCAGAGCAATTCATTAGATCCACCACAACAAACAACAGAGATACAGCAAACTGGTGCTGAACAAGTAAAATATATTTTAGTTTTGCGTACCAAGCTGAAAACTTCAAAACATCAGAAAGGTATAGGCTCCTTATTAGTTCCGTCAACAGAGAAGTTCACAAATGGAGAACAGAACTGATTTTGTTTTTTTAACTGAGCTCAGCAATGAAAACAAACTGTTTTCAGTCCAATCATTGGCTATTGGGTCCTCGAAATACATCTGTGCAAAAGCCTCCAGTATTAAGACATGTGATCAGTGTCAGCTGCAATCACAACGCCCACCTTCTGTATTGAAGTACTCCTGGACCCTCAGACCGTCAGCCCTTTGTATTGCCCACGCATACTTGACCACTGGACACGGGTCACCTGACACGTCCCACTTGGCCCCCATTCGGGACAGACTTGTCTGGAAGTCACTGTAGAGAAACAAGGTCAACTACAAATTAGATACTGAATCATCTTTGCATATGAAGATGATGATATTACCTGACCCTGGGCGTTTTCTCAGTGTATCTTGTGGGTCCGAGTTGTTGGTATCATGCTTTGAGAGAGATTACCCTGAAGCTGTGTTTACAGACAACACTCACATGTCTCCATCGTGACTGTCGCCATCCCAGATTCCAACATGAGTGAGCGGCTCCAAGCCCTGACTGAGGTAGGACATGTAGATACCGTTAGATGTGGATATTGTGCTGAGGCCAGCTCCATTGGTAGCTTTTACTGTCACAAATATCTGTAATTTGAAATTCATCATTGGATGCGTTGTGTGTTCCTAGTAAATCCGAACTTAGTTTCCCCTGTGATGCTTATTATGGAAGTGATGTCCAGAATAACACATTACCTATCTTGTAGACATGACACAAACTACATATACAACTCAGGGATATCCCTTTTGTCAAGAGTCAAGAGTCAAGAGTTATCTAACCTGTCTCACTCCCTTCAGTATCAGGCCCGTGACTGACAGGTATCTCTTTGTGACGTTATCAGTCTCAAAGAACCCCCTCAGCTGTCCCCCTCCAGGTGAAGTGCCAACAGCTATCTCATATCTGGAGAAGCCAAAACGTCGAAATGAGAAGCACAACAAAGCTGTATATAGGTAAAATTGAAGAGAAGATGTTTCTCTTGTACTTTGATATAGTCTTATCATACAGGAAGTGCTCAGTTCTACATGTATCTGTGCAAAGCGGCTATCAGTTTACTTTATGCTTTCTTCCTGCATTACTAAAATACTGCGGGTTCAGAACATATTGAATGACTGTCAGCATGACGTACTTGACAATCTCCGTCTCGTCATCAGTGAAGGTCTGCCAGGCCACGTTGACAGTGGACAGAGACTCCTGGCACACCGCGTCTATAGCCAGGCAGTCTGTGGACATACAGTTGTGAAAGATGTAGTAATGTAACACATAGTGTACACGGTAGTAATGTAACACAGTGTAGGATGTAGTAATGTAACACATAGAGTACGATGTAGTAATGTAACAATCAGTGTAGGATGTAATAATGTAACACAGTGTAGGATGTAGTAATGTAACACATAGTGTAAGATAGAGTAATGTCACACATAGTGTAGGAGGTAGTAATGTAACACATAGCGTAGGATGTAGTAATGTAACACAGGGTATAGGATGTAGTAATGTTACACTCAGTGTAGGATGTAATAATGTAACACATAGAGTACGATGTAGTAATGTAACAATCAGTGTAGGATGTAGTAATGTAACACAGTGTAGGATGTAGTAATGTAACACATAGTGTAAGATAGAGTAATGTCACACATAGTGTAGGAGGTAGTAATGTAACACATAGCGTAGGATGTAGTAATGTAACACAGAGTATAGGATGTAGTAATGTAACACATAGTGTAGGATGGAGTAATGTAACACATAGTGTAGGATGTAGTAATGTAACGCATAGTGTAGGAGGTAGTATCGTAACACATAGTACAGGATGTAGTAATGTAACACATAGTGTAGGAGGTAGTAACGTAACACATAGTACAGGATGTAGTAATGTAACACATAGTGTAGGAGGTAGTAACGTAACACATAGTACAGGATGTAGTAATGTAACACATTGTGAAGGATGTAGTAATGTAACAGGGCAGGATGAAGTAATGAAACACATTGTGTAGGATGTAGTAATGTAACACATGGTAAAGGGTGTAGTAATGTTACACTCAGTGTAGGATGTAGTAATGTAACACATAGTGTAGGAGTAGTAATATCACACATAACAGAAGACAACAGTAAATAGTTAACAGTAAATATTTACTTAGGACATTTCACTTGTATGATACTATTCCAGAAAAAAATAAGTATTAACATAGATCCAGACCCGTTAAGATCCGGGGTAGGATAGGTCTTCAGCAACCAATGCTTGCCGTAAAAGGCGACCCTGCGACTAACGGGATCGGGTGGTCAGGCTCGCTGACTTGGTTGATGCATGTCATCGATCCGAATTGCGTGGATGGGTGCTCATGATATTAATCACTGGAGTGTCTGGTCCAGACTCAATTATGAACAGACCGCCGTCATATTGCTGGAATATCCCTGAGTGCGGCGTTAAACAACAAACCAACCAACCAATCATAGATCCAAGTAACTTGTCAAAGATAAACCGGTCAATGGAACCCAATCTCTGCTTTCTGATGCATGTCCACAGTTACTCAGTACCAGTAAAATAATCACATACATGATGGGCCGTCATGCTACAATGTATATCTATGTAGAAATTTATAAGTGACATAATGGTGGCGCCCACCTTCCTGTGTGTCACACTTGTAGGTGTTGAGTTTCTCGGTGATGATCTCGTCGGTGACGTTGATGATGTAAACAGACTTCAACTCCACCACAGTGCCCGGCGATGGGGGTGTGGTGTCAACGTTGATGGCGTTGGAGATGCTAGATGACGTCATTCCCACTTGGTTGATGGCCTTGACCTTGGCGTAGTAACTCTGACCATGTGTCACCTTATCCGCTAAGCCTAAGTATGAAAACGTTGCCAATTTATTACAAGCCGTTGTATTTTTCATTTTCATTATTGTCATGAAAATGTATTTTTTAGAGTAAAAATATCATTTATACTTATCCTGACTCATACTTATTGCTTATCTCTCTCTCTCTTCCGAATAGGTAGTGGAAACGTCCTGTGCTGTTCCCAAAGAACAGAGAAAACAGCTCACCCAAACGCACCCTCACTCTGCGCATGCGCACCGGAACCATGTGACCAAGCCCAGTAACTCATCACACTCTCTTATTTCCTACTTAATGGTCGAAACACATCAGTGGAAAGAGGGGAAGGCCGGGAGGGTACTCATTCGTATGAGTCAGGATAAGTATAAATGATATTTTTACTCTAAAAAATACATATTTTATCTTATCCTGACTAATACTTATTGCTTGAATCTCACAGTAGGTGGTGGGTTTCACCTGTATGTGTGATAAACGTCGATCTGTTCTATAAACCCCATAGGAACGTTGTTAATCTTCTGTGTAAATTCTTAATTGGGGACCACCTTCCTTTTTTGTGAGCAGCAAAATGGAAGTAAATCATATAGATTTGTGGATTTATAAGGTTTCTAAGATAAATCTTGTTCACCTTAAACGATTAGGGTGTTAAGAGAAGAGCAATAATCTTAACACAATCAATTCTCACCCATGTGCTGAATTACATAGTAAAATAGGGGGCATGGACTCTCAGTCGTTGGTTATGGAACAGTAACCTGACGTCAACAAGTCTACGTGATATTGGGTGAGTGTGATCTTCTAATGTCGTCTGGTAGGATTCGTGAGTTGTTGTGCCACAACTAATGGTCCGAATTGGTGAATACCAGCTAAGTCTTCTGTAGCAAGGTCTCTGAGGTAGTGATTGGCGAAAACTGTATCTGATTTCCAGAAACAGCCTTCCATAATAGTTGTTATGGAGCAGTTGCCGTGAAGTGCCAAAGTTGAGGCTAAGGCCCTTACTTCGTGCAGGTTGGAGGCTGAAGGGGGGTCCAATCCCGCTGCTCTGTATGCTCTGAGAATAACAGCTCTCATCCAAAATGAGATAGTTGTTCTGGATACCTCTGTGTGTGTATTCCTTAATAAAGGAATAAATAGTCTCTTAAAACCTTGTCTTCTAGGTTTAGACTTTTGTAGGTATAATCTTAAGGCTCTGACAGGGCATAGTGATAAATCCTCTGTATCCTCTGCATCAAGGACGGAGGAAAGAGCCGGAATGTGGAATTGTCTGTCTGGTTGGCCTGGTAACTGGTTCTTTGCAATAAAGTCCCATCTTAAGCCAAGGGGCGCTGATGAGTTGTTACCACTGTCAAATGTGATGCGATTGAAGTCTATCGCGTGGATTTCTTACATTCTGGCTGCCGTAGCTAATGCCAGAAGAAATAGGGTTTTCTGCGTCAGGTGTTCAAAGTCGGCCTGTTGGAGCGGTTCGTATGCATCACTGGTTAGGTGTTGTAGCACTATATTTAGGTCCCATGCTGGGGCTCTAAATCTTTTCTGTTGGTCCTCAAGTCTGAAGGATCTGAGTAGGGCTATCAGCTCGGGAACTTTAGTAAGTTTTATCCCGTTAGCCATTGTCAGTACAGAACTGATAGCGGCCAAATAAGTGGCCAGTGTCGAACCTTTAAGATGCCTTGTACTTCGTAAGTGACATAGGTAATCTGCTACTTGTGGTATAGTAGCTTTGGCTGCAGAAAAACCCTTGGATGTTGCAAACTGGTCAAAACTTTTCCATTTATCAACATAGAGATTCCTCGTTGATCTACGAAGTGCTAAGGAGACTGCCTTAGCTGCTCTTATGGAATATCCTCTTTTAACGAGACTGCTCTTGATATGCTCCATACGTGAAGTTCGTAAAGATCTGGTCTTGGATGGACCTGATTGGAGTGAGGATGTAGCAGTAGATTTGGCCAGTTTGGAAGTTTTAACATTGTATTCCCTGCTAGTTCGACGAGATCTGGAAACCACGTTATCGCCGGCCAGTAAGGCGCTACCAAAAGCAGTTGTAGGCTGCTCGTGTGTAGGATCTTTTGTAATATCTGTGGTATCATGGCTGGTGGAGGAAACGCATACGCGTTTAGTCCCTCTCATGATATTGACAGAGCATCGACTGACCAAGCTAGTGGGTCTGGCACTGGTGATACAAATGTTGTTATCTGATTGTTGAATCTGGTTGCGAATAGGTCTATCTAATGGGCAACCTTTTTCTTTTATAGCCAGTTGGAATGCTTCTGGGTGTAGCTTCCATTGTCGGTGATGGTTTGGCTGGTCTGGTGAAGGCGTCTGTGAAGGCGTCTGCTAAGACATTTGCCACTGCTGGTATATGTCTTGTTTTTATTTTTAAGTTCAGATTGTCTTCTAGCTCGTAAAGTTGAAATGTCAACTTCAGGAGGGTCAAGGTTTATATTGTATGCCACAGTTGAATTGTCTGTTCTGATCATCAGACGTTGGTTTCTTAACTGTGGGGCCCAGTGAAATAATGCACGGATTACTGCCTCACATTCCAGATAATTGATGTGGTCGAGCTTTTCTGCTTCTAACCATAGGTCTGCTGTTACTTCTCTGTTGAAGTGAGCTCCCCAACCTTGAAGTAAGGCGTCCACGAATAGGTGGTTGTTGTAATCCGGCTCGTTTAAACAAGTTCCTGCGCAAACGTTCGATTTCACTGTCCACCATAAGAGGTGTTTCCTCAATGTTTGTGGTAGTTGCAGTTTTAAATCCTGGTACTCTAGGTATGGATTTAGAAATCTCTGAATAGGGCGTAAGTGTAGTCTGCCTCGGACCGTCCACGCTTGGGCTGACGTGAGTCAGCCTAGTATCACTTGCCATTCGTTGACTGAGATTTTCTTGTAAATTGCTGTTGGCAAACCAGTCTTGATTTTTATCCACCGATCTTCTGGTACCATTATCAGATTCTGATTGGTTATTTTCGGTGGCTTGCGAGATAACGGGGATTTCTTGAGTAAAGTCGCCGCGTAGCCCTTCCTGGAAAGTTGGAAACAAATTCGTCTCCTAGAATGTCCCACATTCATCCAATATCTTGCCAATCTTCCGTCTACTGGGGAATGCTGTACATGGACGGCTGGTGGGGGGAGTTCCCTGTCGTTCAAAAGCCCATCTTCGCCGGTAATATTGCGAGATCACCTCGATCTGCGGCCGCGGTCGGCATCACGTGACGTGTCATGTGACTTGCGAAAAGCAGATGATTTCCCGCCTCTGTAGTTGTACGAGCGTTGCTCTTTTGTCTTTTTGAATGCCCGTCATATGGCTTTTGATTTGGGTTTTCTGCATGGATTGACGAAAAAATGGAATTCATAGTCTGAACTGACTTGATCAGCATATGATCTTTGGAGTCTTAAAGCACTTCTTTGTTGATTTTGCGTATGTTACCATTAAAAATGGTTGGAGACTCCCAGGGTTGTCTTAATAATTCTTTGGTATAGTATACCAATTAGAAATATTTATAAGACCTTGTCGCTGTAGTAGTGTTAAACCTGCCGACACTGAACTCATATGATCAGAAATAATTTCTTGATTTTTCGTTTGATTGACGAGAGCTGAAAGTAGTATTCTTTCGAGGTCGTTCTGGGGCTCATAGCGCGTGACAACGCTTTTCCAAAGAATGCATGTCTTGTAGTCGTATCAAGTTGTGTAATTTTCTTATCCTCAATGCGATAAGATTTTTTACTTTTGGAGTCTGACATGAGTGAGTAATCTTCATCAATCTCCGGTGAGCGAAGAAAATGCGACATGGCGTGCATGAGGAATTTCTTAGAATTAAAGCTCCGTATTTGAAGTCCTTGTGATTTCGTGGCTTTCGCAAGATTCTCTGCAATGTTGGAGATTGGTTTTATCGGTGGGATGGTTAGTGTGTCTATATCGTCCCCTTTGATACAGTATGTATCAGTGGGAGAAGAATTTCTTGACGGTGATGATATCGGCCGTCTATCTGTAATCCACGCCATTAATTCATGATCCTCATTAATTGAAGTGTAATTTTCCCCCGATGTGTCCTCATTTTGAGGGGGCTCGAACATATCCTCCTCTCTCAGAAGATAGGAGGCGTTAGGATTCGGAGCCGTAAATGAAGGCTGCGACATCTGCGAGCTATTGTGTGAAGAGGTAGTCGACTGCGTGCCAGGTTGTTTACACATTTGTTGTTGCATAGCCATTACGACTTCTTGTGTGATATTTGCTATCACATCTGTATTAACAGCAGGCGTTAGCCAAGTACCTGGTGTAAAAAAGGTAGGCTGCGTGAAGGTAGTTGGTAGTGTAAACGTTGAAGGCTGCACGAAGGCGGGAACCTGCGTGAAGGCTGCACGAAGGTGGGAGCCTGCGTGAACGCTGGCGTCTGTGTATACTCTTGTTGATTAATAGCCTGCGCGCAGGCTGGCGCCTGCGCGAAGGTAGGGGATTGCGTAATTGTTGTGTTGGGCTGCGCGAAGGCCGGTATCTGCGCGAAGGTCTGAGGCTGATTGAGGTATATATCGGTTGTATTTGTAGCCTAATTGGATGACACTGCCGGTTGCGCAAACCTCTGGGGTTGTGCGGACGTCATTGTCTGCGCGCAGGCTTTCTTCTGGCTAGAAGAAACAGCTGATTTTCTTGAAACCCCCTTCATGACTGCGGATGAACTCTGTTTATTCTTAGACCCTCTAGACGTCTTACTGGTAGACGAGGAAGTAAGATGACTGCATCATATTCAGCGGGGTAATTTGAATAATATCAAATCGAATTCCTCTGACGAAGGGCAGGGCGTATTCTCGCCTCTTCTTACTTTTAGCCGTCTCCGTGGATGATAACGAGCGTGATGACTCACGTCGTTTAAGATCCATCTTTTCCCTCAGCACTGCAAAAAGATAATTACTAAATACTATACTTATATTACTATAATACCACAGAAGATAATCCAAGCAAAAAAAAAATTGTTAAAAGGGTGAATTTTTAAGGAAAGCTTGGATTACGATGCACAGCAAAAAATTTCCAGCTGCCAAGATGGCGCGAAAAAGAGAGAGTGATGAGTTACTGGGCTTGGTCACATGGTTCCGGTGCGCATGCGCAGAGTGAGGGTGCGTTTGGGTGAGCTGTTTTCTCTGTTCTTTGGGAACAGCACAGGACGTTTCCACTACCTATTCGGAAGAGAGAGAGATAAGCAATAAGTATGAGTCAGGATAAGATAAAATTAACATTTTACATTGTGTCAAACATAAATCTAGAATGGTAATCACAATTGTTTTATAATGGTTGAAACCCGAAACACACAGATACAGTTATACGTTCTGTACCTGAGACTAGATATTTGGCAGCATGTCCCGGCAGTTTGACAGGTGCTATGACGTCCTCCAGCCCCTCATGGGAGCCTACAGCAAACTCAAACTCTACAACCTGACTCTCGGCATCGTAGAACCCTGTCCATGTGCACTCCACTGCAGATCTCGGCTGCATTTACAGAAACAATGTAAATGTTTGAAACAATTTCTTCCTCAGATAAAACCGTAACACACTATCGGACCATTAACTAGTAATGCATAATACATAATGTATAATTACTACAATAGCACGTTTTATCCTAAGGTCCATGTTATGGAATGAAAAACCTTCTGGTGTCGAATATTGAAAATTTGTGATTTGCAGAGCACTGACCATTGATGTGATGGAGTGAGAGTTTACAGGTGCACTCAGCACTATTCTCATTATACAATTGCTGCCTGTGAATAATCGAGTCTGGACAAAGCAAACTATTGCCTGAAACAGTCAGCCAAGTCACTGAGCTTGACCACTTGATCCCTATATAAGTCGGTTTTCAGGTCAAGCATGAAGAACAGGAGTCTGACCAGGATTTCCAGATTGACTTATAGGTAATACCTGAATGAAGCTTGGACATGTCAACACCCCCTCTGTTGGGGATGAGGTGTCCACCACAAGATAAGGGGAGATAATGCTGGCTGACAACCCAAGTTCATTTTCGGCTGTCAAAGTCAGAATGTTTGGTTTTCCTGAAACATATATTTGATACAACTATTTTAATATACCAAATTCATGCCAGCTTTGCACTGAACAGATACAAAATAAAACTCAACATTTGACAGAAACAAGATTTGCATAAAAGTTCGATGAAGAAGACTATTGGTGTCAGGGTATTTCATAGTTTGCAGTCTATCTTGTATTGGTATGGAAACGCCACCAATCATTCTTACTGCATTAGCGAGAAAATCGATCAGTACGATCAACGCCTACTAGCAAAATAGATTAACAGTCTTGACCCATCTTATAATTTGTTCATGCAATATTACCAAGCGCAAGAAGTTCATATTTAATTCATTACTTTATTCCTCATCACCGCCAGTTCTTACCATCAGTTGTGGGTTTGATGCCAGTGGGTAGAGACCCCTCGCCGGTCAGCAGGATCTCCACGTCAGTCCGGGGCTGGACATCCTCCCCGTGAGGGTAGGTCCCAAGAGAGTAGTACATCTTCTTGACTGGACTCTCACTGTCTGCAGCCTTCCAGGAGGAGGAGATGGAGTCCACCTCAGATTGGTACAGTGTCGTGGTGGGGGTCAGTCTGCTCTGGTTGTTCTCAGAGCCATAGCTGCGGGGGAAACAAGAACGAGCTTAGTTAGTGGAGGTATATAGAGTTTGAGACCGGTTTATCTAATTGTTTGCAGGACCATAGCTGCAAGGCGCACACGGACAGTTGACGTGCACAGCGTTTGAAGGAAATCTTTCTGGTTGTTCTGAGAACCAATACTGCGAGGGAAACATAAACAATATTTAGTTGACAGTACATAGCGTTTGAGACCAGGTTGCACTGATTGTTCCAAGAACCATACCTGTGAGGGAAACAAGATCAATGTTTAGTTAGTTGTGCATGTGTCTTTTAGTTGTAAACTGTTTGGGTAAGTCTGCTCTCATTTTCTCAGAATCATCGCTTCTAGTCAAACAAGAACAATGAGTAGTTAACTAGACGTTGTTGTGGTCAGTCCGCTATGGTTGTTCTCAGAGCCTTAAAATGTGGTTACGAGTGAAAAATGAACCATGTTTTGCTGATCATGAGGTACCTGTTTTTGCTGGGTCAGATTTCTCTGCTTGTTCTCATTACCATAGTTCAACAATGCTTTGGTAACGATATGTGATGTTTTGGCTACCTGTGTATCTAGTTGTTTTGTCTTCGATAAGAAACAAGCCTGCTCATTACATTCGGTCAGGCAGCAGAGTATTGATTAAACTTCTTTTTCTTCTTGATTTCAATCAAGCACACTTTGAAAATGACATATTGGGTGAGTATACATTGCTACTTAACTAAATAGCAATATCATACTTAATGAGATAGTTATTTTGGAACTGCCATCTGTTAACTCTTAACGTATTTGGACACGGTGTTGGCAATCCACAAGGGAAAAGTCCGAATAATGATTTGTATATGTGTCTACCTTTCGATGTGAATTTCAGGAGCCGTAATATCAACAGTAAATCCATCTGACGAAGATTCCAGGATGTTACCAGCGTTGGTGATGCCGCGGACTGTGGTGTAGTATGTCGTGCCGGATGACAGTGGGAGGACAGCCTGGCCAAATCCCATGCTTGCGATACCTGAAAATATGTTGTTATATATACTGAACAGCATTGAAAACGCACCACCATGAAAATGGATGTATTTTTATCCGGGCTTAAGTCATATGAAAATATATAAGTGAATGAGTAATATACGACGTTCTGGACGAAGCATGAACAAGAACAGCTCGTCAAAACACATTCCTAATTTTTTTGTGAGAGAAATCGCCAAAACGCAACAAATTGCGTGCACATCATGGAAAACGTGTTTCGTTTCAAGGGAAGCATGCAGAATAGGGCTATAAAAGACAGACTTTTAAAAGCCACATCACTTGTTGCTGCAGACGTAAAGGGTACTGACACAAGAAATGCCAAGATTAACAGCAGAGGAACGTTAACGTCCCTTGGGCATGCTTCAAGTTGCTACCTCAAGAAGAGTCGTTCCACAACGGTTTCAATGCCATCATTCAACAGTCCTCAGGCTACTGAACAGATACCAGAAGACAAGAACCACCAGAGATCGACCACGTCCGGGTCAACGTCGTGTAACTACACCACGTCAGGATCGCCATATTGTTCGTCGGCATCTTCGTGATCGTACACTTCCGGCTACCAGGACTGCAGCAACCGTACAAGGCCGACGGAATTGATCAGTGCTGACACCGTACGTAGACGTCGATGGGGGGGAGGGAGTGTCATGGTGTGGGGCGGCATCAGTCATAACCATCGAACAGAGCTCCATGTTTGTCGTGGAAGAGTAAATGCCCTTTACTACAGGAATAACATATTGGCAAATCACGTCATCCCATTCTTTCATCAGCACCAGGATATGCACACTTTCCAGCAAGATAATGCAAGAGCGCACACAGCACGTGTTTCAACACAGTACCTAGCGAACAATAATGTGCCTCTGCTTCGATGGCCAGCCCTGTCACCCGATCTATCGCCAATTGAACATCTATGGGATTACCAGGGTCAACGCCTCTCACGTTGTCTGCAAGTACAGAACCTGAGAGAACTTGAAGATACACTACGTCAAGAGTGGAATGCCCCAGAACACTATTCGCAGACTTATTCGATCAAAGAGAAGACGTTGCATGGCCTGTGTTGCTGTCAATGGCGGAGATACCAGATATTGACTTTTCATTTTAACCCTATGTGTCTTCCTTACACTGATGACGTAATTGTAATTACTGTGTGGTATTCCTGTTTCCTTTGTCGTCTTTCTTAATATTCCGTCTATGTCTGTTCTAATTAAAATCGGTCATTGCTCAAGTTGTTTTTGTAATATTTCAAGATTTTATGCTGGTGCGTTTTCAATGCTGTTCAGTATATTATAACAAGGAATTCTCGAAAACAAATTAGAATAAATCAAAACATAAATTCATTAATTCTGTAGCACGTGTATTGTCCAAACATGCAAGGATGCGCAAGTATGTTTTTCAGCGCTTGTCATGTTGCTGGTAAAGAGTAATGTAGGGTATTGTAAGGCATCGAACGACATCTGTAAAAAAGAATGCATGTGTACAATGTTTGGATTCTATTCGGAGGATAAGAATAAAATATTCAAAACCTTTGCGTGTCTGCAAATATGTTCAACCTACCATTTCCAGAAACATTGGTCTCTGATTCTTCATGCATGAGACCCGCCATGATGAACGGTTGCACCTCTTCGCCACCAGGTGTCGTGCCCACCGCCCAGTCATAGTACGTCAGACCGTGCTCATGGCTCTCAAACCCGGCAAACTGTACCGTCACAACTCCTGTGTCTTTCTGGTAGTCCATGTCGCTACCGATGCCCGTGAAGTTGTCTCTCTCGGTCAAGTCGGCGCCATCGATGACAATACCTTGGGATAGAGATTTACTTCAGTGTTAATGTATGAGAAAATGCAAAGATATCATATATACGTTTTATTTTATCACTAATCGATAGTGGCGACGATGACGTTAACGATAATGACGACGACAACGACGAAGCTGATGACAAATGTACACAAATGAAGATGCATACCTGCCTTGTCCTGGTCAACGACCCGGATGGGGTTTGATGTGATGACGTCACTGGTCAGATCGGCTCCGTTGCTCGCTTTCACAGACACGTAGTAAACTGGGGTCATCGTGTCAAGGTCGGTCACATTCAAGGTCAACTCGTCCATGTATTTGTCTCTGTCAGAACCAAAGTCCTTCCAGTTTAGGATATCAGTACCCCCTGAAAAATAGTTCAGAATATACAACCAACTAGATTGCGCGCACGTGTATGTGCTTGTACTACGCTGATTTTATAGTCCTTGCCTACCGAGAAACAACGCTACAGTTTTAATGTGGATACTCCACTCAGACACAGTATAATGTATACTGTTTCAACCAGTTCTCGTTTTATCCCCTTAAATAAGGGAAACCACCAGTACCATCTCTAAACGTATTTTGGTATGAAGCGACGAGGGAATCGAACCACAGACCTTTTACTCTGCGAGCAGTTTATATCAATTACATCACAGAGTTTCTTTAAGAATATTAGACTTTGGTTCTGACATAATTCCAGAACAAAATGGTTATAGTTAGGACAGCATTGTGTTCCTCATATTTGGGGAATACAAACCTTGAGTGGTTCCAATGGCCACCATGTACGACTTGATGCCACTCTCACTGTCCATGGCAAACCAGGTGGCCTTGATACCGCTAGGGTCGGACTGGATAACGTAGCCGTCTATAAACTCTTCTTCATTGTCAGAGAAAATGCCAACGTACACCCATTTCATCTGCAACGAATGAGGTTGGTGAAACTCCTATGAAATGCTAAATAATATAGTAATAAATTGAAATATTATCTAAACCCCCGTCGAATACATTCGATGTCTTTTTCCGTACTGAGGAGGCCACAGGCCTATAGTACATTTATAATAAGTACAGTCAGAGAAGTAGAGTCTATAACATAATATTTGTCCTGCGTCTCATTACATGATAAATGTACATAGATAAATTTTGTAAAATTAAGAATTTTGAATTTAACAGATATGTGAATTTAAAGAAGTTGGGATTGACATAGTAATATTCAGGTATATACTTAGTCCTCAATGTTGCATAACATGGGCATATAAAAAGAATATTCATCTTCAATGTCATTCAGGGCGCACTATTGATCATGAGAAATGCGTTCTTCTCTTTTAATAACCGTGTAACGCCAAGTTTCAATAAATAGATCATGTGAACAACATCGAAATCTTGCTAAGGAAACCCGGATTTGTTTCACATTTAAACAAGATAAATACTGTTCTGTATATAAATCCTGTTTTACCATTTTGTAATAAATACATTTGTTTAATTCAGATACAGGTTGAGACCAATTTTGTAAATATATATCTTTTGGTCTTTGTGTCAATATCTAATGAAATAAGAATGACATTGTATATTTTTTTCACACCATACATAGCCATAACTAACGGATAATAGCAAGTCTCTTACCCAATTTGGTTTTCCATGTTCATCAGAGACTACCATCATATTATAACTTTTTGGAACCTATTTGATGGCACATTCAGTACGCTTAACCAATATCTCATAATCTTTATATACAGTAAACAGCTTTATTTCTGCGCCGTTGAAATATTGCGAATACCACGCCAAAGACAATACTGCGATGAGATATTTTTGCGAGTTGCCGTGTTGAGATGACCTCTCGATTACCAAACAATAGACAGCTTCTCTCCGAAGCTAGTTAATCTGAGTTGGCCGGAAAGTTGACCGGAAGGGATTGCGACCAATTATCAAATACGATAATTGACTCAACTCAGTGTCATGACTGAGTTTGAATGCAAACAAAATTGTGGACAAAATTGCAAAGGACACTGACGCAATCAAGCGAGGCTGGAAGAAGGCAGGATTACTGTGAGGTAACAGTGACACTGACTGGTCTGTTTACACTGTCATTTGTGATGTATTGTGTGACCATTCTGCATTCATTTGTGTTTTTAACTTATTGAGTAACGTGTGGTTCTGGTTGATGATTTCAACATTTGATGACGTGTTGCAATGAATAAAGTATGTATGTATTATTTATACTTTTTTTTGCGTTTTTAATTTTTGCGATTGAGTCTCGTAAGCAAAACTCGCAAAAATAAAACGGTCGCAAAAAATTCCCTGTTTACAGTATATATATATATATATATATATATACTGAGTCAAATTAAAAACTTCACATTTTTAAAAGTAATCCCATATATGATATACAACGGACAGATTATCAGAGAAGGTAATTTTTAATCATTAATGTCCAAAGAAGGATTTTAATTAACGTTGGTAACCATAATTTGTTCCAAGCACCTACGGTATTCGGTAATAACATCAACAGTTGACATCATAAGTCCGAAGCACGAGAATCTGATGGCACACAAGTTCAGTAGCGTGTATGGCCACCATGTGCGTTGAGAACTGCCACACAACGCCTCCGCATGGACCTTGTAATGCTTGTGAACATATGATTGGGAAGACGACGCCATTGTTGCTGCAAAATGGTGCCAAGATCTTGCAAATTCTGTGGTTGGTTCTGGAGAGTGCGCAGACTTCTGCCAAGAGCATCCCAGGCGTGTTCGATGGGATTGAGGTCGGGAGACCTTGACGGCCAGTCCATGACGTTGACTCCCGCATTCTGAAGGAAATTCCTTGTCAAAATTGCTGTGTGGGGTCTGGCATTGTCGTGTTGGAAGATCAAACCGGGTCCATGTCCTGCCATAAAAGGCAGAAGTTTTTGTGCCAGTACCTGGTCGCTGTAAGCAGCAGCTTTGAGGTTGCCACGGATGACAAGAAGCCTGGAACGTGCATTGCCGACTTGATTCCAATTACTCTGAGTCCATCGTTAGTGTCGCTGTGCCCACAATTGACGTTGACGTCTGTGTAATTGAGCCAGAATCGGCCCGCAGTATGGCCGCCGTGCTTGAAGGTGAGCAGTTCTCAGACGGTTTCGAACAGTTTGCGCACTCAGTCTACCCCTAACCAGTTCATTTCTGGCTGTAGCCGTCAAAAATCGGTTACGGAGGTGACGTAAGTCAATCTGACGATCTTCTGCATGTGACGTCACACGTTGTCGACCTGGCCGAGGGCGATCAGCGGTGGTACCCGTTTGCTGTAGACGCGTCTGTAAATCATAAACAGTCCGTCGACTACAACCCATCGTCCTTGCGACTTCAGCTACGGACGTTCCCGTCTACAACATGCCGATGGCACGTTCACGTTGCACATTTGAAAGGCGTGGCATGACAAATGGCCGTAAAGACTTTTATTTTCTTGTGTTTTTCTTTTTTTGTTAATGACTGCTAACATGTATGACTGAAAACAAATGCGGTATTATGGCCACGTGACCAGTTGCACGTGAAAAACCACTTTTGCCACTACAGTGCTGTGCACATGATTTTGATCGATTCACCTGCACAAAAACGGGTGTTATCTGAAGATAATACGTTGCCATTACTGTTTAAATACACAATAAGGACCCACAATGATAACTGGTCAAAATGTTAAAATTTTAGGAATGTGAAGTTTTTCATTTGGTTCAGTATATATATACATTTGAAATCTGCCACGATCACTATGTACCAAAACATTTGATGTATTAACCTTAACACAAAGGAATTTCTTGCAGGCATATAAATGTACTTTGGCTCTTTTTTCAAGCTTACTGAGTCCCCAGATATCTGCTCCATATAGTATCATCAAACTTATCTTCAAATCAAATATCTAAGTAATAATTCCAAAAGTATAGATTTGTTTTGACACCAATAAATACCGTTTGAGCTTTCATCGATGCTTGATTTGTATGCATGGACGATGTAAGATGATTTGTAAAATATACACCTAAATACATGTACTTGTAGAAAGAGGTAGTTTCTAGGCGTCCCCCTTTGTAGAGCCATGTTTACTTTTTAGCAAGCTTCCCACCATTTTTAAAACAACGATCTGCGTTTTATCTTTGTTTACAGTTAATTTCCATTCATCACAGTATTATTCCAATGTCAATTTGTGTCTGTAAGCCGCCAGTAGTTCTTGAGAATAATATAATATCGTCCGCAAATAATTGCGTAATTGCATAATGTCAGAATGTAATTGAATTCCATTTGTACACTTATCTTGAATTAGTGTTCCTAATTCATTAATAAAAAATGGGAACAATAAAGGACTAAGTATGCAGCATTGTCTCACTCCAAGTTCACTATCAAACTTATCCGTCAATTCTCCGTTATTTCTGACTCACACTTTTACATTTTCATAAATATTACATAGCAGTTTGCTCATTTTACAACTCAGACCATGGGAATCCAAAGTGACCATAACTTATTTCGTTGTACAGAGACAAATGCCTTTGCAAAGTCAACGAATAGAGCATAGAACTTTCCACCTTTTGTACTTAGATAACTTTGTACGATTGTTTGTAGTATAAACATATTATCAATAGTTGTATATCTTTCTCTAAATCCAGCTTTGGCTTCACTTATTTTATCCATAGTATTACCTCAGAACACTAATCTCTTCCTAATGATAGATGTAAATATCTTACTGGATATGCTTAAAAGGGTAATACCTCTGTAATTATTCACGTTATTTATATCACCTTGTTTATGTATTGGGACGATAATACCAATCAACCTTAATTTGGAATATGCCCATTTTCTAATATCAAATGAAATATTAATTCTAAGTATTGAAGTAGTAAATCTGAAGAATGTTTAAAGAATTCAGGAATAGTATCATCTATACCAGCTGCCTTGTTACAATAAGGATTATATATGCTGTTAAAAATCTCATCCCTCATTGTTGGAGAATCAAGACTATCCTCGGTAACATTTTTGTTTGTATCATATCGAGCGGATCTATCTGGTACTGTAGGTTCTGCGTCAAACTGATCTTCAATGATGGGGCATAATAAAAACATTCTAAAGTGTAGGTACCAATCATTGGTGTTAATATTATTTCCAGATGCATGCTTCTTATTTACACTTTTGAGGATAGATCAGAATCTTTTAGAATCAAATATGTTATTTTCCAAACACAAGCCCCATTGGGACCGAGGTTAGAAAAAGTACCCAGTATCTCAATGTTTGTCGTCAGAGCCAACGTGATGTCATAATGCCTGATGGCGCGGTACGTCATATCGTCTACTGGTTAGTCAGACCCGGTGATAAAGCTGATATATTGCCGACTGTTAAAAACATAACTCTTACGTTAAAAAGCAAATACTTTCAACAAACTAACACATTTGTTCGAAATATGCGGAGAACTATCGCATTTGTGATCAGCTGTCTTAAAATAAGTTAGCCAACTCTTGCACTTAAATATAAGTTATGAATGTTACAATTCCTTGGCCACACTGCTGAGAGTTGCGTTCCTTCATAGTCATTGGATCAGGTGTTTGGTGTAAAGTGATGTTTAATCTAGTTCACACATTCACATCTGTGAGAGAATATAATGGATAACATATCAGTCCTGTATAACCATGCATACAGCGATGATAGACATAATAATATACGCCACCTCTTTACTGAAATAGGTTTTTACGTCGGATACTCTAACACTTTATAAAAAATGTACGTACATTGATATATTAACTATATTGATACCATTTGTAGATGGTCTGTATCAATAAGGACTGACGGCTAGTGACAATATAATTATTATTAAGACCTAAGTTCCATGAACTCATGGTTGCAATGTGACCCTGGCGTCATTTTACTGAAATGCTGCTGAAAGCTGTGTAAAACAATACTCACAGACCCATTTAAAAGGGATGATTGTGTAGCCTAGGGGTCATTTAAACGTTTGCTATCCATGCGTGGGACTTGATTACCTTCATCTTTTATATTAATTGGAGACAATTTAAATTGGACAAGTACTAAGTATTGGTACTGTCCGAGAAAACGTCTACATACTTAAGATACTGCACTTCCGTACGCGGGTTCTATTTCTTACCTTAGGCGGTGTATTATCAACAAGTACACCGTTTGTGTCGTAGATGGCGACGGCCCCGGCTCTGTTGACGGCCCCTACTCTCACACTGTACTGAGCGCCCGGTCGGAGACTCAAGCCAGACTTACTGAGACTGGTGCTGCTTGGGTCGCTGGTGATCTCCCAACCTTCTGGGCCTGTTTCAGGAGGAAATATATAGTTTAAGAGGCTTCCAAACATGTTTACTACACCACGTTGTACAGCGATAATCATATCTATTTAGGTATACACTTGACAAATCACAGGATTCAATTTTGTGTAAAACGAAAAGATATAAACATATTTTCAAAATCAAAAGTGGAGTGTTATATGATTCTGTAATATGAATCATGATTTCGCGTTACAAAACGAGTGAATGAGTTGTATCTTACGTCGGCATTACTGCAACTTGAAACATTAAGAAAGAAGGCATGGGTAATATAAGTTCCTTGTTGGAATGTGCTTTCCTTAGCTGCGCCAAGATTCGCTGGCCGTAGGTTTGAATACCAGATAGTATGCTCGTCAACACCATACACATGCTTATGTGTCATATGGGATGTCTCCAGCATTAAAATCTCGTACCGTGATATTAATACTTGAGAATTGTTCCAGCAGAATCAAGAACTTACATATTGGTCTTGGAGACATCATTATGAATTGATATAAGTATTCTGAACTTGTGCCACTCTTTGTTCGGCTATTGAAGTTATTCCTTAAAAGAGATTCTATACAGTTATAATACAAGATTACTAACCGGGGTAGATCTGATGTTTTGACCCATGGTAAAGCTCATACACCTGGTATTTGAAATGGTCCAACCCAGATTCGTCATCTTTAAACTGAAAGTTAGCTTCAACAGTAGTGCTAGATATCTGCAAGGAGATAACATGAAATATGTGTAGTTAATTAAAAATGAGTGGGTTCAGTTTAGAGCGATATTTAAGTTTTTTTATTGTTATCGTATCCTGATAAAGCATAATTCATTTACTTTTCAGAACAAATATGATGCTAGACATCTAGCAGATATGTACACAAGAACTATTTTTAATGGATGATGTAAACTTCTTGTTACTGGATAAACTCATGTTAATGTTTGGGATGACGTTCTTGCTGAGGAGAGCTGAGGTAGGGGATACACATACTAACAATGCCAATGTACATCACTAAAATTTGCTTTGATGCTGAAAAAGTAGACTGCAAATATCACCGATCCTAAACGAGTCATGTGACGAATATCGGAGACAAAACAATTTATGATAATCACAATATACTTATAATGTGGCGAACAGACAAAACAAAATGTGAGACTATGTGGTTACCAGTTCAATAATAGTGGAGACAACATATGACATCCAATGCATGCACTGTGATTAGGGTTACATATTACCCATTTGGATCACCGAATATTTGTTTTGTTCATGTCAATTATAAAGCCAGACCATAATGAAAGGTAGCTACATATATAACGCCTAGTTATTGTGGCTGTAAATGGTTTGCATAGTCCATGATGTTTGATTTTTCATTTTCACGCCACAGCCTCACCTGGAACTCCGCATCTTTGCTCTGTTCACGTCCATCACCTAGGAACACCATCCTGGGCGGGGTGAGATCCACAACAAACCCATCTGTTGTCTGTTCTACAGTCCCCAGGGCGTTGTTGATGGTTTTCAGCTTCGTCTTGACAACGTCCTGATGGTTCAGGTGGAAGCTGTGCCACTCGATCTGGCTGACGTCTTTGCCCAGAGTCTTCCAGTCCTTTACTACCTCAAAGTCGGGAGACAACCCTCTGGAATAGATAAACGTACAGTGTGGTGAATGTAGGGAAATAAGTAAGGATAAGATATATGGCTTAACAACGTCTTTATTACAATTAGGAGCAACGTTTCAGTGTAGGTTCTAACACCGTTTTCAAGCAAATGTTAAACGCCGAAATGTCGCTCCTCATTGTAATATAGAAGTTGTTCAGCGATATATCTTATCCTTACTTAGTACTCCAACTTCTAAATGCCTCTCAAAGAAGTTGGTAGGGAACGTTTAAACACAGCAGAGAGATGCCATAACATAATCGCTGTATCTGAGTATCATACTGTGGTGGGATATTCCAAGAGTTGAATACATGTACATTGTGTTCCAACAATCCTTCGGTCTCTTTTCAAGTTACCTCGTCCAGATTATCGACTCATAGATATGAAGGAATGACTTTGTGGTCATATATTAATAGACGTTCCCCAAATATCCCGCTGAAGACTATGTAAGCATAACATGATAACAATGTTCCGAAAGATCGTTTCATAAAATTAATACTAAATATTTTCTTCACTTACGTATACACTGCATATATGAATTCATTTCATTTTATAATAGTGCCACAATTACGAATAATATTATTCAGCATTAACATCATACACATTTATAATGACATTTCATAAGAACATGATTGAGTGTAGTATCATATATAGCACATGTTTCCTCAGTGATATACTTCCCACACTCTGATGTCTGACTCCGGGTTACTGTGGCTCTTCAGTAATTTCCCTCCCACTTACTTTGCTCTGAGTATCTGTACTGCATATTCTCTGATGCCTGACTCGGGGTCACTGTGGTTCCTCCACTGGGTTCCCACTGTGGCAACGTGGGTACTGAACTCAACGTCGGCAAAGCCGTCCCGTATACCGTCAACAACTTCACCCAGCACCGGGGGAGTCAGGTCCACGATCACTGGAATAGTGACAGTATTCCAGTTAAATCACAGTGTGTTGGTTTGATGGGCATGGGGTTGGGGTATGAGGGGGTGGGGTGGCGACTGATGAGGGCGGGGTGGAGATGGCGAGTGGTGAGCATGGGGATGGGGGTGGGGAGTGAAGAGGATGGGGATGGGGAGTGGTTGTGGTTGTAGTCCAAGATTCAAGGTCATAGATGAGTCAGAATACGGTGCTCATTATCTTTGGGATAAAAGAAAACTTTACAATCTGTCCATGTATCCGAGATATCTGAGATTGCATTGCATCCATCTGACATGGAAATTACCTCCATCTGACATTGCATTACCCTCCATCTGACATTGCATTGCATCCATCTGACATTACATTACCTCCATCTGATATTGCATTACCCCCATCTGACATTGCATTAACCCCATCTGATATTGCATTACCTCCATCTGACATTACATTACCTCCATCTGACATTGCATTACCTCCTTCTGACATTGAATTACCTCCATCTGACATTGAATTACCTCCATCTGACATTGCATTACCTCCATCTGACATTACATTACCTCCATCTGACACTGCATTACCTCCATCTGACATTACATTACCTCCATCTGACATTGCATTGCATCCATCTGACATTGCATTACCTCCATCTGACATTACATTACCTCCATCTGACATTGCCGATACGTTCAGCTGTTTGTGGCCAGCGTTGAATGCGGTGATATAGAAGCTGTAGGCCTTGCCATGACGGAGCATCTGGTCAGGGTCAAGCTGGACACATGTCTCGTGTGTCTTGTGGTCAAGACTGACCGGTTTGGAGATCGCTGTGTTTGTGTCATCAAGAACCGACAACTCGTAGTGGGAAATACCAGACTCGGGATCATAAAACCCAAACCAGTTTGCACAAATCTGGAATTAAAAGATCAGAACTCATTTTAAAGGGAAAAAAGGTTTTGGGCATAATTCATTTTCTGCAACTTTATAGGATGTATATCAAGTATAATGGAATATTAATAGCTAGCTATCAACTATTTACAAAGAACGTTCTTGTGAAGTAACGATCTACCTTCTCAGCATCCTTGGTAAAGTTGAGGTCAAGCCTGTAGACGGGTCCATCATAAACAATGCCTGGTTCAGGGGGTGATGTGTCGACTGTGATCGGATGGTCGGACACGCCCACTTTCATCAAATCAACTTAAACACACAATTAATATCGGATTTCTTTATAATGTGATATTTACAAAACGTTTGTGGTTGTTGGAAGCTTTTTTTTATACCATGATAAAAATTCATCTTCAGCAGCCTATGCTTGGAATAAAAGGATCGGGAAGTCAGATTCCGATGACCTGATATATTGCATGAACCCCTGCGCCGTATTTCGGAGGAGATATCGCTGACAGTGGAGTTAAACAATGAACAAACAAATTCCTGTTGGAGTCTATACATCGAGATGCTGACAGTTGTGCAAAAGCAACTTTAACTTACCTCACTAACGGCATTTCATCTGCATACAACGTGATAATGATATTATTCCACAATGAAACTTCGTTATAACTGACGGTGCCGTTTCCATTTAAATACCCGGATGAATGTGATTTTTATAAATGAAGAGATCAACGTTTGTAACAGCAATATTGTTTAATAATCAAGTCTTTAAGTTTCTTGATATCATTACAATGGAGGGTCTCACCCATGTGTAATGACTTTGGCTTTAATCCAGACATGAGTTACACCTTGGATCAGGATCGGGCGGGTGATATCGCCATCACTGTGTAGGAACCTGTTATTACAACTCACCATTGTTGATGACCCTGACCTTAATCCACACAAGAGTTTCACCCGGGATCTGGAACAGGCGGGGACGTCTCCTTCGCCGTTAAAAGATCTTAGATATGACTCACCGTTGTTAATCACCCTGACTTTAATCCAGACAGGAGTTCCACCTGGGATCTGGAACTGACGGGTGATGTCGCCATCACTGTGCGAGGATCTCTGCCAGTCCATGTGATGACAGTCACGTGTGGTCTGTCCCAGACACAAGTCCACTTCTTTGATGTCTGAATCTGGGTCACTGTGAATGGATGAACTAAAGTGTAATATTTATCACTAAATATTTAAAGGACGGTATTGTTATTGTTCAAATATCAATGGGTTTTATTATTTATATTTATTATAACTTTTTTATTATAGCAAGACAGCATTTGTAACACAAAAACCTATTACCTGGCATTATACTGTGCATTGATGAAAAAGCTCTCTTCATTGTAGGAGATGTTATAGATTTCATGTAGGAGTGGTGGCGAGTTGTCTATTCCAAGGGGCGTGGTGTGGCAGATTGTTGTCACCAGCGGACCTCCATAGTTAACCTTGTTCAAGGCCCGGAGTGTGATGTAGTATTTCCCATCTGAAACAAAATCATAATCATCTCTGAAGCAATCCCTAATGATCAGATGAATATCAACCCTGTAACTGAGTGAGTTCAATATTATTGAATTTAAAGGGCGATAAGAGCATTGAACATCACCATCGAGCTACGCCACACAATCACCTCGTCTTTTAAGTGATTTTTTAAGGTTTACTAACAGCCCAACTCATATTGGTATATACATCCATCTATTTTGTAAAGTTGTCTAGTAGTCTAGTGGTAGAGCGTCCGCCCGGAAAGCTGAAGGTCCGGGGTTCGATCCCTGGCCTCGTCATACCAAAAGACGTCTAAAGATGGTACTTGTTGTGACCCTGCCTGGCACTCGACATTAAGGGGCTAAAACAAGGACTGGTCGGCTCGGAGTCAGTATACTGTGTCTGAGTGGGGTATTCATGTTAAACTGCGGCATGGTATCTCAGTGGGCTAGCACTATTAATCGGCATCAGTCTGGATTAGTATAAGCAGCCATGCACAGACGTGCATGCACGTTGCTGTATATGTGCAATAACGCGACGCTAAAACCCATTTTACCTCTTGTGAGAGGCCAACCCTAAATTATTATTTTAGGTTATTGCGTTGTTATATTATTAAAAGGATTACACTTCAATTTTACCTGGGAGGGGGTCGTGAGGAGCTGGTACGGGGGAAAGGAGGCCAGTGTTTGTCCACGCTGATTCGTCAAACAGGTGTCTGTGAGGGTCATGATGAGGGTGGATCAGCTCCTCACAGATTTGTCTCCCCACGGTCCAGGAGTAGCCAAGGATGCCAGTCTCTTTGTCCATGATGCCGTCCCAGTTAGCTGACACAGGGACACATAGTCATATCATAAGATGTGATGCTTTCAGAATGATATATATATTGTTTAAATGAAATGGTATACGCCACTAAAGCAAAATGCAAAACCGTAAAACAAAAACTATTCCAACTCAGTTTGGAATAACCCAGTCTAAGAAGCCACAGAAGTGTTAATATATATTTCAGAAGACTGAAATTTGCCTAGTTAATAACAAATGAGAAATTATATATGAAATTATATATAGTGAATACCAAATTTATTC
Organism: Haliotis rufescens; assembly: GCF_023055435.1. Classification (NCBI taxonomy): domain Eukaryota; kingdom Metazoa; phylum Mollusca; class Gastropoda; order Lepetellida; family Haliotidae; genus Haliotis; species Haliotis rufescens. The sequence continues at coordinate 2,164,386 of NW_025963990.1, forward strand.
AAATAAATCTGGCCTCAAAACAAATACACCCCTTTTTAAAAAGAAAATACATATGGATAATGAACTAAGAACATAACGATACATGGATATAAGTAGTATTTTCTGGACATGTTAAGGTATGTCAACATAATAGTTTTAGCCGTATTGCTGAAATAAATTTCACATAGTTGAAATTCTTTTTAAAAACTATAATATTTCACCGACCTATTACGAATCTGTTTGCTCTGGTGTACAGGAGATCGGTGAGGGGTGTGTCTCCGTTGAAAACGGTTTTTGACCCGTGACCGTCATGAATTATCCTGAAAATACAACGATAACATTTAGAAGTAATTTCACGTCCAAGGTAAGAACTCAACTTCATGATCACATGAACAACGGTCACAGGTGGCTCCGTGATCTGAGAAATCTGTGATCTTCACATATTCTCCCAGGAAAAGAAAACTGAAATAGGTTCTAAAAGCAACCTTGAACCTATCACCACACCAGGAGATGTTGATAGGCGTGTGCATAAGGTTATATGCCTGGTACCAGTTTCCACTGATTGTTTCAAGTTACGTGCTTCAGAAGTTATTTTGTATGTAAGACATGCATACGTAGATGAATACAAGGTTAACATAATTGTTCATTTCACATCATCACAAGAATAGAAACATATGTTAACTTTTGTTTTCACAAATTCTGACCAATAAACCCTGTGTTAACATGGTACCGTTTATGAAAAAAACTGTCTCTCACCTGTGGTTCTTTATCTGACTGTTAACACCTCGACACCTGATTTCCCACTCCGGTCTGTCATCTGGAACCACACTCTCACACGAGGTCACCTCCAGGACATCCAGACTTACATTAGCCAGTGGACCTGAAACACAAGTGGTATCGATCGGTTTTCGTGAAAACGCATCACAAAATCTGATTCAGGTGTTAACGTTATTCTTTCAAGTCATCAAGAAGTACACAACATTGCTGAAAGTAGAGCAAGAACATCTTTGTATTCAGTAAACAATGTATTTTCCCAAGTAATAACCATAAGGAAAACATGACTCATTCAACAATTTGTCGCGCATATCAATCACATGTTCAGACAAGGTGACCTAAGGTGATTGACATTTATCACGTTTTTGATAGTTTTACAACCCCATGGCCTATTCTGACAGGCTAGTGACACAGTAACATAATATTGTGTTAATGAATCACTGTCCAATAGTGATTATACCAGGTGTTCGCGAAAATGAGAGCGTATCCTGCCCACCGATAGACCCGTCCAAAACACAAGTATTTTTTCACCTGAAAACTCTGTGGTCAATTCTTACAGATCAAGGATATACAATGTACCGCCATACAACAGATCAAGGTCAAGTACATCCTACCTGGCTCGGGAGGTGTGACATCCACCACAACACCCTTGCTATGGAGGATGGACTCGAACTGAAGGTCGTTGATGAGGTGGATGTTGAAGTAGTACATGACGCCGTGACGTAGAGACAGATCCTTGTAGATGAACTCGTGGGCAAGACCAACTCCGAGCCTCTCAAAGTGAGCATACTGATCGGACTAAAAGGATAAACATGATATTTGGTTAATATATATTACATGATGCATACATTCAAAACACGTCGTGAACCATCTATGTTAATTAAATATAAAATCAACGTAATTGTTACAGAATATTAAGGGAGCTTCATATTTACCTCATATTTTATGAATATTTTTTTTGTCCCTTGCTAAAGCCCGGGAAAAGTTAAAACATATTCCACTCTTGACGTAAACTTGCTATGAGTGAGTGAGTAAGTTTGGTTTAACGCCGCTTTCATTACAGTTATATCGCGGCGTGTGAGCTTAATTTGGGAGCAGTGCCCGAAGTGATGTAAGCCTCGGACGTTTACCACTTCGATGAAACCCACACTGCAAACACGAAAACGTCGTTTTTTTCCGTATATGGTCAATTGACGGAAAAACGACTAAAAATTCATTAAAATTGATTAATTGGTCAGCGTCTAGAAAGTGTCCAGAAAAGGGTCGAGTTTTTCAAGCGTAAAATGGACGGAAAAACGATGCTTTTTACTCCGCCTTGTACAACTGTTAACGGCCAATCAGATGGCGCTGGTCCCCCGACGCACGTGATGTCCAAGGCTTCCTTTCGGAAGCTTTAGGTTTCGTATTTCTGGCATGCCTTGCTCTAGTATCTGTCGGGCGCAGTGCAGCGAGATTTGCTGATAAGCTAGTTTTAGGATATGTTACATGTTAATGGAATTCAGACACGCGCCAAGAAGTCAAACCAAACAATGTTACTAAGTTTATTGTGGTAACGGCTATGTACAGTTACCCCTATCGGATAATGGGTTGTGTTTCATTTGGTTATAACAATAACTAATTTTTTAATGTGAAGTTTACAAGATATACGACTTGGACGCGAGGTCGGTCACATGACGTTCTTCACGTGACTGTATTCTTGAAAAGGCGTAAACACTGACTACTTCCACATTCCTGGGGAAAGCCCTTGGAATTCCCTGGTACGAATTCATACAGAAGCGTGGTTGCAAGCCCATTTAAGGATACCCTCGCTACAACCCATCCCAGAGAGAAAAAACACGAAAGAAAATCCAAGTAGTCGCAGTGACAATTTACAGAAATCTATGAATTTACCTTAGTATCTATTTGACACATCTTCACAATCACCTTTCAATGATCGGCCAATTGATCAGTGATGCCAAAGGCTTGAAATCGCCATAGGTTAATTAACAACTTCGAAAATATCTCCCGTCACGTTTATCGTGTCGGCCATTTTGACGTATTGTACTTGATGTAAATGTATTACGACGCTCTGTCATTGTAATTGACTTACTGAGGTAATTCTGTAAAAGATCTTCTCATCTAATGAGGATATTGTTTGGAATATATGTCTTGTAAACATACTAAAACATATGTTCCTCGCTTTGGGGGGAACTATTTTATTCCGGGGTGGCCCATTAAATCTAGTAGTAAGTCAAGGCACCATGCGTGATCTGTTATTTTATGTGTTTAAATTACGATTTGGGGCGTTAATAAAATACACTGACGCAAGTATATTCTATTCAAATCAATTGGATAATTGAATATGCATTCTTTTACATATTACATAACATCACTGCACAAAATATGAACAGTTGCAGTAACACACTACGGTAATCGCATTAAACATCATTTTCAACTGTACAGTATTTCAGTATTTCAGTTATATCATGGTGTATCAGACTGATGTGGGATAAAAATCCGAAGTGGTTCAGGTCATCCAATGGGTGTTCGGGAAAAGGTGAGCGTATCCTGCCACACAAGTGGCACCCGTCACAAACACATGCAAGGACAAGTCAATTGTTCACCTGAACAAAGCACGGAAACACACAATGATGCCCGTCCTCAGTTTTACCGAGCATGTAAATTATTTTGTCCGTCAAAAACATGGACGAGTATAAACAATATGTTCATTCACGTAATACATGTCATACATTCGACAAAATGTATTGACTCGGAGCATTATTGTTAATCACAGCGTATGCAGGTGAACTCATCACCCATTCCATTATTGATAACCCTTCTTGAAGATCTATGAAATCAGAAGCTGCAACACTCTATCTTTTAACTGGCATGTCAGACTTCTATTTCATTACTCAGTTTTATTTGCACGGATTACTATGGAAGGGACATTGTCTCGTTGTCGCATTGTCGCATTGACGCCTTTACAAAAACAAGCAAAACGTGTCAAAATTAACAAAAGCGCGACAATTGGCCATTTGTCGCATTGTCGCGTGTTCGCATTGTCGCTCTTTGATAATCCTTTTCTTTATTTTACAAAAGGGCGACGATGCCGTAACGCGACATTTTCAAGGTCAAAATATGTCTCGTTGTCGCAGACAGACAGACAGACAATAGTTTATTAACGTCTCACTCCTGTACATACATAAAACAGCTTTATACAACCTGACATAGATAAAATGTACAGAACCATTCAATAGAATTATGAGAGACGAATTATCACAGAATTTATACATAAATGATATAAAGATGATATAGTAAAAAGTTATCCATATAAAAGATGTTTTCTACGATTAAGAATTAAAAAGCAGACTTTGGCAAGTATAAAACACACACTGGAGTCACTGAAAATAAAACAAAGTTTGTCGACATCTGGCATATCTAAAACATTATAAGATTTATCAATACATTCATTAAAAAGAGTTGCCCTGATATCATCATATAATGCGCAGTGAAACAAAACATTGACCTCGTCTTCTACGCTGTCATTACAGTGAAAACATCTTCTATTATTGACAAGTACACCTTCGTATCGACCGGTTTCCACTCGAAAAGGAGCCACACCACATCTAAACTTGGCTAGTGCCGATCTATAGTTTCTGGGCATCTTATTTGAAACAAAGTATTCTGTCCCATATACTTGTTTGTAACATCGATACATTCTCAATTTATTAAGCCCATTTCGCCCCTCTTCCTTTCTTAACATGTCGCATTGTCGCCCCATCACAAATGTGTATAAAAGGCGTAAAGTTCAGTTAGTGTTACAGTTAGGAAGTTCAACCTGATAAATGTACGTCTTGAAATGAAAACACAAGTCCGTCCGCGAGTCCATAACGTTTTATTGTGAGCTCTTCTCTAAAAGTGCTTAGTGTTCAACTCCCAGTTCCAAACACGCAGTACCTCCTCAATAATCCACATACCTCCAGTGCAGTGGTCTTCCGGAAGATCTTACTCTTTACCGTATTAGACAACTGACGAGTGCACGCCTGACCTGTGACCTCGTTGCAACCCTCGTGATGTGTTTGCGAGAGAGGTGTAGGAAATGTGTGCTCCAGCCCAGCGCAGAGCTCGCGACACACTGTATACTGATGTATACAGTATATTGCAGTTGATATACTGTATACTGCATGTGATACTTATTTGCGGAAATGTCACAACTTTCAAGATTCAATTTGCATATATTTCATATACAACAGACCGCCGTCATATATCACTGGAATACTGCTGAGAGCGGCGTTAAAACAAATTGTTTTCATAATGGAGCGCTGCAGTCATTTAAAATAGAACCGTATACATATGTACATGTAGTACCAACTTACTCTATTTGTTTCGAATATTCAGCAGAAAATATATTATTAACCAGGTCTTTGGGAAAAGATATCAGATTTTTATAAGCAGCCACATAGGGATGATAAAGGACCCCTCGCTGATTAGGTTCTTGTTTACTTAAGAGCAGAGTTGGCCATGTTAGATGATATAGCCAAAATCCGGGAGCTCCGGCGGGGGGCAAGCTGGTCTTGTTAGTGTATGGTATGGGCTGTGACGTTGACCCAAGAGAATAATGTAAAACATGAGACCAACTCAAGTCTATAATGATTGGGAAAGTCTAGATTTCCACAGCTCTAGCCTGAAATTAAGAATTGTTCTATGCTCCATTTTAATTGTATTATTTTCAATTTGTAGACATGGATGGACCAACCAGGAAAGAAATTGATGGAATATTAATATCACATGTTACCACTGATCCAGTTAAATTCATCACACAATAATAAATTAGTATTTGACATTACGGCATTTGATTATTAGGGCATGATCATGTACATGTTCACTGTAGTAATGTACACACCAGTCAACTTGATTATAATTTTTATCAAAGTGTAGCGCGGCATCAACGATTACTTTATGATATCCTCACTTGTCATCGATGTATTGACATCGAACAATGGACGGCAATTCGAAATTCTTATGGATAGCTTCAATGGGGACAGCGCCGGTGTCAGTACAAATTTCCTAGTTAAAATAAGTATCTACAAAATATAATCTGAAGCAGACAAGAACAATCTTTTTTTATTAATGCTTTCTTTCATGGATAGAATTAAGGCAAACTAGGCTTGCCAAATCGTTCTAGACTTGAGCTGGATTCCTTTTAAATTTATTATTCTGTATGGTCTGGGAGACGAACGGGCGTCGGTATCGCATGGAGAACTGGGACAGCCTTAATCAGTGTAATCGGATATGTTGTGGAGTTTCGGTTTTGGGCTGTTTGCTGAATATATAGAATTGCGAGTTATGTATACTCTGTATTCTTTCGTCATGGTAGCATATATATTATCCACAAATAATGAGAACTACAATGTAAACCTCTCTCTGGAGATATGTAATAATACTACTGAAGGGCATATCTGAAAAATGGGACTTCTCGACAAATATTTCTTTCTTAATACTACCCGTTACAGGCATTCTGATCATTATATCATACTTTGTACAGTTTAAAAGTCAAATAATGGCAAATTGTGTATCTTTCTACATTTTGAATTAATTATATTTTCTGAAATAAAACCTTAGCATCAGATAGTGATATACACGAATATGATCTATACTATTATAAATGAATTAACAATTTCGTATTATGAATTAGATTAACAGAAATATGATAGTAAAACAAATTATTTTAATCTATTCTTGTGAATAGGTAACGAGAGATCTAGGCAACGCACTAACGTAGCCATTTATGAAAAATGAAATATTAAAAGTTTAGGGGTTTGAGCATGCTCATTGAATGACAGGGAAGAAAGCAACGCAATAATTAAATTATGAATCAAATTATGTTATAAATATAACAGAATATTTAGAAAATATAAGTTTATTTTTCTCATTGTTGGAAGGTGTTTAATAATTATATAGATTTTGTTTTATTGTTTGTTGTTTAACGCCGCACTCAGCAATATACCAGCTATATGACGGTGGTTCGTAAATAATCCAGTCTGGACCAAACAATTTAGTCATTATCATCAAGAGCACCGATCTACGCATTTGGGATACGATGACATGCATCAACCAAGTCAGCGAGCCAAGTCGCCTTCGTACAAGCATGGGTTGTTGAATGCCTATTCTAACCCGGATCTTCACGGGTATTTTTTAAAATAATAAGGTACAATGAAATTCTGTATATGTCCATAATAAGTGTGTATAGGTAGATGGATAATATGTCCATACACGCCAAGTAAATGGTATATGCATTAATTTAAATGCAAATGATTCAATGATGAGTTCTTTCACAAGTCCATATTTCAAGGCATGTATTTGATATTCATAATAACTCCACAAAAGCTACACAATGGCAACAAAACGGTACCAGCATCACAGATACCAATAATACATGAGATACATATAATTACTTTAAAGTTAAAACATGTATCTAAATAGAAAATTAGAAGGATACACTTCCGACATTTTTCGTATTTTGTTTTCGTTTGGAGAGAGAAGTTGTGATTGGTATCTGATTGGTGCAAACAGGTGTTCCCTTCCGCCCAGGCCTTGCGGCAATGCTATAGCCCAAAATGAAACAAGCCTTGTTCAACAGGTTCAGACTCAAATTTCTATCCCACTTAGGCTCCTTTTAAATTTAAATATAATTTCTCGTGTCGATATGTGTCAGAAGAAATTAAATATTACAGCACTGGTGAATAGGTTATATGCGCATGTCAGCGTTGATCCTATAATATCCTTTTATGCAAAATACATATATACTGATGAATTAAGGTAGTAATACTACGCAAATATATGTCCAGATGCATACATCAGTATCATCTCGTGATCTTAATTCGTGCTTTGAGCCCTTTTTCTACCGGAGATTCTGGGGTGTTACATCACACCAGAAAGCCAGGTCCAAACTCAAGTCAAAATTTCATGGTCCGTCTTGTATGTTGGAAACCAATATCGCAATATGGCTAAATATTGCTGAACGTGGTATTAACCCGATTACTCACATAATTATTCCATTTTCTACAGTCATCTACGAACACTATCTTTAAGGAGGTATATCTGTATCATCCAAATGTCCATACATATATGTCCACATTTATATGTATAAAGCAAGTCGTCCTGCACTCTTCCTTAAAAGATAAATGTTAAGCATTTCCTCTGTGTGGATTTATATAATGTAATATCGTTTTGATGTAATGCTGATGCAGTAAACGTACCACAGACCTGATACTAGAATAACATCTAATTTCTGAAATGAACATATTTTACAGAAAAAAAACAGTTGTTTAAACAATACTTATAAAATATAAGAACAAGGAGCCAAGAGCCAAATATTGGGCTGTGTTGGACATATTTGTTTCGGGGTCTTATGACAGACAAACCTGATGCCTTTAAGTATAAAGATAAGTAAGTATAGATGTTGTACATATTCAAATATGTTCGTGATTAACCCAACCTTGAAAATATTGAAAGATGAGTGGTAACTATTTATGCCATTATTTCAAATTAGAATGAGAGCACATCAGGAAAGCATGGTACTTTAATGTACGTATCTTGTTAACCCAATATTCTTTTTTAAGTAAGAGCAGCATGTATATCGAGAGTATATGTTTGGTGCGTGACTTATCACACAGTACTTTCAGAAAGTGTGCATATTCTGTTTATCGGCAATAAATAACATAAGACGATTCATACGGGTAAATACGATTAACTTCAGAACTAGTATAGATTATTTAAGGTTAGGGGGAAATGTATGTAATTAACAGAACTTTGGCCGGGTTTGAAGGATTTGGGTCCTGGCTTGGGCTTTGTGTTGGACGTGTAGACGGCATTTCCAGGTTTGACGTATCAATGACAAAAATGATGTCAGATGCAATTCTCTGCCTTTTCGGGTGAACAATTGGCTTGCCTTTGGATGTGTTTGTGGCGGGTGCCACTAGTGGATCGGAATGAGCTTGCGTTTTTGCGAGCATCCAATGTCATCATTTATTATGATGAATCATGAAACATGCTCCTGATGTTGTCGCAATGGTGCAGTTGGCGCTACTTTTGGCAAGGGTTTCTCATGATAATGGAAATGCTTATGTCGCTTTTGTTGACCGATAAATATGAAAAGATATAATGTTAGTGTATATGGTCATGTAATTAAGAAACAAACGACGAGTGGGAGTTGTTTATTGTACGATAAACAACGACCGAGACTCGTTTAATTCTATATAAGATATCAACATTACGTACAGCCTCTTTTAGGGTGTTAAATTAGGAAAAAATACGCGCTTTACAATATTTACCCGTACTTAAGTAACGGAGTTTGGTCCCGCATATTCTCACAATTTTCTCGTCAATCATCTGTACCTTTTCTCCCAATACCGATTGTCATATCACTCTCACTTTCGGATTCTCCAGCAACATTTATTGGGAACAACTCACTAGACACATACCTCTCAAAAATAAGGTCAAATTTACAAATTTTACTTTTCTAGTTGCGAGTGCATGTTCGAATCTCAATAAATGACGTCATGATAGAACAATGTTTTATCGTGAAATAAATATCGCTTCCTTCTTTGTTCTTTGTGATTTATCGCGTAGCTATCTTATATCCTCAAATGCCAATTTCTAATTGCTTTATCATGACGTATCCGTGTCATGTAGCAATAACATACACAAATATCGTTGACTTCGACGTTGAATAGTGTCATCAAATATGATTATCCTCTTGTGTGCAATATTTCTGGTTGATAAATCTAACATATTCTTACTTTAAGAATAGCGACTATACATTATTATATATCCCTTATCAGGTCTCTGTAACATTTGCAAAATGATACAAATATAAAAATACAACTGAACCTAAATGTAATGTTTTAATATCCTTACGTTGCTGAGTGCAGCATTTAACAACAAACAAACAAAACATAATATCTTTAAGAATTATGTTAACAATTCCGATGCTAAAAATAATCTCACAATCTCCATACCTCTTTCTCTCTATGAAAACATAATAACTTTTTTTTTAATAATCTGAAGGAATAATAATGGCAATATTATCATAATTATCATCATTATTTATGTTACTTATCCTCAAGTGAAGTAGTCCTCCACACTATACATTCAGTGAAGAAGCCCATGAACATATGAACTATGTAACATACATTCATGGAAATTAGATGAACAGCTGAAGTTAGCAAATGATATTATTCGGTCGAACGTCTATCAGCCATCTATTCTATTCATGAAGAACATTTCACGTGGGACCAACAGAGGGAATTATGACTATCGACTTGCTAATTATTTTTTATATTCATGCCAGCTCAAACGATCTATTGGCTTGATTTATTGTTATGGTATCCACAAAATAAGTAGGATCCGATTTTTTCCGTTTTTGTTGAAATAAAACTGAATAATATTTGCTGTTTACATATCAAAGTTTGCCAAATTGTTACAAAATGTTTGCCCACAGCAAGGCTACGTATCCCCAACATATTGTGCTAGGCACAGTTTCACTGGACTGAGGGAGGGCGGTATTCCTCCTTGTGGGTCACCTGCTTGGCAATATGGGACGGGAAAACCGCAGGGGGTGAGGGCAGTTAAGTTGATGGTACAGACAGATAAGAGAGATCATTTTACAAATGTGAAACCTCAGTCCACAAAGGAAGAGGCGAAAGCTGAAACTTGGTGAGGTTTACAGAACAAAGGCAGTTATTTCTAGTTTCTTACTGACTCTCGAAGATACATTTAATAAAACAATTAATGTGTGTGTGTGTGTGTGTTGTGTGTGTGTGTTTCCCCAGCATTATGTCTACGTCAGCCACCATGGATCCATGCGCATGCTTTCATACATAATCCATCCTCCTCCCACCATTCCCCAACATCCATCGAACTATAACTACATCCGCCCTCATGTATCGGTATTCGTGCTTTCATACATACATACATACACCCCCCTACCATTCCCCTACATCCATCGCAGTATAACTATGACTATAACCGCCTTCGTGCATCCGCACTTATGTTCACATTGCATTGCATATGCATCGAATTACACGTTTAAAATATCGTAAATATTTTACAACATGTACATATTATATATCAGCAAACAGAGATTATTATAACGCAATAGATTTCATCCGTCAAAACATCACAGAAAGAGGGGCAGCCTGGAATTTTACAATGGCATCTGAATGCACTAAGACGTTCAACTGGTCAGGAGGTGAGAGTTGCGGAAGATTACGGTAAACTTCAGTTACAGATCTCCATTACGAATATCTAAAGTATGAATAAAGATCACAGCTTGCTATGACGTGTACTTCATGCCTGCAGAATTAGCAATGTCCTTAGCTTTAAATTGTGTGTCTAAATGCTTATGTAGACAAAGACCCAAATGTATATAGGCATGACCATATTATATTCTACGCAAATATCACCACATTTAAATACAAAGCTAGATTGAGTCTTTGAAGGGCATTAAGAACTGATACACACAAGGAAAAATATTTATGGATGTCAACGGAGGATCACTGCGTTTCGGAATATATACTTTCTCCTTCATCAGGTGCATATTATTAAATGCTATGAGGCAGAGAACATATATTGTACCTGTAAGAACAACAAAAGTAAAAAGATAGCAAAGAAGGGAACGCAACAAGGGAAGCCAACAGATAACTGGCATGGCGCTGATTACCCCGCCTCCCGTTTGCCCATTGTCCATTTCCCATTACCAATCATTCATAAGTTAAGTTTTGGCTTTAATTTGTCCATTGATAATCAACCATCAACGTCTATTATCTCCACCCTAAAAATATGTAGTTTACTGAGAAAGTGGTATCCAAATATATTGTGTGTTACTGTTGACCACTTTCTTAAAGGCATTGTTGGTTCAAAGTTTTCGGTCATAGAAGCCGTGCCATTTTTCTCGTGTCAGAGGAGTACACAAAGTATATGTCATCTGGACTAACATTTTTGGTTCGGTGGCTGGGTTAGATCGCCAACTTTGTGTTCCGGCGATTGGGTGCCTCACTCACAGTGTTGGTTCAAATCCCGGACGGGACTCAACCCAAGAAAGTACGAGAATCTGTACTTTACTCAGAAAGTGTTATCCCAATTATAACATTTGTTGTCAAGATAACACAATAAATGTATATTCGGCTTTGGATGGGTAATGATATCACAGACATATACGGATATTGATGATGACTTGGAGGAGCTTCGTAACGCACGTCTTCTCAATTCAGGGATTGGTAAATCCAAATATGTGTGTGCGCGTGCGTGCGTGCGTGCGTGCGTGCGTAAATGTGGGCCTGTTGGATGTTACATAAAACATTCATCTTGAGCGGGATGGTAGTTCGAGTTGGATTAGCATGTTAACTATAAGATCTTCTTTAGGCAGATTATGCCGCGCATGAATAATTGATGAAATTCCTAGGTACATGGGGCCTTTTCGTCCCCAGGAATACCCACAGTGGAGACTTCAATGGGGATAGGGTGTACACAATGTGCTACCTGGTAGATTGTGTGTCATCAGACCGGACAACATTGGTCTTTGACTGATTGTGGCGTAAAACACACTTATTCATTTACTTATATCGGAAATTGAATGTTCATCTTAATTGTTATTGTTGAACATGTAATATATTTTTAAAGAAATAAAACAGTGACATAATAACTACAACTTTATTTGAGCGCGAGTAGCTTTTTTGGAATGAGATGAATAAGTCTTATAAAGTTGTAATCTTCTTCACAACCGTGTAACTATGAATTGACTTTTTTGGGTAATCAAAAAAGAGATAGGACATAAAATAGCCAAATTTCATACGATTTCACTTGTCCACCATCTTGGATGCAAGGCGAAAACATTTCAGCGCGTTTGGAGCCACTGAGAATGCCCCCTGCAGAGTTGGACGAACATTCTGCGGTGGCGCGGCTGAGTTGACCAGAGCAGTATTTCCTGTCCAGGTTATTTAGGTCAGTTGTTTGTGTGTGTGTGTGTGTGTGTGTGTGTGTGTGTGTGTGTGTGTGTGTGTGTGTGTGCGTGCGTGCGTGTGTGCGTGTTTGCGTGCGTGCGTGCGTGCGTGGGGGGAGGGGGGGGGGGGCGTGGGGGGTGAGATTGGGGGATTGATGATAGATTTAGCAACAAGTAAGGTCATCTTGAGTGGGAGGGTATTCGCAGATGGATTAGCATATGAACTATGATTCTCTTTAGGCAGAAAATGAGGATCCACGATGTTCGACCTGGTAGAAGTGTGTTATCAAACCTCACAGCATTGGTTTTTTGACTGACTGTAGCGTCAAAACAAACTCATTCATTTACTTGAACTGAATGTTCATCTTAATTGTTATGGATAGTCACGGAGCCATGATCCAGAGTACAGGGTGTCATTAGATAGAAATAAACTAAGTAATAATAGGATTACCAGAAAAACGGGGTTTTACACACAAGCAAATAAACTTCGCTCATTAACACCAGAGTAAGTCAGTACAAGATTGAAAACTGCCCCATAATTATGTATGACATGCTTGTCGGGTATTGCTACATATATATGTGAAAACAAAGTTATTAAAATGAAGAGCAAAACTGATGAAAGTTAACAATAAACGTGTATACGTGTTATATCGTCACTGCAAAAATAATGATTGTTTGTCTTTAGTATTAACATTCAAATACGTTATATCTGTATTAGCGATATTGTCTTTGTTCCACCGGTGAGTCAGCGTTAGCCGTACTATCTCGTAGTATAATTGTATTTTTGAAGACATCACGATGCAGTTTTCACGATGCATCATGTCTGCACTAGCGCTTGATAACAGCCTTGTGTTTGGGTGTTTCATTGGTTTAAATCGCTGCTCTTGATATTGTTGATTAAACTTTGATACTATGAACAATATAATGTCATGTGAGAGGTTGACTTTAGAACGGTAACATACTAATAGTATATAGGATGACATAAACAGAACAATGAGAAGTTCGTCCAGATTAGTGTATAGGCAACATTTAATAATTAAAATAATTACATTCAACAACTCCCCTTTTAAGTCCATTTTCCTGACTTAAGAGTAAATGCAAGAACAATCGGCCGGAAAAACCATGTATAGTTCTTGTCCACTTCCATATGACTATATATAGCATACAATAAGCTATCGGGTCCCGTTTAGATCGGTTTGGGTGGCAGCCTAGATAGCCATAGAATAGTTTCATCTTGGAATCTCCCATATCACTGGGGATACTCTTCAATTTAAATGGAGTTACTCGTTACGATTCCGAACCTTCACGTGACTGTGTTTATGAACCATTGTCAAATAGTGGTGACATTAAATCTAGGAAACAATACGCGAAATCGGGCATGCACAGAACGGAAAATTTGGTCAAGGCATTAAGTAATCCGCATGCGCAGAACGATTGATTTCAGTTCTTCCGCTAAGCGCTTCGAGTGCAGCGTCAAACGCGGGCCTGTAATCTAACACGCGGGGACTGACCAATGACAACAGAGAAGTAGAAATACCGGTAGGCGCTGTTGCTTGATTGACAATGTCAATCAAGAAAGGGAGGAGCTTAACGCTATCGTTCTCTCCCAGTAAATTCCGATGTCAAATAACGACGTTATTTGGACGGAAAAACGATGGTTTGAAAACGTCCAAATAACGTCGTTTTTCCGTCCAATGACCATATACGGAAAAAACGACGTTTTCGTGTTTGCAGTGCCACGAGCACGGGTATGGTGCTGACAAACCTAGAAACATAACCAGGGGGAACCGGGATTCGAACCCACAATCATAGGTTTCTGGTGTGCCCAAGGGACGCAACTCTGCACAGCGAGATTAAATTAAATTGTCAAATGCTCTTAAAGTGAAACACTACACTAGTCTCTGAGAAAATGGCATCACAAGTCAGTGTCTCGTGTGTCCACCATGTGCATTGATGACTTCCGTGCAATGTCGATATATGGAATGGATGAGGCGGTTGATGAAGGCCATAGGCACTTGTGCCTACACTCTGATGAACGCCTGACGTAGTTCAGCTGCAGTTAGTTGTCGGCCTTGGTCGGACGTCATTCAGCCGTCTTTGAATCTCATCCCACAGGTGCTAAATGGGATTTATATCGGGACTGAGGGCAGACCACTGCATGGTTCTGACGCCATTCTGCTGGAGGAAGTCTCTTGTTACTCTCGCAGTATGGGCAGCGACGTGCCAAATGAGGTATGGCGTGTGGTCTCAAGACTTGATCAATGTACCGAGCTGCTGTGCCACCATTGCCTCTCCCCGGTTGGATGCACTGGAAGACCACAGGGCCGACCCTCTGTGCAAGACCAATTCCACCTCACACCATGATACTCGGACCATCCAACGAGTCTCTCTCAACAACACAAGCATCCGAATAACGTTCCCAACAGCGTCACCAGACTCTCTGCAATCTGCTGTTGAGATACAGTAACGGCTCTCATCTGAGAAAAGGACTCTTCTTCACTGCTGGTGGCGCCAATGCTGAAGACGGTCCCGGCGATGACGTGATATCAGAATGGGTCCTCGGTGTGGCCTGTGATAGTGGAGGTGTCTGCTCGTCAATCGTTGACACGCGGTGTCCGCAGTAATGTGTCACTGGTGTGTCTCCATGGTCTGTCGAGCAGTTTCCGCAGCAGTAACAAAGCGATCTTGAAGATGCTGTCGCACAATCTGACGATCCTAACGTCGGGTGGTGAGCCTTGGTCCGGACAAGGTATTGTTAAATTTTGGAAAATTTGACAAAAAGTACCCAGATATTTAAATGACAACGTTCATGCAACGCTACTTGAGGTGATGTTTCTTTTGCGGTTCAGCATACATATCTTTAATCATTAAAACAATACGTTTTACCCTGAGATGACGGAAAATGTAGTGATCGTGGTTCATTATCGCCGGTATTTGTTTTTTATCACCGGACGAATTTCAGATGAGTAAATTGGCAGCTTGTATTGATATGAAAGTGTGTGAGTCAAATTTTGTTTGGTAGGCTAGCTCACCCTTCCAAGATCCTTCATAGTTAAATCTCCCCAATCTGCCCATGTATTCTACCTATCTATGTTGTTTTCATGGATTTTGAAAGCAGATTTCAGTAGATCAGGCTATCCCTAGATCATTAAATGTTATGTGAAACGTGTATGCAGATGAACATGAAACATTTATGTGCACGTATCTATGCAAGTGCATCATGTATTCAGTCCTGTTTCAGTGGATGAACTTACACTATACGGTATCCATTTAGTAAAATGACATAAAAAATGCCACAAAAAAGGCATTCACCGAGGTAGAAATCAGCGAAAACCTGAAAACATGTCCATTTCTCTTTTGTACTGGGATCTTTTGTACTCTTTTGTACAAAGCGCCCCAGATTTCTATATTTCACAGAAAGAAATATAGCTAGGGACAAGATATGTATGCATCTTTAGCAATCTAAATTTTGTCAAAACATGTGATACCTCAACTTTATATACTACCATCCCATACGACACAATTATGGAAAGGCTTCATGGCTTGATACGTGAGGCGTTTGTCACTAAATTGGGTGTAGACATATATATTTACATCTCTATCTTCAAAGGATCAGGACATTTTGTCAATAACGACAGCAAAAGTCATATGAAGTTTACTGTGGGACAGTGAAATTTGGGTATAGAACATTTATTCAAAAGGGAAGCATCCCCATGGGCACCAATTGTGCTCCACACCTTGCTGTTCTGTTTCTTTATCCCAATGATTCGGTGTTTCTGCTCGGATTGGCCCAATCCAAACAAGGGAATTTGGCCACGAAGTGTAATTTAAGCTTCAGCTATATCCATATTCTGATATCGTCACAATGGTCTAATAACCATTTCCATTACACTGATGTATTAAAATGAACAACAAAATAAACTAGACCTGTGAAATCGTCTCATCTGTTTCATATTTAGTTCTATGCATAAAGATTCGGAGTGACGAAAAAACTGTCCGCAAGAGACACATTTTATCTTTTGATGTACAATTGAGCAGTCTATCTACAAAGATTTTAAAGAAAGAGTTATTCTGAGCATGGCCAAAACAAAACATTAAGACACTTTCATTGTGGATATGTGGAGGATGTTATCAGTGACAAAAGTGTGGCCAGATGCAATTCCTTATTTTGACTTGTCCCATATGTCCCCGAGTTTTTTAATGGATCTGGGCTATCTATCAGAGAAAAGAGATATAATACACTGGATAAGTAAAGATGCCACATTGGATACATGAGTTGTTTATCACATACGAATCATCTATACTCACAATGAAAATTTTATGGTCATGTCCTTCAATGCCCTCTAATAGTTCACAATGTCCTTTAGGGCCGTAGTCGTAGTTGACGCTCATACACTTGGTCTCCGGGAACTTCATACACTCCTTCACACAGGACCCGGCATGGTTCATACTGAAGAACTCGGCAAACACCGGACCAATCAGTCGGCCGTCCTTCAGACCCGTGAAATATTTCAGCGCTTCGAGGCCAAAATTATCAGTTGAAGCTGTGAGGGGTAACAACAATCGCTTTTCACATATCCAGCCTGCTAAATACGATTATACATGATTTGGAGATTTCAACCTTCGGGACATGACTTTCTATTTACTGTGTATAAAAAGACAGTATCCGCAATAGTATCCGTATTGAATGAACTGTACACTATGGCCTGGCTGTTGTAGTAATGCAACACAACGATCGACTGATTCTTTGTTTGACAATGACAAAGCTTAAATGTTAATCACTTAGGCTTTAACTACAGTAACATAGATGGTGTCACTTTTTCGAAAAGTGAGTGAGTGGTTATACAACGCTTTCAGCAATATTCCAGCAATACCACGACGGGGGACATAAGAAATGGGCTTCACATGTTGTACCCGTGTGGGGAATCGAACCCGGATTTTGGGCGTGACGAGAGAACGCTTTAACCACTAGGCTAACCAATCACCACTTTTCGGAAAGAAGAATAGGTTATTAGTATTGCAAAAGTTGAATAACAATATTGATGACTATTCACTAACCCTCGTTTTAACATTTATTGTTTTCCAAATATTTATGTGCATTGATAACATTTCATATCCCGTTAATTTTGATTTTGATTATTATCCACATAATAGTAATATAGTTGTTATGGCCTTGGTTGTTGTTTCGTTTCTTCGAATATACAAAGACATTCAATTTTTCATATATTATAGTTTTCCTATAGTTTTATATATTTTCCTTACGATCATAGTGTGCATTTGTCCTGTCCTTGAGATTGACAGAGTTGTAGGCTATGACTTCATCTCCGTAGATTCCCCTTCCCAGTCCAACACCCACGGACGATTTAACCAGATCTGAATCTTCATACACCACCACATTCCCTCTCAGCTCAGCTGGGTTACTGGTTGAACTGAAGTCTGATGTCAGTCTGCCACCAGGAGGCGTGACGTCATAGGTTGGGATGCTGCAAGTCACGGTGGATCTCGCGCCTGCGCTGTTCTCGCCATACACCGTGAAAAAGACGGGGACGCCATAGCCATTCTTGGAAAATCGCTGAAACATATTTATACTGAGGGGTTTCCTTCAAAACGAATTGTTGAAATATCTTTTTTGTAATTACAGGTGAGGTAAGATCAAAGGTGGTTTAACATCGCATTACAAAAACATACACGGTGAGCATGCACGTGTCTGTGTGTCTACTTGTAATAGTCTGGGCTTCTACCAGATTATAGTGCTAGACAACTGAGATACCATTCCGCACTTAGACTTGAATACCACTCTCATAAATAGACAATATGCTACCTACGCGCCTACCCTTAATGGCGATACTTGGGGAAGTAATATCGCGTAACGTCTTTTGGTATGACGCGGCGATGCGAACTACCAACCTTCCACTCTCCGGCCGGCAGGTGCTTTATGCCCTGGACCATAGAGGCGGCCCTTCAATTACCAACATACAGATACTTGAAAATTTATATTTCAGCAAGGTGAGTCTATTTTGCACTTCTGGCAGATGCAGCAAAATATCATGCTTTCCCCTCTGCTCAAGAGAAATACGAAAGTCCATGTTGAATAATAATTAATATGAAAGAATGGCAACAACTTCTAATAATGATAATATATCATCATCGTATTCAAAGTGTATGGTTGTTGACATCTTCCTATTATAATTTTGTAGTACGAGTCAGCATGGTTTTGGACAGATTTAAAGCATTACGATTAACTACCTCAGTGAGCGAGGGAGTGGGAGTGTTGTCCTAAAGACTGATTCTATTCAAACGACAAGAAGCCTGATTCACTAAAGCAGCACCAGCACTAAAGAGAAGGACAGTGTTGTCCCAAAAATGTATTCACTCTAGGCAAACACAATAGTGAAGGGCAGTGTTATCTCAAAGGCTGATTTACTTCAGGGCCAACACAAGGGGGTAGGGCAGTGTTGTCCAAAATGAGGATTCAAGTCAGATCAACACAAGGGAGAAGGGTATTATTGTCCAAAGGGTTCAAGCTTGATGCTCATCAGAAAGAAACACGGAATAAATCTGGAAATCATACCGACATTAACTGACCATGACAGACATCATTCCAAGTCATTTTAAAACAGGCTATGATGACGTTTCCTGCATACCTGAGTGATAATTGTAGATGGTCCACCAAGACTGACTCTTCTGAGCACATCAGTGAGTCCAGGTTTGGTCCCAGCATCCACAAAGATCTGGACCTGACTCCGGTCATCCTGGGCAGCTATGGCTATCTCTACAGCCGGCTCTGTGTAGTCTCTATCGGAGAGTTGTCTCACTAAGCAGCTCCGTGATGTGGACACTGCCCTCTTTTGTCGACCAGAACCTCCCTGATGGACACAGATAATAAATACATTGCTTTGTCCCTTTGACAAGCGACGTGTCGCATTTAGTAAATTCACCTGAATGTCAAGCATACAATTTCTGGACTGACTAACTGGGACTTTTGGTGGAGTAATCTTGTTTGAAAAGCTTACTTGTAAAGCACCTAAGCGATTGAGAAATGTAAAGCCCAACGCTGTCGATGGCATCTGAAATTTACACTTTAATACTATTCTACAACGTACGGTTTTGTCCACATAGTTGAGGAACTGTGGTGGAGACTTGTCCTCCTCCTTCTTGCCTGTGTCTATCAGTCTCTTCCTTATCACAGGAGTTGCATATCGCCAGATGACAGCTTCGTACAATATCTTCTTGATCGTGACGAGCAAGAGTTCGACCTCCGTAGTAACTTGTCCCCGCAGGGTCATCTCCAGAGGGACCATTTCCACATCCATGGTCAAACTAGAGATGGTTGTAAATGAGGAACATGATTCCTTGAGTAATGTCTTTTTCTAATAGAGAACACATTGGTGGCATTTTAATGTTGCAATAGTTTTACATTAGTATTATGAGTCTCATTGCAATAATATTGTAATTGTACAAGGGACTCATATAGCTAACACAGTGCTCATTTTACCTGGCGTCCTTATTCTTCATGGTGCCAAAGTCTAACATGTCTAGACTTAGAAGGATTATATTCATGCGCATAGACAATGCTACGATACAAATGTCAATATGATAAAATATAAAAGAATAATTGAAAATAAATAACAATAACAATAATCATCGAATAATTTTGAACATGACCGAGGAAACACCACATGTAACATGTATTTCAGTGTGAAGCACGACAAAAGCCCTTGAATTGCTCTGGAGTCAAGCTGGAAAACACGAAAAATGTAAACATAATCTATTCTCAAACATTACTTAACTTTATAAACACACTACTAATATCACACTCGTTAGTTAGGATGGTGATCTGAGCTGTCTAGAAGAATTTGAAAAAGAATATATAGAGGGATAGACAGGTATTTGGTATTATATGAATTAGTTGAGTATACTCACCTTAAATCAAGTGGAAACTTATAGAATCCGATCTCAGCCCTGGATGGGAAAGCAATATTCATGAGGCGGCCGTCAAATCTTAGTTTGCCAAACCATATTAAAAATCCAATGCCAAGTTCCCCGTAGACACTGACAGTTCCATAGGGCACGACTTCACCAAATACCGTCATGCCAAGGATCTTGGCTCCTACACCTATTTCAATTCCATAAGTGGCTTCAGCTCCCAATTCTGAAATTACAGTAGCTTAATACAGGGATTCAGGGGCTTAATACAATGATTCAGTGGTTTAATACAGTGATTCGGTGGTTAATACAGTGATTCAGTTGCTTAATACAGTGATTCGGTGGTTTAATAGTGATTCAGTGGTTTAATATAGTGATTCAGTGATACAGTGATTGAGTGGCTTAATATAGTGATTCAGTGGCCTAATGCGGTGATTCAGTGGTTTACATCCATAAGTATGAGTTTCAATTTCAAGGACCCCCTCCGTGGTCTAGTGGATGGAGCATTTGCTCGGAGAGTGAAAGGTTGGGGTTCAATCGGAGGTTGCATTAATTCTTTTTAGATATGGCACTTGTTGTCACCCTGCCTGGCATTATGGGATAAAACAGGGACTGGTCGGCTCGGAGTCAGTATACTGTGTCTGAGTGGGGAATTGTAAATAGAAAATATGAAAGAGAAAATTCCTCCAGCCTGAATATGTTTTCATGCTGAGCAAGGTTCAAAACAGTATCCACTTTATCATAGGTTAAGAAAGAGTAAACTCAAAGTGACAAAGACAGTAGGTATATACACAAGTATAGTGAAGAGCAGGGATCATAATCAACGCGAATATGACGCAATGGTCAATGTCAAGTTGCGTCTCCTTAGACTATTAACTTTGACCACCCTGCCTGGCATTATGGGATAAAACAGGGACTGGTCGGCTCGGAGTCAGTATACTGTGTCTGAGTGGGGAATTGTAAATAGAAAATATGAAAGAGAAAATTCCTCCAGCCTGAATATGTTTTCATGCTGAGCAAGGTTCAAAACAGTATCCACTTTATCATAGGTTAAGAAAGAGTAAACTCAAAGTGACAAAGACAGTAGGTATATACACAAGTATAGAGCAGGGATCATAATCAACGCGAATATGACGCAATGGTCAATGTCAAGTTGCGTCTCCTTAGACTATTAACTTTGACCACCTAGTTGTATTGAATACTTGGGAAAGTATTGAGTGAGTGAACAAACAAGTGAACTTCAAGCAGTTTTCCAGTCATATCATGGTGGGTCAATCATGAGCTTCACACATGCGATGCTTTAACCCTAAGGCAACTACTTCATCGGTCCCTGAAAGAAAGAAAACTGTACTTCATGTGGCGTGTGACAGTGGCAACAATCATAATCTGGATCTAGAAACATAAGATAAACATTTATTAGCATGATTGTAGCATAACTCCACACTCACCAAAGGTCATGGGTACAAGTCCCCCAATCAGGAACTTATACTTGTAGCGGAAGAAGTTGATGGGTTGTCTAGGTATGCTGAAGTCTCCTTGAAGGGTAATGTCAAATGAGCTGAATGTGTTGGCCCCATCGCCATTGATGAAGGCATTGATGATTTCGGAATACTGAAATTCAGATTGCTGATTATACGGGGAGAGCTGGCTTTAGGCAGAGAATATCATTTACTTTTCAATAGACACTAGTATTTAGATGATACATGCTGACCTTTATTTTAGCACATGTAGTACACGTCTACATCTTTATAACTCCTGTATCTGTATCAACATAAATGTCCCTGGCATTGCTTACATAAGAAGGGTTTTCAAGCACTGTTCAATGATAGTACTTCCAGCACTTGACCTTAACCAAAATTACCTTGACCTTTGATAGACATAGCATCAACATGGTACATGCAAGTATGACGTTTCCTGTTTGTAGAGAGGAACGTTTGCCTTAGAAACTGACACTGATAAAACGATATGTTATATCAAGGAAAGTGAAAGCTTAAGGTGTTAAATATCATATTAATTATGGAAACATCACATCCACTGCCGAAGAGAAGAACCCAGCAGTTAAGAGGCATTAACGTTTTAAGTATCCTCAAAACACACTTCTGTCATCATATTGTGAATGTCCCTTACCAGGGCAAGAGCCAGATCTCTCAGTTGTCTCGTCAGACGAAGAGCAAGTTCAGGGTCGATGTTCTTGGCATCAAACATGGCGATCATCTCCCCGATGCTCATGTTGGCCAGTTTAGCACCGAGAAGCTGCAGTCCTTTCCCGGTCAGACCTTTCCCCACAGTGTACGCCTGATCCCCGCGACCCAGGATGTCGGTGACCCGACCCAGGACCTTCATGATCTTCTCGCCTGGGAACATCAGTTACAGTACTAAAACGTGACTGAAATAAGAGGCTCTCAACAAGGAAGTTAACCAACATTTGCCCTCCCAAGTTGTAAGAATGAGGCAATTAGATCCGGATGATGTATAGGTCTCAGTGAGTGCATTGACCGCTGCATTTAGCAATATTCAAGACATGACGCTCAGGTTACAGACATAATGGATTTCACCAATTTAACGAATTCTTCAAGTTATTGTTTCAACGAGCGTCATACGACTCTTGTTTAAGAGTTATTTGATGGTTTGGGTTGCAATATTCAAGATCGTTGTCAAGCTTTCTAAACGTTGTGTGCTAGGCAGGTGGAGGTCATTTCCAAATTGGTCGGACATCTGTGACTAAAGTTATGCCCGATAAAATTCCCTAGTCCGACTTGTTCCATATGTTCCGGTTTTTTTGTAACTGAACATTTGAATAGCATTTGCATGTATTTGTGACGCGTGACACAGGTTGGGCAGGGTATGCTCACCTTTTCGTGAACTTCTGGTGACTATGATATAGTCGGAATCGTACTATAGACACTGCTTTTAGCTTTTATGCGATTATGGAATGGTTTTGTTTCTTTTATTAACCACTTGGCTACCATATTGTCAAGGGTGCTTCCAAAACCATTCCAAGGTACCCAGAGACATTCTAATAGCAGTTGCAATGGACAATACTAACAAACATGTGGACTGGCTTTTTGTAATTAGGCATTAAAATGCGATCAAATCGGAGCAGGCAAACACACAAAATGTCCCCGAAGCAATGCAAGTTCACACCTACAAAGAGAGGTGAGTTACAGTTTATCTTCCACACTAAGTCCTGAGAACACTTTCAAGAACAGAGTACTATTATGCTTCTCTACATGTAGGTAAATAACACTGCCAAAGACAATAACAACTGTATTAAGATACCAAATGGACATAGCAGAAGATGTATAAGAAACTAACCATAAAAAGACAAACAAAATGCATATCTTCGTATCTTAAATCAAAAGGAGATATGTCTAAACAACTGTTAACTCAACAATTCTATGCACATTTCGTGACAAGACAAACTACCCACCTCCTTCCATGCCCATCACGACGTTGCCACCGCCGACCTCCCCTGAGTACAGAATGGTTCCTGGGTTAGCTAAACCCATCTTCTTGATGGCACTCTTAGTGTTGGTTGCTGTGCCATCTTCATCCGTGCGTGATATTTTCAGTGAGCTGTCTCTTTTCTGGAAGGTAGAGACATTTGTATGTGATATTGAAAAGGTTTCGAGGCCCATATCAGTTCAGTACTTCAGTCTTTTTTACCTCCGTACTGAGGGGGGCAGGCCTAGGGTACATGATACAATACATTTGTTATTAAATAAACTTCTTTCTGTACACCATTTCAATATGTAAAAACATAGACAATTTGTGCAATAGTAAAATCTGAGAGTTATTTAACATATCTGATTTTTCCTACACCATGTTTCTTACAAATCTTTGTTATAGGGCCTCCTGTATAGAAGGTCATTTATGTCTATTATCAAACGGATAACAATCCTTATATGTTAACGAGAGTATATTTGATTGTTCCCAAAGAAATTGATCAAACGAATTATATAAATCACTATCATACTGCTTCAGCCTTCAGTCTTGCAAACAGATCCTTGATTTCTTCATTCGTGAAGTTCTGGTTCATAGCTTCATTGAGGATCCGCTTGGCATCGCCTGTGGGTATTCTGAATAAGGAGAAGGCCATAGAAGTCTCGTTAAATCCTAGACATGATCAGTGACATCTAATGAATTTTCGACAGAAAGGTTGTACATAACACTTTTGTACATTTATTCACATTATGTCTAAAAATAACATCTGCAGTATTTATCTGGACATGTTGAATATTTTATGCTTATTCAAGACGTTGGTTCCAAAGGATTTGTTTTAGGAAAATAAGTATGTATGAGCTATATTTCCTTTCCCACTTATTTTCACAAAGGTCTTGTCACGCGAGTCTTTCTATGTCAAGAGTTTCAAACGTTTCGTAAATTTCAAAATCTACATTTGGAAGTAATCGCACGCTGTCAATACCTTCGATTTAACGTCTTTCGTTTGTTTTTTCATCTTCAAGCAAATTTAATAGTTTGCAATATTGTCCTGCTGTGGAACTCAAAATCGGATGTATACACACACTTATATATACAAGGGACATTGAAAAGGTTCGAGTCCCGCATCAGCGCAATACTTAAACTATTAATAATGCTTATAGATGTAACACTCTGTGAAAAGAGTTGAAGTGAGCAATAAAATACAGCTCAGGTATATAAGATTTTTTCAATTTTTTTTTTATAAACTCACATACATTTTGAACTACCGCATACAAGCTATGAAACAAAAGGAAATGGTACGTGTCCTCAGTAAAGGGATTATGCAACACTCACAAATCTAAAGGACTTCTTCTTTTCCTTCTACTTCCAACAGGCGAACATGAAGATGGCATCTGGAACGTCTTTTCATCTAGGAGTTTGTAGTGGTAGCAGTTGTTGGTGAGGTCGTGCCCGTTCATGGCACAGAACTTCACGTGGAAGGACACCTCATATAAGGATGGCGTCTTGCTGATCACGTAGCTCAGGGTGATGGCGTTGCCAACTGGCTCTGTGTGATTTTTGTCTAGGAGTACAATAAACATTTCATCATGATACTTGAGAGCCTGAACACGTAGCAGTGTTTGTCATTATTGTACATAGTTACAACGAAGGTCCTCACATAAGATATTGGACAAATACTAGAGGAATCAACCAAGAACTCCTGCAGCTTACTGAGCAAAGTATATCATGCATGTTAAATCTTTCTACATCAAATGTCAACGGTCATATTAGGGAGCATAGGTGGCTCAGTCGTTTCAGGCGCCGCAATTCACTGTGCAGAGTTGCAACCCATGGGCGTGCAAAGAACCTGTGACCATCGGTTCGAATCCTGATTCGCCCTGATTACACTTATAGATTTGTCTGCACCATACATATGCTGGTTGGTTTCACAAACGTGGCAAACGGCGATGGGATTTTCTCCCACATCAAGCTGACACGCCTTGATATAACTGAAATCCCGTTCAAGGTGGTGTTGAACCAAAGTCACTTGTTCACTGCCATAAAAAAAATAGTGTCTAAAATAGGACTTAAAATGACAGAGATGGAAAGTAAACTAAAATTTGCATTAATGTGTTTTCATGATCGAAAGGGCGACATTCATCAATGTAGAATTTTAGCCTCAGAACTCTAGATGTGATTTCATTGAAGGTGTTGAAAATGTTCATGGTCAAAGAAATGTCCTTCAAGATCAAATGGATTGTTTAATTATGGTATGTAATTTCAATTATTTTTCCTTTTGCATTTATCGTTCTAAATTCATTAAGAAAAACAACTCAATGAATTCTTTCTCTTTATGCATTCCTTTCCCAGTTACTCTCTCCACTCACCATAGTCCACAGCCTGAAGCTTCTTCGTCCACTCTTTGTTCTCTATATGGTATACAAGTTGGTCATTACAGTGGTCAACCTCGATGCCGGCAGTGATGGAGTAGACGCCGAGGTACTTGAGGTCGACGTCCACACAACACGTGATGCCAATGCAGTTGTCAGTCAGTCGGCAGGTGCTCGAGATGGCAGCAGGGAGTGATGCTGGACAAGCTTCGATCATAAATAGAAACCATGGGTCATGTAAACTCCATTCCGGCTGTACCAGAAGCACGTGTTTAGGTACAAGCAAATAATATAACCATTGTTTACAGGAACTCTTAATCTATTAGGAACAGACAAATGTTTGTTTATTTTATATTCTACGTTGTGTGATAATGTATTAGAAAGATTGAAATAATAAACGTATGGTAAGAAGTATACAGGCCTACCGGAAGATTGCAGTGCACATTTTTCAGACTTCCAAAAGTCAAAGGAGACACCTGCAATGTAAATAGTAAAACATTTACTCTTGCGTATCTACATTATATTATAAAACGACAAAAAAAGACATCCATCTACCATTGCTGTCAAAGATGAAATACGTTATAAGTAAGGTAAGAAATATATGCTGGGTAAAGAATTTGTGTCGAGATACTATATATCGCGAGTTTGATAAAGTTTCCTTATGGTCAGGGCATTTTTTTTCCACACCCAAAGGCACATAATCTGACATGGAAAACAACAATATATATATAATCATAATTCTATGATGATTTAAAAAAGTGCATTTTGGTTGGTCCGCCAGCGATACTGAATTCAATATAGACCATGATTTCGCTAAAACAATATTTATTTAAAGGAACTTTGTTCACAGAAACGACCGGAAGGTGATTTTTTTTAGGACTGTATTTGACATACAATCCGACGAACAAACGCACGCACGTACGCACGCACGCACAAACACACAGGTATACGTGTATACAGATGATATACAACCCTGTAGAAACCCAGTATTAATTCTGCCCAACAGTTTCTTTAAGGCTGACCACATGAACACATTTAATTGATAAGGCCACACTAATGTTTACACACTAATATCACGCACATACCACTAAACGACACCGGGCTACACAAAGAATAGACCAGCTCTGACTGTGAGAAGACTGGGACTTCAAGCACACACGTGTTGTCCTCAAAACACATCTTGATGTTCAGGTCAATCACCAGCTTCTGGGAGGCAGGAATGTGTTCTAGTTTGTACCTGTGGCGATAGTTGATAAGCTGTTGTACATAATGTGTGGATCGTTTCAATAAAATAATTTTCTGTGAGATTCTTTAAAAAATATGCTATTTCTTTCTTAAGCCTGTGAAACATTCTTGGTAGTTACAACATATCCATTGAATATTGATTCAAACAATATATTCCATGGTAGAATAATTATTGTTGACAGAAGTAAGAAATTGGGGCGCAGGATAAAGTTAAATAACCGATTAATCGTTTGCCAAAAGCTGAACAATAAAATGAAATCGGTAACCCCACAATAAAGTAAAATTGATATTTCTCGTAGTAGGGCCAAAACTACACATTTTCTGTCATGGGCTGTAACGTAAAATAGGTATCTCCTGGTACGCAAAGACCATGTGTAGTGTCGCAATGAATGGTGAATCTCGCCCTAGTGTCTTTTGAAATCAAATATATCAATACGAGTTGATAAAAGTGGAAAAACTCCCGAGGCTTGCCGAGGATTTTTTCAATTTCATCATATCAAAAGACACGAGGGTGAGATTTTCATTATCATCCAACATTATTTTACTGACGTTTTCAGTTGTAGACAGTAATAAGCAGTGTGAAAAGTACTGCTAACAACTTCAGTAGCAGAGCAATTAGTATTGTCATTTGATTGTGACGTCATGGTAACCAATGACGTCACAATGGTTTGCAAAGCATTTGGATGCCTTTTCATATGTAGATATCGCTTGATCTCACCAAAGCGATATCTCCTGTGGGAGGAAGTTTTAGTTGATAAAACAATGACTCCTCTCTTAATATGTCTGATAATTTGTAACATCAGTTTGTAAAGATACACGAGTATGTATGACCCACATAATCTACATGTATCACAGCATCTGATACTCACGCCAGCCGTGTCATATCTCCCAGGATGAAATGTCCTTCTGTTCCTGAAGCAGAACGGGGAGTACATCAGTATTTCATGATCAGTTTTTTATGTTTATATGTGTCGGCTTTATGTTCGATAATACCTCAAAGAGACCATGGTATAATCATATACCATTATGGTGAAGTTTTATGCAACAAGTCTGTTGGTGTCAATTCTTAGATTATAAATATAGAATACTAAACGAGCTCCCGTGTAATACCAATTTTATGAAACGAGTGAATAGTTCTGGTATCTGACGAGCGAAAGCGAGTCAGATACCACAACTATTCACGAGTTTCATAAAATTGGTTTTACACGAGAGCGAGTTTAGTATTTTATTTATTACTTGTCATTTATAATGTTTTTAGAATTATACTGTTGAGTGTAAATGGGCTGACACCTACACGATCCATGGCATAATCCAATTGAGTTTAACAGAATAATACTTCAAACACGTCAAAAGTTGAAACGTATGAATTTAATATCATGCAATGGTCCACCTTTAGAATTCAGGCGTTCGTCCCACAAATTTATCGTAGTGCCAAGGCTATCACAACTCACATAATTCAACTTAGACTAAAGACTGTCGTTGCGCTAGAGTACGATCGCCTTGTGGAACGGGGCCTTGCACCTCAAAGTTTACAATCACGTCACAATACCCGATGACGTAATTTGTTAAATTTTGTTGCAAGATCCATCGGCGAAATAATGCCATGTGACGTCAGCCTAGCAACAAGGTTGCTAGGGTCATCGAGTGTGCATTAGCTCCTCCCAGTGATCTATCATCTCCACACACAATGTCGTTGAATACGTCAAGGGATGTTGAGAGCTTTCAATATTTGTTCGTGAAACGAGTTCCGAGAGTACACAAGCACGCGTTTTGGTATTACACAATGTGTAATAAAGCTGTATGTTTATTAAACGGGTGATCTCTTCACGGGCAAGTAATAATAAGTAGAATTTCACATTGGAAAGCCTGATCAGTGGATTGTGGCAAATTTTGGACATAATTCTGCACAGCAGATTGCAGTGGCCCACCATTAGTCTATGTATAATACAACATTGTGACACATAAATATTCAATCTACTGTAAAAAAACACAAAGACCTGTACAGTACTGTGTATTGACTACATAATTACCTACCCCATTCGTACTCCAGGAGTGACACGGTGTACGATAGTTTTTCTATGGTCATTGTGATCTGAAGGTTACAAACATCCACATCAAACTTGGCCTGGATGGTCCTCTTGATGAGACGAACATCGATACAACAGTCTACAGAAGAACAGTTGGAGGCCAGGTGACATCGCACTGAGTCTGGTAGGGATGGTGCAGCTCGGCTCCTACATTCTTAAACACAGAAATACATAATTACAAGGACTGTTCTTTACTCTGAGGTACAAAGTCTAACTGCAAATGGCTATGGTTTTAGAATTCCGAAATAATTAAAACATGACTTTTGCTATGGTGTATGCATATTGTTTAGCTGTTGTAGTAGATTTCGCAGTAGCTGATTTTATCTCAAATTATCCCAAGATGGGGTGCATAAAAGGCCTGGCAGATTTCAGGTGATATTTTGGTTCATTGCAACCAATCAAATCATTCAAAACCTGTAGATTCCCATGATTCTCACAGCTTTATAATTGTCGATTTCATCTGTTATCGGTTGCCCTGAAGTCATCAATACGCTTGTACGATCACACACATACTTGATCTCCTCAATCAGAATACACTAAGATGCGAACTAACATGCAATAACAAAATACACTTGCCATTATTCCAGTTGTTTACCCCAGCAGGAGAATATGGACTTGCTGACTGGTCACAGGCTGGACTGAGGAGATACTGTGACACCCCGAGATCATCCAGGAGCTGAGATATCAGAGTATCAGAGAGAGAAGACACGGCGGAGGACAGGCCCTTGCCTGACGCCCAGTTGGACAATGAAAAATCTGAAACAAACAATCATAAATGTTAAATGGTCATAGATGGTCGAAACGTTTACCCGAGTATTATTAAAATACAAAGGAACATTTTGTGGACTCCGATGCATGGCTACTACCTTGATTATATATCTCTTCTCTCTTAAAAAGATGTATCCGAATATGTTAATCCTTATATAACGCCTTTGTATATGGACCGGATTCCTTAAATAGAATACACATATCTGATTTTGATTGCCACACGATATATCAACATGATCCGTTTCACTTAACGAAAATGAACACATACCTCAATCACAAACATTGGCCTATTTACATAAATGATACCACAATTATGTTGTGCAACACACCTACAAACTTGCCTGAGATATCAAACTAACATAATATGAAGTCAATCTTTCCGTATACTTAGAGTGCTACGTTATTACTCATTTTAGACTTCTGTTGGAAATGAGCTATTCGGCTGTCATAAACAAAAGAATACAATAGAAATACGTGCTCGTCATGATCATGAATGTCACGCCACAAAAAAAAAACAATTGACTGTTTAACCATCTAATACTGAATACCATGCTCTTGCACATACAATGGCGGCCTGTCTATTAACAACCTCTTTGGAATGTAGGCAAAATAATGATGACATAAGAAATGATAGATGGGAATACAAATGACTACACATATCTATTCAAAACTTACTTCTCCGTTTCAGCATGGCCTCCCAGTCACACAGGGGTTGTGGTATCTTGGCTTTGTCAAGGAAGGTTTGAGAGAACAAACACTCGTTCTGTTTCAGACACACACTGACAGCTGCTGTCACCTCCAGTTTCTTCTCAGACAGCAATCGGTTGATTGTGTAACTGAAATATCATAGTTTCCTAAATGCATCTATATGTACTTAAACGTTACATCTTTGGTTTGGTTCTTGCATAGAGATTAGATTCACAGTTTGTCTGTTTTTGTTGTATTTTACTTAATCTTTGTTTTTTAAATCAACAGTATGCACACACCTCTCCCATAAAAGTGATATCAACACTTACTCTACTCGAATGACACCTTTCACATAAAAATGCTCTTCTGTGCCTGTAAACAAAACGAAAATATAAAAAATATGTAATGCAATACTCACATTTGTTTCAGCACATGGGAAACCTCGTTCAATAATCTAAAACGTTCAGACTAAAGTTGATACATAATTTATACTCGAAGACGAAAGCTGTCTTTCGAAGGTTGTCAGAACAATCAATTAAACACTTTGCCCCAGCCGTGTCATACCAAAGGATGGTGGTTCTTGTTACCCAGAACACTGTGTCTGAGTGGGGTATCCATGTTAAACTGCGGTCTCACAGTGGGCTGACACAAAAAACTCAACATAAGTCCGGACTTGCAAGTGCAAGCAGCCACACACACGCACACACAAACTCAGTGTACCCATAAGTACATGCATCACAAAACAATATGATACAATAATCATATTTAAAGACACATGTTAAGCCATACCCCACTGATAATCAAACAGCATTCGTTTGTAGACCAGATTTTCCACACCCACTGTCAGCTGATAGGTGCACATGTCCACTGTCAGGAAGACGTTGAATGCACGTGACAGGAAGTCGATGTAGATGCAGCAGTCAATGGCGGTGCAGATGTCAAGCACGTGACATGCCATAGAACCAGGGAGTTCTGGGAGGTTCTGGTCAAGCCCAGGAACTGGACACTCTGAGGTCATGAAATGGAAACCATCAACATCAATAAGCCTCTAATTGTTCCATTTTTGGTCATTTAGGAAATGTTGCAACTATTTGAAATGGTTGAAAACATACATTCAATCTATCTTTGAGTTAAGTTTTGGACGTAGAAGATAAATCATTCATTAATCCTGAACAGAACAGTATGTTATTTATACTATATAGTTAACAAATCAATGTCGTGAGAATATTGGTTTCTGTTCTTCATACCGGTTCAGCATAACCTTATATTCCGGGTCTTACCGTTGTTCCATCCATTGACAGTAGGCACATAAGGGCTGCTTGTATTTTGACACTGTTGTGGCTTTAGATACCCTGCTATTTCGAGCCTCTCAAATAGTTTGGCTGCGATCACTGACGTTAGACTCTCTGATCCAGTGGACTTCATCTCAGACAAGAAGTCAGACAAAGAGAAATCTAGGAGGAAAGATGTACCATCATTAATATCCTGATGGGAATTGAAAATGTTGTTGATGTCAAGATCACAGATAATCTTGTATATATTAAGTATATGTTAATACTTTAGGTAGATGTATTTTGATATGGTTAAATTAATATATTAAGCTTGGCGGGTTGTTTTTTTATAGATACTGTCAGGTAATACTTTGTGAACAAGTTAGGTTCAGGAAAGCGTGACTGGGTACGGCTGATGGCTGGGGAGTTAATTGGTGTAACAATAGGGAGGTCAGGGGTAGCTTGGACTTGAGGACAGTTCAAATAGCAGAGCAACGTAATAATTTGTACAGTCAGCCAGAATCAGGATGTTCATTTAACGTATGGGCTAACATTGTGGGAGATTTCTACTCTGGTTGGCGTAAGTTTTTACATTTATTTGTTTCATGTAGAATTGTATTTTTGAGGATGAATTTTAAGTTATGCATTGTTTTCAAATGAAATTATATACATACATTGATTATAAAAACGATAAGTCACTGTAAAAACAGTAACAACCTAAAACAACATATGATTAAAGTATGAACACTTTCCACACAGGAAAAATGTAAATGGGAGTATTGATGCATTGTTGTATGAATTGTAAGGTATGAACACATACCTAAGTGACGATAGTTGCTGATATTATATCATAGTGTCCCGGTACTGGCCGGTTATCCTTATAACCAAGTACGTAGGAGCAACGAAGTACCTCCGATAGTACGTAGGAGGAAAGACGAACCTCGAACATTACGTAAGGAGAGAAGCTCTCCGACACTACATAAGGAGAGAAGTATCTCCGTGGCAGTGCATATCGTAGGATGGACACAGCCGTGACATCCAAGTAACACAGGCAACCTCAACTTCGTTGGCAAAACATCACCTGGGTGTGAAGATCACCATTCTCTATTACGAGGAAGTATCCTCTTGTGAACTGTACAGTGACATCAGAGATTCTTGAGTTTATGTATACAGCTGATTGGAAAATGACAGTGGGGTTGCTTTGTTGGGTTTTTTTTATATTTATGTACACTCATGATGTTATTAATGTGTATTAGTTGTGTTATTAATAGAACATTTGTATTAGTTTTGTGTTGGTATTGTTAGACGTAGACTATTAGCATTAGTATAGTAGTATCGTGATAGTTGTATTGTTAGTAGTTAAGATATTAGTATTAGTAGTAGATATTAGATTGTTAGTACTAGGACATTCATAATAGAAGTAGGATAGGATAAGTTAAGCTAGTTTAGTTAGTTGTCTTAGTATTTTGGAATTAGTTTGCATTTGAGTATTGTGATTGGGGTTGAAAGTTAACTTAAGGGAGGGTATAAATCTTTATAAAAACTTAATTGCGTTTGTGGTTGCTTCAATACGTGATAGTTGAGGCGTGCCATTACATGTCTCGTTGATCCAAACACAGTGTTGATAAAGAAATACAGATGAGAACTACTTCTATTATTAATATCCCCCTTCACTTGAGCTTGAGAAAATAGTTCTTTCAGGTGCAGTAATTGTAGCAATTAGTATTTAGTTCTCCTAGCCCTACTTCTGAATGAAATGTCAGGATATATCGTCTATCTAACCTGCAAGAGCAGCTGTACTCTCCCAGTCACAGACCAACTTGGGAAGCTTGACGTCCTTCAGAGCAGGAAAGGAAATCAGACAGGAATCCTCCTCAAAACAGACACTGATGTTGAGGTTGAACAGGAACTTCTTTTCCCCGAACAGATCATCGATCATGAAACTACAAAACAAAAAAACAAGTGTAGCAATATATTATGTCCTTAAACAGTGAACCTCGAAAGTCAAGGATACCTTTGATTTGAAATGTTCGGCGTATTATTATGACAAATATTAAAGTTTCTTAAAATAATAGTAAATTAGCAATGCTATGTCAATGCTTACTCTACACGTATTACGTCCTTCAAGTTGAAGTGTTCAACAGTCCCTGTAACAGAAACAACAGTTATTTAAGACATCTCCACATGTCGATTTAATGAGACACATTACAGTCAATATCTCGGTGATATACTGTTACTTCCTGCATCTGGATACTAGAATATCCTATATCCAACCTTATGTCTATTTCAGAATATATTTGTATCATTCACAAACCGTACATGGAAGCAGCTCACCCCATTTGTAGCTGGACAAGGCCCTGGTGAAGACGAGCTTCTCTATACCCATGGTGAAGGTGTAGGTGCAAGGGTCTATTCCTATCTGGACGTTGAAGGATCTCCCGATAAAGTCCACGTCAATACAACACTGTATGGAGCCACACGGGTCTGACAGATGACAGGTGACGGAGTCTGGTAGTGCAGGCAGGGTAAGACTGGCAGGGCAATCTGATAACATAAAATACGCTTGAATCAGTGAGTGTTCTATTACTACTTGTCAGTATCAATGTCTCAAGGTGGCTTTTCTATTTACAGAAGGAAAGCAATAATCACAAGCCTTTCCCGTCCATGTTTGAGTAAGTACGTGGATTTGTAAAACACAACGATGATTACATGACCCCAAAACGATGTTTGCAGTCTTAATGTGTATTTTTCAAAAGTTCATCACTGAAACAGTTTACCCTTCTTCCACCCCCCAACTGCTCCAGCATAGGGGGGTAGACTCTTGTTACACTCGGGGTCACTCAGATAGCCTGTGAGACCAAGTCTGTCCAGCAGTTTGGACACAGCTAGGCCGACCAGTCTCCTCCCAGATGGGAGCTTCAAATCAGATAGCCAGTTCCTCAAAGAGAAGCCTATAAATATAAGATGTGAAAGACATTTGAAAATATTGTCCCTGAATAGAAATTCATGAACATACTTTATAAGGACACAGTCATATGGAACTGAATATGCCACACCATGTTATATCTGTACAATTCAGTTAGGTAACATTGTAGTCTAAATATATTTATCAACCTAATCGTTAATCTGGTTGATTGGCACATTAAAGTCCTGAGTTCGATTCCCTAAATATTACGGTGGGTAGTCCATGAGATGGTCATTGAACTGAATCTAGTTGTGCAATGTGTTTGTGTCAGATCAACATGTTATAATACTGCCCCTCAGTAGAAATACGTGATTAATAAGGACGCTGCCATCTTCATAATTCTTGTAGTTAACGCTGCAGACGATGTTAATCTTTTATCGAGGGTTATTTAAAGAAGAGGTTACAACAGTCTTGGAACGTTAAAACCCTGTGTTTGATTCCTTAAGTATTACAATGTGTGAAGTGTATCAGATATCAATAGAACTGAATCTAGTTGTGCAAGGACTGTTTGTGTCCTACCGTTGCCAGTCGAGGAGAAAGGGTTGTCCCAGTTCCACACCAGCTTAGGGAAGCTGATATCTGTGAAGACAGGTAGGCTGAGAGCACAAGGCTGGTCTGCCTCAAAGCACAGCGATAGTTTCAGACTCATCAGATACTTCCAAGCATGAACAAGGTCGTCAATCTTGAAACTGAAGAGGTACACACACTGATGTAACTTGTACATACACACAATCTTGTGGTATTACTGGACGATTTTATGCACATAACTGAAAGGTGTTTTGTCTTCATTAATTGACTTTACTGCGTTAGTATTGTGGTTATTAACTGCAGAAACACATGGTCATCCCCACCTGGTTTGTATGAAGGAGTACACACGAGAGACCGTAAGACTGTGATACAATGCGTGTTGAGATAGCACAAGGATCGTTTTGAGGGACGTGGGTCCAAGGTATTATATTCTGTTTGATGGTTTAACCAGACCTAAACATTATGCAAGCTCTTGCATACTTCACATACCAACTTTATGCTAAATAACAGATAGGGCAGATCTTGACACAAACATGGACCATACTTAATATAACTCAGACATTGTATCCGAGTAATATCAACTGTCATGGCAGTACTGTCAGGATTTCCTCGTTAAACAAAACGTTCAATATGTTCAGTATGAAAGATTTTTCATTCAATGTGAGTATCACATCATGTGTTTCATATAGTGTATCGAGTCAACTGACTTCATGTCAAGCTGAAGTGTAAAGATTAGTTCCCCATGCAAAATATGATAAATGTACAGTTTGTACACAATTAATTATTGAACTCACCTCAATCTAACGACGCCATTAAGGTTGAAATTTTCCCATTCACCTGAAAACAATTAGCAACATTACTTGTAAATATAGTCAAATGTATATTATATGTCATTTTGTCTCTGTCAGTAAAACTGTGTAAAAGGTATGTTCCTATACATACACTGTTGTTCAAAATATACCTTCCATCTGTTGGAGTTGTTTTGAATGTAATGTGCACACATCTGCATGATGTTCATGTTGATGCAAAGAGACTTACCCCACTTGTAGTTGAACAGTGAAATCTGAATTGTGAGTTTCTCGATACCGACAGTCAGGACAAGGTTCCGTGTGTCCAGGAGGATCTTGAAGTTGAAGGACATCCCCAGACTGACCATATCCACACAACAGTCCAGTCCAGTGCAGTAGTCGGGTATGTGACATGAAAGGCTGCTCGATAGGGTTGGGAGGGTCATTGGTTTTGGACATGCTGAAATGCCATAGAATACCAGATTATCCGCCAAAGCAAATGCCCCAGGTTAAGATATGCAGTACATAAGCTGAGGATTTCTTGACATTTTGTGAACAACAGAGGTTCCTACGTTTAGTAGCATCGGTATTTCTCTACATGTGAGCGATTGGAT
This sequence comes from Haliotis rufescens, assembly GCF_023055435.1. Classification (NCBI taxonomy): domain Eukaryota; kingdom Metazoa; phylum Mollusca; class Gastropoda; order Lepetellida; family Haliotidae; genus Haliotis; species Haliotis rufescens. Next base: position 2,201,811 of record NW_025963990.1, read on the forward strand.
GAGAATATTAATTTGCAAAGCTACTGAAAATGCGTTCTAGGGCCATTTACCATTATTCCACCCTGTAGCGTCCGCCTTGTAAATCCCCCTCTGTCTGTCACACACGGGGTCCAGGAGGTACTCAGAGATGCCCAGGGCTAGAGACAGCTGGAACCGGAATGCTGAGGTCAAGACTTGACCAATGTTCAGATTGTTATTGTTCAGCCAGTTCTTCAGGGAGAAACCTGTGCATAATTGAGTATAATAAGATAGTGTACATGCATAACCCTCATATCATGTCAATGTATAACATAAAATAACAAGTTGGATACATTGAGTTTACGTTAGAAATCTACATTCACCATTAGACTGTGATGTAAGCCATGGTGGTGTCTTCTTTTATTTTCGTATGGGATCTTATTATATATTGAATTACATACTGAGGAAAAATTGGTTTATCTTTAATGTAGGCCATGGGAATGTCTTCTTGGGTCTAGTCGACTGATACGCTGAGATGATCAAACCAGGTTTATCATCAATGTAGGCAATGGTCATGTCTCTTTTTGTTATTGTTTCTCGAGTACAAGTCTATTGTTACTTTATGTATACTCAAACCAAACGAAGTTATGTACTACATGATACACAAAGCATGATGCGTGGGATATTCCCTTACACAATGTAGTTCTTATGTTTAACTGTTGTAATACCCATTGTCCACTGACTTACCTTTTAGGGACAGTGTTGAGTTCCAGTCACATCCAGGATTGGGGAATCTGGCTTGGTTTAACACGGGTAGGGTCACCAGACACTTCCCAACAGCCTCGAAGCAGGCACTGATATTGAGACTGACAAGAAATTGTTTCTCTCCCTCGAGGTTGTCGACAGTGAAACTGAAAATTAAAATTTCGCGTTTTTCCACACTTTCCAACCACAATGAACTTTGATAACAGTAAGTTATGACTCACAATCACCATTTAATTTAAGACTGATTAGGTTAAGATAGGCAGGTTTACTCCAGGACATATTCGATCGTCTTCCCGAGGCAAGAGAGGTGACCCTTAAAGTCCAGTTTCAAAGTCTTATAGTCATGTTACTCTCTTGCCTCGGGAAGATGTATTCGATAGGAAGCCACAACAACAGCAACTTACTTCAACGTTATATAAATATTTGAATAACTTACTCAGCTCGGAATATTCCCTTCAGATTGAATGATTCAGATGTTCCTGAAGAAAGACAAAGGTAAATACTGTTTTGAAAAGTATATATAATGGCACATTGACCGTTCATAATAACAAAAGAATATTGGTTGTTCTGGTCTACAACTTTGTCACCAAGGCTTATGATTACGTCTACACCATGTCACGAAATACATCACTTTCCGCCTACCCCACATGTAGTTGAAGAGCAGTCTGCTAAACTCAAGCTTCTCTATGGCCAGTGTGAGGGTCATCTTGCAAATGTCAAGGTCGACCTTGAAGTGGATATTCCGACTGATGAGAGGCACACTGAGACAACAGTATATTCCTGTACAGTGGTCGGGGAGACTACAGGACACAGAGTCTGGTAGTGGTGGCAGTGAAACCTGTTTTGGGCAGTCTGCAACAAAACACGACTTAGGAATAAATATCACTTCGTTTCACTGCATAAGTGTCCAACAACTGTTCCTAATCAAAGGCTTTTCATCAGAAACAATGACAGTTGGCTTAACGGATAATGAATTTAGATCTATGCATAGACCTTCAGAGTGACAAAAGAAGATTCTCAAGATTGGATGACAAGAGAGATGTAATTCAACATTCCAATTGTAACTGTCGGACACTATTCAAGCAGCTTCAGCCTTTGTTGTGTTCATTTCACACTTTTACAATCGAGTTTGCTCTTTCTTCGAAGATTGCCAAAACGTTGTTTTGTCAAGGTTACAACATAAAAGACCTAAGTAAAATTTAAAAGACTGGAGGACATTTCCAAATTGTAACGCATCAATGGTCAAAAATAAGTCAATGCAATGTCCCATTCTAAGTATCACATGTTCCCGTCTATGTTTGTTCAGGTGACCACTTGACTTGTCTTTGCATGTGTTTGTTACGAATGCTCCCTGTGGCACAGGAACAGTGATTTTATCATGCCTTTATAGTGTCTTTAACAAATATTTCTTTATGATTTTTGGAAAAGGTGTTGTTGCCTTTATTTTGTTTAATTGTTTGTTTTGTTTAATGTTCGAAAAATTGTGATTTTTCTTAAAATGTCTCCTGACCTGAGCTCCAACCATTTGCGCCTCGCCCGTCCATGGAGCACGGAGGTTCCAGAACATAGTCTGAAAGACCCAGAGTGTCCAACAGCTTGTCTACCAGGGCGTCCGTCAGTCTGTCCGCCAATGCAGCGCCTTCTGATGTCACAAACTCACTCAGGGAGAAATCTGAAGCAAAGTAACATCTTTTAACATATTCTTATATAAGTTTATGTCTTTATTTACAGTTGACATGTTGTAGCACGTAGTCATTATATTCTAATATGGATATATCTATGATTACAAATAACATGATTGAGAAACACTATGCAATTATGCCCTATAAAATACTTCATTCTTATACATGCAAATAATAATCAATGTTATTCACAAGGACTCCACTGGAATGTTCGGCCGACATCAAACCAGCAATATGAGAAATAAATATAAAGGCTACCAATGGTACACTAACTTTGTAGCTGTTTGGTGGCCTCCCAGTCACAGAGTGGTTTAGGTAGGATCATGTCTGTGAACACAGGGAAGGTAAACTGACACTCCTCTCCAGCAGTCAGACACACCTTCAGGCTCAGGTTCACCAGGAACTTCTTCTGACCCGAGTTGATGGTATATCTGGAAATGTAAATATTTCTTTCTTACAACTCAAACTATAATACAATCAACTTTCAAGACGGCAATTAACATGACAATGGAAAGTTGATTCAGATCTAAACCTAAACATTCTTAACAGCACCAGGTGTGTATCTCTTTCAATATCACCTTTTCAAATTGATTAAATATTAACTGTAAATAAATAACACAAATACTTACTCAAGTCTTACAAGTCCTCCAAGATCAATAACTTCTGTTTCACCTTAAAAGAATAAAATATTATTAAATCAATACCAACGCTCTTATGAACTCACTTGTACAAATGACAGGTGTATATTTAGAATTTATATTAGTTAAACCCAAACCTTCCCCGAACCTAATGTGGACTACCATTTCAGATGAATTAGAATTTGATGCGATCATTCCCTATGTTTGTCTTCTTTAAACATTTTGTTACCAGAAAAAGGATGGAATGTGTGCAAAAGTTTGTGAAGAAGTATTCCACAAGTTGTCATTTTGCCTGCTTTGGATAGTGAACTGATTGAGTATCTATTGCAACAGTGTAACATGTACCCATCTGATGTTATCAATGTTCAACGTACTCCATGTATAGTAAAACAGTGTACAAACTACCCCATGTATAGTAAAACAGTGTACAAACCACCCCATGTATAGTAAAACAGTGTAAAAACTACCCCATGTATAGTAAAACAGTGTACAAACCACCCCATGTATAGTAAAACAGTGTACAACCTACCCAACGTACAGTGAAACAGTGTACAACCTACCCTACACATAGTTGAACAGTGTGCAACTTACCCCATGTATAGTTAAACAGTGTGTGACTGAACTCCAGCTTCTCAATACCGACTCTCAAGTTGTAGTTGCAGGAGTCCAGGAAGAGGTAGGCATTGAAGTTCTGTTTGACCTGTGACACCTTGACACAACACGTGACCCCGGTACAGTAGTCGGTCACGTGACAGAAGACGTTGGGAGGCAGAGCTGGCAGGGTGATGTTTTCAGGACAAGCTGCAAATTTTAAACATATCTAAACTTATTATACCATATGACTGGACACTCAACGTACACAGTCAAACAGTCAAAATTCATTAGATACATTCTTACTTGATTAAATCCATCAGTTTGTTTTCAATACCCGTAAGTCCCAAGCCTCAGTATTGGAAAAGGTACATACAGGTTTTTATGCTGAAATATTTATAATTGTATTTCTAACTTGATGTACATAATACAAATACATTCCTATCTAAAATAATTTCTTTTTACTGATAGCATGTTCATTTAATAAAATATAAATATAGTTATTTTGTACAATTTCATATATCCATAAGCAGGACAAATTTAAACTAATAAAAATAAAAGTCGGTTTCAACACAGTTAAATTTACAAAGTGTACTTTTGGTTAACAGTTCTTGGTGCATTGTGATGTCGATTACAAACAATTTCTAAATATGCCAGATTACCTAAACTGTGAACGCTCGTCTAACACCCTCTTATGATAATAAAACGATTTATCATTCAGAAGCCGTTTACATGCATATAGTTGTATTATATCTATATCCAGCTGATCTCTTTCTTTAAGACCCGGATTTAAGCGGCATGCATGACCATTGGCATAATCTTGGCATCAACATTTTTTTTTTAAATCTGGTAAACAAATGTTGCAATGAATGTATGAATCTCAAAAGTTACCCAAAACCTATGAGTCAATAAATCAATAATACCAGCAGGTATTGACCAGTAAAGCATTCTCTAAATTAAACATCCCAACCATGTTTCTAAAATAGAATCCACAGACGATGATGAAAATAATTAATGAACCATGGTAGATGTGCCATCAGCGACATCACAACATAGTGATTCATTCCATGGGACACCTACCATTGTTCCATCCCCCCACAGCGCCCCTGTACGGTTCCAGGTAGTCCTGACAAGGTCTGTCCAGTAGGAACTTTTTGATACCGAGCTCTTCCAGCAGGACTGCTGACAGTTGAGCTGTGATCTCACCGCCCTTTTCCCCCAGCCACTCACTCAGAGAGAAATCTGAAGAAAAGGACAAGGTTCCAGACAAATTAGTATTTAATACAATAACTCATATTTGAAATCTGTGAACTGGCTGCTCAAGTGAGTGAGCATGGTTTTAAGCAGCTTTTAGCAATATTCCAGCAATATCATGGACGGGGACATAAGAAATTGGCTTCACACATTGCATCAATGTTGGGAATCGAACCCAGTTTTTTGGCGTTACGAGCGAACGCTGAAACCACTAGGCTACCCCACCGCCCCTCCGATGTTTAAGGTCAAAATAAGTATAACTTAGTGGGCCACAGGTTACTACTTTATGTCAGTTTCCTTCAAGTGAGTGGGTAAATCTTAATGTTCGATGTTCAATGTATATATCGCTATGTCGCCATATGCCGACAGTGTTGCCTTACTTGGTAGTTTGAATCCCTGGAACTTGGCACAGCCTGGCATGGGAAGTCGTGTCTGATTCAGCACCTTCAGATCCAGCTCACAGTCATCTCCCTCCAGACACAGACTCGCAGACAGATCCACAATGAACACTTGCTGGGACAGAAGCCGATCAATCTTGAACCTGTGAACACACCGATAGACAGAACAATGGACCATCTGTGGGAATTCAGAAAATGTCGAATATATCAAAGTCGTAGCTTTAATAAGCATTGATGTATTGGCCGAGATTGGTCTGATTTTAATGTTTGGTTTTCTAAATCAAACTCTTTGGACCCATTTGGCAGTGTGTGTTTGTTTGTCTCTTGAAACCCGAGTTGATACCAGACAATCAACCAAGTCACCAAACCTTTCCATCTGGACATTGAGTTATTTTTAAAATATATTGCAAGTAATTCTATGGCATTTAATTGACTACCCAAGTAATGTGTGTTGCGTTATTTGCTTCCATGAATCTTCAAAAATTAGATCACCCCTCCATTGGATTACTGTTTTCCAATCGCTTGATGACAGTGGGTTTATTCTTCTAAACGATGTCATTCATGTCATTCATGTCGTATATTCTCTATAATTTGTGCTCTTGATTACATAAGCAGTAAAGTTAAAATAGGAATTAACTACCGGTTTCTACATTATTTGTATATCTCCCTAAACGCAAAAATGGTGGAATCAATTCTTAATTGAAACGTTTCGAAATTAGTACATGAAGGTAACCAGCTTTAGTCAGATTATATACTACATGTGTATAATCATTTTTGTTGTCTGAGCCAAGCGAAGTTTGCTAGAATGTCGATTTAATTGCATTTAAAAGCCCCAAACATGTTATGATTGCAAAAGTATAAGATGAAAAATAAGCTTGTCAACACTTACCTCAGTCTGAGAAGAGGAACACCATCGAATGTGATTACTTCTTCTTTTCCTGAAACAAGATTTGACTATGTACCGTACACCCCCAAACACATTAACGTCAAAATCACGCAGAAAACATCATGATACAGGTCCTCCTTTCAATACAAAAATCAATATATTTTAGTTGTCTTCTTTCGTCATTATTTCACATTTTTCGCGCAGAAAAACTTTCATTTTGTATTTTCTGTAAAGTAATAGCGTTAGAAATTGTTTCACATAAGACATACCCCACATGTAGTTAATAATGTTGTGCTTAAAGCTGAACTTCTCAATGGAGCCTTCAATAAGGTAGTTACAAAGGTCAATATTGAAGGTCGTGCGAAGAGACAGGTCAAAGACGTTACTAAGGAGACAACAGTCTATTCCCAGACACTTGTCATTGATGTGGCAGTTGGCGGGGAGAGTAATTGGTGGGAGGGTGATAGCGATTCCGCCCAAGTCACAATCTGAAATAAGGATGAAGATGATGATGATATTTTAAAGAGAAGCCATGATCCACGATACAGGTCTTGACCTGTTGAGCAATTTCTGTCAAAATGAGTGTCTATGTGTGATTGGGTAATGATTAATTTCTTGATTGGTATTCAACACAATATTAGATTTTACAGACAGACAAAAGGGTTTTTAAGTACCTTGACCCAAATACCAATGAATGCCACGTGGTCCCCACCCTCTTGTTACAAAATGTAAATCACACATCATTTTAAACAAAGAACTAAATCGTCTGATGAACCTTGTGACAAAGACAAAAACAAAACTATTCAGGGCATCGCGCATGCGTGCCTGATCGCCTAAATGTAATGTTATTAAAATATGTTATTCATAGTGTGTACAAATACGGTTACATAGTCTGTGTGCTCTATTTTTGTGATGAAAGCGACTTATGATAATGACCATTCTTCCAGTTGCCCGCATCAGCTGGCTGGTACTTGAGACTACTGCGGTTACAGGGTGGATCCAGCATCTTGTCCTTGATACCCAGCTGTTCCAACAGAAGGTTCACAGCTGTCCGTGCCAGACCTTTGGTCAAGTCCTGTCCCCTGGCCTTGGCCCAGTCTGATATACTGAAGTCTGGAGAATACAACATTATAGGTAGGTAGGTAGGTAGATAGATAGGTGTAAGGGAGAATTTTGGTATGGGTGAATAGGTAGGTAGGTTTAATGGAACACTGTCACACCAATTACACCCCTACCCCTACACCTTGCAATCATCCCAACACCCTACGCCCCAGATCCCCATCTTCAAACAGTTTAGCCTCTGAAAATTACAACTATGTGTAACCTTACAAAAGTAATAACCTTCCAAACTGTGATACTTTGTCATTGAATGTTTAACCAAACTGAGTGGGTAGCTATATGTCACTACCATAGCTATATGTCACTGGTGCATACATTTCAAACTTCAAAACAACATCATTTGTTCAGAGTTCTGTGGTATCCAGATTCCGTACAGGGGCACCATAAGCAAGATCTGGCTTACTCTTTAGATTCCACCTGGCATCAAGGTCACAGACAAGCTGTGGAACTTCGGTTCCCTTCATAATAGTCTTGAAGAAGAGGCAGGAATCCTTCTCCAAACACACCTCGATGTCAAGATCAAGGTGCAGAACCTTGTCTTTCTTCTTCAAACCAAATCTGCGTTAATAAAAATAATCAACTTTTTGATCGTATGGTAGATGTTGAAACCTTTATTTACACCCAAACTCATTTCTACTTTCCCCCTTATTACACCATAAAAGAGCATTACTGAGGCTCATTAATTACACTCCTGAAAAGTAACTTACTTGATCTGGAAGACATCGGCGATGTCCAGCACCATTGATGTACCTAGAGATAAACCATCAGATGATGAGACTCAGATAATAACTCGGATAATGATAATGAGCTTACGGAAACAATATTAAGGCACGTCTGTTTTGTAATGTAAGTACATAGAATGGCATTATATTCTTGAAAACCAGTATTATGTGGATCAGCCTCATATAACAAAGAAGATATTTTTTTCCTGTGATTGGAGTGAGTGAGTTAAATAAACCTCGCTACTACTTTTATCCGCATCAATAACAGAGCAGTATCTTAGCCGACAACAGGCCACGTACCAGCATCAAGGTCAATATCATCCCCTAACATTCCTATGGTGGTAGTTTTGTTCTCGATGGCAGCATAAATGACGTAGTCGCACATATCGACGTTGAGGAGGGCGTTGAAGGACATCTCCAGAAAGGGGACGTGGAAACAGCAGTTTATCTTGGTGCATGTGTCCGCTAGGTGGCAGTACAGATCTGTTGGAAGCTCGGGCAGCTTGCCAATACTCTTGGGGCATTCTGAAGCACAACGTGTAATTCATTCCCTTGTTGGTAATATTCTGTGTATGAAGATATCATGTTTTCTGTTGTTATTCAGAGAGGTACCTTCGACTGGAAACTTCTGGTCGTCAATGTATTCAGGGCCTTTGATTCAATCATTTAAACCCATGTTACAAGATTTTCTGCACGCAGAACTTTGAAATTGTCTTAGAATTGAGTGAGTGAGTATTGTTTTACACAGATTTTAGCAAATGGGCTTCATACATTGTACTTAATTGGGAATCGAACCAGAGTCTTCTACGTGACGAGCTAACACATTAATCATTAGGTTACCCACCGAAACGAAATTGATAAGTGTTTGGAAAATTAAACTTTTTATACCATTCCTCCAGCCGTCAACACTAGGGCTGTATGGTGGTCTAGACACATCACATCTCTGGTCCAGCAGGTACACGGAGATGCCGAACTTGTCAAGTAGCATCCTGGCAGCTGCCTGGGAGAGGGACTTCAGGTTGATGTCAAGGTCAAGGTCACGCAGCCAATCAGAAACTGTGAAATCTACAACGATAGGCAACACTCCCCTTTTAACCATGAGAACTAATTTCCAATGAAAACGACTTTGATTAACGTGAATTTTATCGCTACAAACTTCTTACATGCGAAACAAAACATGGAAAAACAATTTGCAAGTTTTAGAAACACTGATTAAGTTAATAAAATTTACAGTTCCAGTTAAAGAGGGTACAAATGAATACAAATGGAGTTCAAAGTTAGATCTTCTGTTCAGCAGACTGATCAGGAACACCTTGTCAATGAATGTAAACCAGCATTTCTGTGCTAAAGTGAACCTACTTTGTTTTGTGAACTCGACCAGCGCATTAGCATCACAGGCAGGTATCTTCTCCTGATTCATTAGCGTCATGCCTCCTTCTGGGTAACAGAAGCTGTCACCATCTATAGGAATACACGTGTGGACACTCAGGTCAACGAGGAAGCCTTGGGGATATTTGGAGATCGTGAATCTGGAATAGATAAAATACAAAGAAACTGTCACCGTCTATAGGAACATACGTTGGACACTCAGGTCAACGTGAACTCTTTGGGATACTTCGAGATCGTGAATCTGGAACAGAAAACATATACACAGAAACTGTCACCTTCTGTATATGGAGAAAGATTTGTTCAAGTCATAGCGATTATAAGGATTTTCTAAACGTGAAAAAGGTTACTCACTTAATTATCACTGGAGATGGGTTGCCATCACCTATTTGCAGTAGATTTTCAGACCCTAGGAAAAATATAAATGAAGCGCAAAATATTAAACATCTATGAAAGAACATTAATAAATAACATTTCAAAATGTATAGCGTATATTTTAAAACTAATGATTGCCACACGTATGTTTCATTTGCCCGAGACATTTTCGACATGGGATAAATCAATAAATGTTTGGCCATATTCCAGCCACACCATCACATATGCCCCTAGTTAGCACCTGAAATCACACCTGGATGTCTTCACACACAGATATGGCACAAGATAGTAATCAATAACACACATTGATAACTTAGAACAATGCACAAAAGAAGACGAAAAGAAGCTAATTCCAATTAGATGTCAACAGTAAAATGTCTTATGCCAGTTGTATGTCAACAGTCAAAGGACCTTCCCCAGTGGTATGTCAACAGTCAACATACTTGCCCCAGTTGTATGTCAACAGTCAAACGACCTACCCAAGTTGTATGTCAACAGTCAAACGACTTACCCCAGTTTTATGTCAACAGTCAAACGACCTACCTCAGTTGAATGTCAACAGTCAAACGACCTACCCCAGTTGTATGTCAACAGTCTTTCCTTATGGTAGTAGCTCCCGAAGCCGACCTCGACAGTGAAGTTACACGGTTCAAACTTCAGGAAGAAGGGGACGTGCTTGACGAGGGGGGTCTCAAACAGCGGGATGTCGAAGAAGAAGTCCACACAACACTCTACACCGAAACAGTTGTCCGGCAGTTTACAGTTGACGTTGTCCCGAAAACTGGCGGGTAGGAGCTTCTTGTAGTCTGGGAGGGACCAAGGGCAGTCTGAGGAAAACAGACAGTTTGAAGTCACTATGCCAAGTTAAAATATTTTTAACATAAATTTAGACTTTTTCAACTATATTAAATATTATAGTAATGCAAGCAATGTGGTCTACTCAACCACTTGGGTAGGTCATATAATATTTATGTGCGTGTATGAGGTCGTGCAATGAAACCTTATTTAGTCTCAAGGTCGAAGGACCATCGAACGTATATCAAGTTATCTCTCGTTCGGGACAAACGGAGTAACAAAAGTAAACGATAGTGCATCTAGAAACTGGACCTCAATCATTACATTACATAGCCTTAAAGCACAAATGTCATGTAATTAAAAAGTTCGAGCTAAGGTCTTACTATGTATTTATTAACAGGGGTCATAAAATGTTTGGATAAATGAAGTTGGCTTTAACTATTTACAACTTATAATTAAGTCTGAACCCCCAACAGGACATGGTTTTGTGGATGTGAAAGTTCGTGCTGTTATACTACCTTCTTTGTTGTTTAACGCCGCGCTCAGCAATATTCCAGCTATATGACGGCGGTCTGTAAATCATCGAGTCTGGACCAGACAATCCAATGATTTATGTCATGTGCATCGATCCACGCAATTGGGATACGATGACATGCGGCAACTAAGTCAGAGAACCTGACCACCCGTTAGTCGCCTATTACAACAAGCATTGTCGCCTTTTACGACAAGCATGGATTGCTGAAGACCTATTCTACCCCGGGTATGCACAGGATTGTTATACTACCTGCTTGGGGTGTTAATGCTGTACAGCTTCCGTCTAACAGAACTTTCTGAAAAACAGGTACAAATCATTGATAGGTACATTTTGCTTTTGAAAACCGAGTCTTGGGTGCACGTGGCACTTTCATTGTTGATATAGAGAATAACCACGAGCTACAAGGAATTACGGTTTATATGGCCCAAGTGAATGCATCGACAAAATGCACATGTGCAAATATCGGTTATGACACCCAATCATTCCACCCTTGTGGGTTATATGGTTAAATAGTTAACAATAGTTTCCACTGATCATATTGTGGCAAGGGACGTTACGAGTAAAAAGCATGCTACAGTTTCGCAACAAAGATCAGTTTGTGTGTTTGTAGAAAGTCAATAGTCGGTTCTGAAAACTTACATCGAGACCAAGTTTTTGAAACACCACATCTACAACTTCTCTGATAAGCTTCCCTCCCATTTCCTCTGCAAGCTTCTTCAGAGATCCGCTTCCTTAAATCAGACATTTATCAAATGGTTATGCATTTAAAGCTGACGATGTTACCTTTTCTTATTGGGCTGAATTTAGCCAAGTGATTGGCATTGTTAGAGATGTCATGCGCGTGATGAATGTATATCTACTAAACATTGGGTATATAGCGAAACCACGGTATCGACCCTATTGAATTCGTTTCGTATTGGTCAATATATTTCCTTACAGTATTCGATCGGATTTCCAGACTGCCTGGTTCCGACTAAGTGAGTTTAATTGCAGGAATGGTTCAGAATATTTCTAGTTTAAGTAATACAATGAGTTAATAAAAGTATTTTTACTGTTTTCGATGCTTACCCGGCAGAGAGAAGTTTTCATTACAAATAGGAATAGGAACATCCAGTTTTTCGATCAGCCAACTATCCACAATCGGTTCCGATGCTCCAACACTGATTTGTAGACCCATGTCAATCACAAAAACCTTCCTTGCTTCACTTCTGTCAATGATGTATCTGGAGAAGGGTAAACATGACACAGTGATAGTGTGGTCTATGATTGACTGACTCATATCTTAACTGCACTATTGGTCTAAGAAATCCGCTCGAAATATCTCAGTACCACACACATATACATTAAAGACATGACGCAAATGGTGATCGGGACTTAGTGTTGCTATTTGGCCTGTGAGAACTGTGCCTTGACGAGCTGAATCATTTGTATTGCTATCAACCACTTGTTTGGATAGTACAAATACGATTATTAAAACATCGATGTGATATCACCGCTTGAATTCATTTGTCTACTAATGTTATAGCCCCGTAAAAATCCGGGGTAGTATAGGTCTTCAGCAACCCATGCTTGACTTATAGAGGCGACTATGCTTGTGGTAAGATGCAACTAATGGGTTTGGATGTTCAGGCGTGCTGACTTGGTCGACGCATGTCATCGTATCCCAGTTGCAAGGATCGATGCTCATGACGTGAATCACTGGATTATCTGGTCCAGTCTCGATTTATTTACAGACCACCGTCATATGACTGGAACATTGCTGAGTGCGGCATTAAACAACAAGCAAACAAACTAATTTTATAAGAAAGGCACTTCACAAAGACATCAATGTATCTGTTAACAGTAGAGAGATTGATAATCTGCAGAGAAACAGTCACATACTCATAATATTGCTTTCATTTGAATTGTATAAGGATCAACAGTTTGCCACCATGCATATCTCCGGACATAAAACCTCACTCACTCAATCTCGCACACATCTATATTCTATGAAATAGGAAGAGAGTCTACAATAAACTCAATTATTGCTGACAACACCGTTTCCTCAAAGGGAGACCGAAGGGATATAACAAAGATACAAAAGGTGCTCTCATTGTCCTACCTTATGGAAACCGAGTCGTTCAGTTTAGTGGTCTTCTCTTTCCCTGTAAATGGAATGGCATACAGATTAGCTGGGCGTTGGGTTTTAGTTTGATAAACAGTAGTAATTTATATCTGTAAATGTGTTACATGTAAAGGGGATGAAGATCTCTATGAAGCAAACACGATGTGATGCTGACGCTTCTTATTATCAAGCATCATCGTATGTGGTGAAGCAATCGCATGCTTGTAACAATTGTACTTTTACTACGCTGGTAAAGGACATTAATTTGTTATACATGTCTTTATAGTAATTACGATAACACTGTATTCAACAATATACCACTATACTATGGATCTGCTGATCTTGCACATAAAAGAATCATTGAATCATTGACTCACTGAAATGGCATTGGTGTTATTCATTAGTCAGCTGTATTCAGATTATCATACAGCTTGAATCAAAGGACTCACAGTTTCTCAAAATGGTTTTAACTTACAAACCACTACCTACCCCAGGCGTATCCGAGCAGAAGAACTGTCGTTGTGCAGTCTTCAAAATTGACGGTCAATATGAATTTACAAGGGTCAAGTTGTATGTAGGCATTGATGGCCTTGTTGAAATTCAGCTTCTTGATCTTAATGTCAACACACGCATCAAACCGCAGACAGTCCGGGGCTATCTCCATGTAAACGATCTTATTGATCTTCTCGTTTGCTATTGTTGGGAGGGTCACTTTCCTGTTCAGCAATCTGCAAGCTGGAGGAACAAAATGACATGTGATTTAATTATAATTACCACACGTTGGATTTGTTTGAGGACTTGTTTATGATTCGAAATATATATATATATTTCATTATCGTTTTGTTCTATGTCTTCATGATAAAAGTTTAACATTAGTTGGATTGTTTAACGCCGCACTCAGGAATATTCCAGCTATATGACGGCGGTCTGTAAATAATCGTGTCTGGACAACCCAGTGATTAATATCATGAGCATCGATCCACGCAATCGGGATACGATGACATGCATCAACCAAGTCAGCGAGCCTGACCACCCGATCGCGTTAGTCGCCTTTTACGACAAGCATAGTCACCTTTTACGGCAAGCATGGGTTGCTGAAGACCTATTCTACCCCGGAATCTTCACGGGTATTTAACATTAAACATTCTGAACATTCATATTTCACATTCCTCTACGGAAACTGTTCTTATTGAATTAAAACTAAAAGCTTTCATTATTAGGAGAACACCATTTGTAACATCAAACACGTGGTTTTGCTACTGGACAAAATCTTTGTACAAGTATATGGATAACTCAAACATGTAATATACAATCTTTTCATTGTTACCTTGAGACCTGAGAACCCTTAAGAATTTCAAAGGTAAAGTGACCCACTTTCTTGGAACGATATATTTGTAAGGTAGACACAATTTTATGGATAACAACTTCTTTAATACTGTAAAAAGCAACGTTTAGGTATAGATCCTTATACCTTTGTCAAGCAAGACGCTTGTTACATTATTAAAGAAGTTGTTATCCATAAAATTGTGTCTACCTTGTCATCTGTCAACTTCTAAGTAATGCCTATCAAACAAATAATATATTTGCATTTGAACAGTTTTCCTACAACCCTTCTCACCCAGTGCAAAGTAAATCTGTGTTGAGAGATCATTGGGTGTATTGTGCCAGACTTTTCTTCACCAAATGGTATATGTTTTTTTTTTAAACCAGAACTTCTCCTTATCATGAACCGCTCACTTTTGTGTCCAACTCTGAGCCTCTGCTCAAGATCCTGTCTTGTGCCCGTGATCTGCAATCCCCGCTGCTGGAGCTTCTGCTCGAGGATATCCCGAGTCAGGGCCTCAGGTCTGGGACAGGGATCCGTTTTGCCTGGAGCCTTAAATGCAACCATGTGTACTTTCTAATTTTGTTACACAGTGGCACCACTTTAACTCATTTAGACCTGGCTACCTCTGATTGGGAGAAGCGGAGTACCGATATATACCGACCATAGTGTCGATTCTGCCGAGATCATGTACATGTATGTAAGATACAGTATCTTAAAGAACATATAGAGCATATTTAATGGAGGCTGGCCAATACACTGTTTATACTATCGTGTGACGAGGTCATGAGTGAAAATATCAACTCTAACACGATCACGAGAAAAAAGTATTATTTGTAAACATGGTCCCTTCTTTGCTTTTAAATATTTCAAATGGATTTACTATTTGTTCCTGTTCAACATATTTACAAAATACTGAAAGGTCAGTGAATGAGTGAATGAGTGAGTTGGTTTTAACGCCGCTTTTAACAGTGTTCAATTGATATCACGGCGTGTCAGCTTAATGTGAGAGGAAAGCCCGAAGTGACACAGGTCTCAGACGTTTATCACTTCGGTGAAATCCACGAGCACGGGAATGGTGCTGACAAACCTGGAAACATAACCGTGGCGAACCGGGGTTCGAACCCACAATCAAAGGTTTCTGGCGTGCCGAAGGAACGCAATTCTGCACAGCGAATCGCGACGCCTTCGACGACTGGGCCATCTGTGACGTGATTTTCTGTCACAATATTACCATATGTTAGCCATACTTACATCAGGGGATATGCACGGGATGACGCCAAGTAGTTCTTCGATGCCCTTCTTTATAGCATCTTTGGCAAACTTTTTTGAGCTTTCCCGAATTCGTCTCTTAATTGATTCCGTATCAAACAGACCCCTGTAATCAACTAGCAAAAGGAAGGAGCGGATGTTAGTTAGACTGACATACGAACAAAACTACCGAGCAGTACAATTTTCAGTCATCACAAACGACAGCCTCTCGACACCCCCTTTGTAAACAATAACATCCTATCAATTAGGATGTGCGCGCGAGATATTCACAAAAAGGTCGCGATCACTTGAACATTTTTGTATGCGATATCAGGTATGATAAACCTAGCATCGATCGAGACGTGACTCGTCCCGACGGTTTATTATGAACAGTTATGTATGTCTGTACGCTGTACTTAGGACGTCTCTTAAGTTCAAAGTAGTAATAGTGGTATGCTACCTTTAAAGCAAAAGTGTTTTCTGGTGGTTACATTACAAAAGGCTGTGAGTGAGTCTGGTTTAACGCCGGTTTAAACAATATTACAGCAATATCACGGCGGGGGACATAAGAAATGGGCTTCAAACATTGAACCCATGTGGGAAATCGAACCCGGGTTTTCAGCGTGACGAGCGAGCGCTTTAACCACTAGGCAGCCCCACCGCCCCTGACCTTGTATCAAACAAATATACTACCAGGCTTGTACGTGGCACTTCCCCAAAACTGGGTATGCAATTCATACCTGCGGTAAGGTATTAGATATCTTCCTCAGAAATAGTCCCGTTCGTGTTACATGAGAGGGGTTTTAAAGATATTTTGAGACAGTTTCTTCAAGATGATATATACTGATGACGGTATTTACCCTCTGGCCAGGTTATTGAGCCGTCTGGATGACATATTGGCAGAGGTGTTGGAAACTCGTCTAGGATGTTAAAGAAGGCGATGCAGTTGTCGTGGTCATCCTGGGAACAGAAGCCGGCCGCCACTGTGATCAGAGCAGCAGTGTCATCCTTCTCCAGCTTCACTCTGAAGAACAAATACTGAAGAATGAGGGACCTAGGAATGTGGGATACCTCACAGAGGTGAGACATGTATGTTTACAACTTAATGATGTCATAATAAACCACTCCTCCATTACAGCCTAGACAAGGCCATTACTCCAGACGATAGCAACATAAAGGAACAACGGTTACAACTACGGAAGTGATTTATTTCATTTCAGTCTGATCAGAGAGAAAAGCTCAAATTGAAGCAGACTTAGACGTTTATCCATTTCGATAGGTGTGAACCTGACAGACGAAAGGTTTTAATCAAGATAAATCTTGGTTTCGAACCATATGTCAGCGGATCCTATCAGTTTGGGGGCGTAACTCTGTTTGGTGAATTGCGACGCATTGGACCACTGAGCACCAGTGTGCTACATAGGTTACAAGGCAATTTCTTTCCATAGTTTTTACACAGTCTGTTTTGTAAGGCAGTCAAGTTCAGTTACGGAGTGGGGATTGTGGTGATTCTCTCCCTGAATCTAAAGGAAAAGGTTGTTGACGTCCATATTGTATGTACAGACGAATATGCTTTGAGGCAGTGAAAAGTATGTTTCTCATTAGATCCCTAGAATTGTTTTCAAAATGACCAGGTCACCAGGCAAATAGTCAAAAAACCCATTAAGAATGATGCAAGCATAATTCAGACAAGGGGTAGTAGATCTATAATCTATAATCCTTAGAATACGTATAATCTTGACTATCATAATACGGCTATAAAATGTGACACTTTGATTATAAATGGTCCACGTGACGATTTTGAACCTTTTAATTATACTCATTGGCTTTGAAATACGTTTATGGAATTTTCCTTCAGGTAAACGTTTCAAAATAACGTGTTGCATTTCTGAAGTCAAAGATCTCATTGAAGCTGTATTATATCACTGAAAACGCAAAGTTAAAATTTCAGTGAACAGTTAAGTGAGGAAGTAACTTCATACTTAATGACCAGCTCTATTCCTCCTAAGATATCCAGTTTCACATTCGTCGGAATAGTTTTCTCCAATCCTGTAAATATATTTTCCAGTATTATAGATAAGCATTACCAT
The DNA here is from genome assembly GCF_023055435.1 of Haliotis rufescens. Taxonomy (NCBI): domain Eukaryota; kingdom Metazoa; phylum Mollusca; class Gastropoda; order Lepetellida; family Haliotidae; genus Haliotis; species Haliotis rufescens. The sequence goes on from NW_025963990.1 coordinate 2,219,684, forward strand.
CTTTCATATTAACCATAAATGCATAATTCAAAGCAATTCAATATTTAAATTTTGCATTATGTTTTCCTTGATAATGTGAGGTGTATATATAAAGGGTGAATTCCACAAGTGTCACCAACCTGCATATATATCCTTCAGGTCACCGTCAATTCCAAACGACTTGTTGAACTTCCCAGCACCGACAGAAAATTTCAAATCGCAGGGGTCAAATCTTGAATACAATTTATAGGTTTTTCGGAACACAAAGAGTTTGAAATGTATGCAGCATTCCATCCCAAGACATTTGTCGTCAAATGTACAGTATATGTTGTTAGGCATGGATATCTTCATGAGAGGACAGGCTGCACAAAAACAAAAGAATATTAGCATTAAGGGAAATTTCACTTTAGAAACTTTTTTTTTATTCATATGGTTTTAATAAAAGCCTGCCAATATTGATGACGTTTAGTACATGAGGGAGTTGATCATATGTCCAGGGGTCCCCACATCCCGTCAGTAAGTTATATGAATGCCCTGTGTACTCACAGTTGGATGGCGTGGTGAGGGACTTGATCATATGTTCCCGGGTCCCCTCTGCCCTCATCCCCCTCTCGGTCAGCTCCGTCCTCAGTTGGTCGTCCGTCATCTGGTACGGGTTGAAACACGGCTTGTTGTCGATCATCTCCTGCAGCACAGAATCATGTGCACTTATTTATGATAAATGGTGTGTTGGTTGTTTCATGATACAGATTATTGTTAGTGGTTCAAATAGCTGGACAGTATATTATTACACTGATCTTCCATCACCAGTTAAGATCGAGGTTGCTTTGTGAGATTGTCATGGTCCAGGTAGCACGATACTCTTTTATAGGACAGATTGTCAGTCATCGTCCAGGGAGTTCGCCACAGTCCCACCAAACAGACAGTAGCAATGCTTCACATGAGTCCAGCATTCACAACAAAATACCTTTATTGTTCTTATGACCTCAGCCATCTTTTCCTGACTCTCGTCAAGGCCAAGAATCTCTAGAAGATCCAAGATAGTCCCCATTTTCAGATTACGGATAGAGAACTTCTTCATAAAAGCACCAGCCTTCTTGAAGAGGGTTGCCAGAGCTGCAATAAATATTTGATGGTATCAGAATGTAAGTTCATGTGAACGGCGGTCAATGAGTTCATAACTTGGAATAATAAATAACTTATTAAGTAGTTTCCCATCACGGAATATCTGCCTATAGAAAACATGCATACTTTACTGTACACTTTGAGTGTAGATTATTTAACCCAAGGCATCGATCTCTTCACAAAACACTGCCAGCAGGGACTGGGCATGAGTCTAATGAAGCCAGGTAAAAGTGCCATTCTTCAAACTCGATTAGCATTATCTACTCACCGCCATCTTTGGTTTTCTTGGCCTTTTCTTGGATTTGTGGTCTTCGAGCCTGCATCTTTTTGAACATGGAATCTGGCTTTACTGAAATTAAAGAGACGTAAAATATAAAGTAGTCACAACGATAGCAAGTAGTTGTACGATTAATTCTATACCATATGCGTATGTTTATGAATCACTATAAAACAGTGATACCAAGTGTTCGTGATAATTTGAACACCTGTGCTCAATCATGCAAAGGCATGTCAATTGCTCACCTGAAACAAAAACGGGGACATATGGTACAACTCAAAATAGGGAATTGTATCGGGCATCATTTTGGTCACTGATGTGATATCATCGACGCATTTAAGGCCAAGCACAAGTACTGAAAATGACCTCTGAAAATTAGGTACATCGTAAATGTCGCCATTTTTTACACATTGCTAAATCATCAATCACAGCGTTGTTTACAGCATGTTTTGAAATCAAAATTTCGGAAAAAAATTACTCGGAAAAATGAAGACTTTCCTCATACATTTTAGAATCAAATGACCAATGGTCTTTGTCACCAATACAAAGTGCCTAGATGAAATCAAGCAAAATAAATGAGGTGTGAAAACTAACGCTGTGCTCGAAAAACTGTACTTGTTTAGATTGTAAACAAAGCAAAATTGAGATTTTACACAGTGTAATATTTTCTCTTATTTTGAGCTATCAATTCGTCTATTCGTTCAAGATATTGGCTCAACATTTTCAGAATATGCATGGAAGGAGAATCGTAGGAAGATTTATGGAATTTAAAATAGATACATTGCAATGATTTGATATTTTCAACAGAAATTGTCAAAGTTCCCGTCCTGTGTGACGCCATGACTGACGCAAAATCACGCACAACGACAAGGGTATTTAGTGGAATTTCTGACTATTTCTGTTGGTTTCAATGAAAAATATAACAACAATTAACAGAACATAGATTGTCAGAATGTCTCTGATTACTTACATGTCATATTTATGTATATACGATTCCTGAATCAACGAAATTCCCCTGGTAAAATCCCGCCTATTGTTGACAGTGTACACGCCTTTATGTAAAAGTCGGTCACCGGTAGTGATGTCATACGTCAACATTGTTGTACATATTTGGTAATTTCTTTGAGGTGATGGTCCTTGAATGAGAGTGCACACGATCATTGTATCATGCTGTTTACAGTTTCAGTTATGATGTAGATTTTGCACATCTTTTATACATGTTTTCACACAATTAATTTCACTTTGGATGTTTGTCAATGTTCAAAATGCTATCATACGTAAATATAGGTCACAACATGTATGAACGAACCTTTGATAACCTGTTTGTTTGAACATTGTTTACATAAGAATTTATAAGTTTATAGTGTCAAATACGATATTTCTTTCCTTTGTTTTGTTTTGTTGTTTCCTTTGGACAAGTTTTACAAGATGAAGTGTAAATGTAACTGCAGCATGTACGTATTTCTTTGGATGTGCGATAGTCAATATTATAAGTTCATATAATCAATGTCCATGAAAAGCCGTTTCATTTTATTATATAACTAAAACTGAATATATTACTTTAACAAAATGGATGATATGTTTCGTTAAAATATATGCACACATTTCAGAACATTGATATCTAACGATTAGCCAGGTGCGCGTTAGTCACAAACAATTTACGAATTATTCCTCTCGTTTTGCATTTAGGAGATAAATATTTCGTTTTGTAAGATTTGCGTGATGTTATGCTGAATGGATGTATGGAAATTTGAACAAATTTCCGTACATCCATGTTATGCTGAATGGATGTTTGGAAATTTGAACAAATTTCCGTACATCCATTCAGCATAACATTACGCAAATCTTACAAAACGAAATATTTATCGACATTGTAACATGAACGTTAATTAAAATCGATATTAAGGAGGAACTAATTTACTGAGCGCATGACACAACAAAACTGTCGTTTGCAATACGTCTCCTCGTGCTCACCTTCGAAAAGATGCATGATATGGGGTGCCGCGAAACCGATCAATGGTTTCGAGGTACTCCAATAATGATGGTTCATTTTACGAAAGGGGTGGTCACATGTTCAAGCCCATTTCTTAGAAAATAAACAAACAACAGGAAATATCACAAATTCAATTCTTTATCACAGTTCCTCATCTTACTTGTAATTTGTAGTTATGCATATCTATAAAATACAAATAATCAATATTAGAAAATACGTACATACTGTTTGGCCCCTATACAAGATAGTGTCAACACGCCTGAAACTGAGGTGGTGACAAGAGACGTCAAACATGTGCGAGATGTTAGACATGCAGCTTTGCTTGGATGGAAAAGGTTGTTTACTGTTACAGTGGAATTGCATATGTAAAAGAGACCATGGGAATTACCAGAAGAATTAACCAGTGAAGTTATTCACGGGAGCAGTGGACAGGGGCAGGATATTTGTATCTTGGACAGGTACCAAATTACATTCGTTAGCGAGCTGCTGTTGTCCCTGAAGAATGTTCGAATAATGTCGTTTTTGAGCCGAGCTCGAGTCAATGGAATACGACTTCAACGTTTCATCGGTTTTGTGGCCGGTAATTTTGCAAATCTGTGATTTTCAATACCTGCGTTTGTCAGCAAAGTGACGGCAGTTGCCCGAAGACAATGGTTTGTGTTACGTGGTATGCAGTCTTGTGACTGGAGTTGCTTCCCCTGGCATATGTCAGCCATGCAAGTTCTAATAAACGCTGATGCTTTAACCTGAGTTGGTTATGACTATCCAGACATGTGTACAACATACATAGCACGTTACATGGTGGCAGCAGGTAACTTTCTCACTCCTCAATGAAACCACGACCTATTAATGTCAGTTTTATGTCTGAAATGCTATGTGGAAGCCGAGTTGTTTCAGACCACGTGCGTTCGTCTGCTATCATTCAAATGTCTCAGCAGTGATGTCACTCGCTGAAATGAATGAACACTTTAATCTATTAGCTTAATTTGACCTGATAAGTGACATTCTGCACACTCGAGAGATTCCTGTCTGCATTTGTCGATGTCAATTAGCTACAAGTGTGTATTGTCTGTGAAGATAGTCTAGCTTTGCTTCAAGTCTTCAAATATGGCCGACAATCCTCCTCAAGTTCAACGGCCTGTTAGTGGTATCAAACCTCCATCACCTCTTGTTAGTGAATCAAACATTGCTAAAAATTGGAAAACATTCAAGCAGAAATGGACAAATTATTCTGTACCTGCCAGGATATGGAAGGGAATATCAAGTAGATTTGCTCCTAAATACACTTGGTGATGAAGCCTTAAAAGTTTTCAATGGATTCCATTTTCAAACACCAGAAGCTGAGAGAACTGTCAAAGAAATTCTAGATAAATTCGAAGCATTTACTATTGGTGGAGTTAATGAGACACATGAGAGATACGTCTTCAATCTCAGAAAACAGAAGGAAGGAGAGAGATTTGAAAAGTTCTTAGGATCAATCCGTTCTCTTGTGAAAACCTGCAACTATTGTCAGAATTGTATCTCTTCAATAATAAGAGATAGACTCATCCTTGGAGTAAGAGATCCCGACACTCAGCAAGCACTGCTCAAAGAAAGGGAACTCACCCTAGAAAGTTGCATCTACATCTGTAAAGCCACTGAAAATGCGTCAGTTCAGCCAAAGTTGATCCGACCTGAACCTATCAATAGAGTTGCAATAGACTCTTTGAGATCAAGGCAAAAGAAGCCTCTTCGATCAAGTCAAAAGATGAATTTCCATCAAGAAGTCAGAGACCCCAATCTCAGCATGAAAGAGACTGTAAATTCTGTGGTTATTCTCATATAATGGCTTGTAAAAGTTGTCCTGCATGGGGCAAAAAGGCCACGAAGTGTCACCAGCTGAATCATTTTGCACCAAAGTGTCCCAGTAAGAAGCAATACAGCAAAGTCAACAATGTTGAGCTTCCAGATGAAGATTGGATAAATTCTGTGCATGGAGATTCAAACACAGACAAGCCTGCTAAATGTAGAATGACCGTGGAGGGAAGAGATGTCTTCTTCACCTGGTGCTGCTGTTAATATCATTCCGTTTTCTATTGTCCTGGACAAGTTGAAAAGTCTGAAACCTACAACTAAAAAGTTGAAGATGTGGAATGAGACTGACGTCACCCCTCTTGGTTGCCTAGACATTCTTGTTCAGAATCCTGCTAACACGAAAAAGTATTCTGTTGAATTTGTTGTTGTGAAAGAGAACTGTGCACCTCTCCTATGTGTCAAAACTGTTACACTCATGAACTTAGTCACAATTCATGAGAAGAATATTGAGCGTGTTGCCAATATTGAAGTTACTGAAACATTCAATGATGTGCTGGATGGTAAACTTGGTACTTTTAGTGGTGTTGTTCATCTGTCAGTTGATAGTGCGGTGAGACCAGTTGTGATGCCAAACCGTCTTGTTCCTGTTGCACTGCGCTCAAAGTTGAACACTGAGTTAGACAGACTGGAGAAGTTAGGTGTGATTGCGCCCGTCAGTGAGCCAACCCCCTGGGTAAACCAAATCGCAATTACGCCAAAGAAATCAGGTAAACTTAGAATTTGTTTGGATCCGCAACTAAACAAAGACCTTTGTAGAGAGCATTACACTCTGCCTGTGCTTGAAGATACCTTACATGAGCTAGGGAAGTCTAGAGTTTTCTCCAAAGCTGACTTGTCATCTGGATACTGGCATGTCCAACTCGATGAGGAGTCAAGTCTTCTTACGAGCTCTCAAACTTGTTTTGGTCGTTATCGATGGCTCAGGTTGCTTTTGTCAGTTTTGTCGGCGACAAGGTTGTCGCTTTTGCCAGTCGCTGGCTAACTGACACTGAGCAAAGATTTGCTCAGATAGAAAAGGAAATGCTCGCCGTGACCTTCGGGCTTGAGAAATTCCACCATTACATATATGGTAGAAGTGTAACTGTGATAACTGATCACAAGCCACTATGGTATGCAGTCTTGTGACAAGAGTTGCTTCCCTTGGGATATGTCAGCCATGCAAGTTCTAAAAAACGCTGATGCTTTAACCTGAGTTGGCTATGACTATCCAGACATGTGTACAACATACACAGCACGTAACAGTTTGTATACACTTTGAGACCATCGTTGGTAGAAATTTCTTTCATCATGTTGCCAATGACATTTACACCAACTGGTCTTGTGGTGTACCATGGTGTATTTGTCCGATGTTGCATAAATGCGTTTGTTGGGCCCATTTGAGTCTTTGAGGTCCCCCCTGTGATATTTAGTGACTTCCGAGTGTCATTTCAATAAACTAGAACCCCTGTTCATCAGTGGATACATGAAAGGAAGATGCAGTTAATTATTTTGGTTTTCTTTACAACGACGAGCGAAACCGAGTGTAAGGTCGAACCACACTTTACGAAGCAAGCCGGAAGGAGTTTCCGTATCCAAACTTTCACGAATTTTTTGTAAATCATTCTCTGAAATAGCAGCATGATGTGTTGTCCGGTCAAGGCCATCGCGCTTAAGTTTTTTATCAATGACAGAAAAACATTGTTTGCAGTGTGAAATTCCGGTCTTGGATAATGTTTATGCTGCGCTCAAATGGCGGTCCCCTGATGTGCCTGTGTATGGCCACATGCAAACCCAACAAAACTCGATTTTTAGTTAAGATTTTCCCTCAGCATTTCTGACTTCGGCATAAAAGAACCTCAGTCTATTTTCAGTCGAGAAGCAGGAAGCTCTTCGAACTTGGGTTCAAAACCTCGGAAACCAAGCCATTCTGGAAGTGTAAAAATACAGCCATGTTCAGGGTACAAATGTGACAGTAAGTGCGAGTAATTTGTTATTATTACGTCGTTGTGTTTAAATGAAATTTCCGTATATCCATTTAGCATAACATATCTCAATTCTTACAAAACGAAATATGTAATTTACGTTAAAATTTTGGTCAATCTCCTTATATTATTGCCAATTTTTGCGATGACACATTGTTCACGCTTTACATTGCTATCATCGCATTGGTGTAAGGGAGGTAACTCTCGCTGATGTTGAAAGAATCTGCGTAGGAAGTTTTGGTATGTGTTTATGTATTCTTTTATGTTTCAATGGCTTACGTCGAAATATTTTAACTCCCCAGGAGGTATTACGCCCAGTAGATTTGGAGAGGTTCCCATCCAAGATGTCCTGTACTGCTTTTGCATCCAGGGACACGAAGCTCTACAGAAAGGCTGGCTGTATTTCCTAGTTCAGGGGCCATCTCAGAACGGTTTTCAGCTTCAACAGCTGTTGTGAGTAAAAATAATAACAAAATTACGTGGGTGTATGAAAGTCATAACTGTTATAGAGTTGCAATAAATGTTTTTTACTCTGTTAAAATTTGATTTTGTTTTGTTTTTTCCTTTGGCCAAGCCCAAGAAAATCACATCAATTGTGATTATGATTGTGTAATTAATGGAAAAAGGTAAATTTCATTTACCTTCAAATTCTTGAATTATCTCAGAAAATGTCTCGTCGTCCCATTCACTCAATATTTCATCAAAATCTCCGATGTGGAAGTCAGGGTAAATTTCCATCTGTTCCTCCATGTTGATGATTTCAAAAATAGTTCCATTAATTTATGTATACATACACGGTGATGAGACCTAAAAAATTCAGTGATTTTATGCTCATTCGACAACACTTTTTAACCAATCAGATCAAGGAACATACCTACTTTTATGTTACAATATATAATCAATGGGTTGATTATTGTGATCACATGATCTTAAACTGTTTACTTTATTTATACAGGAATTGTAAAAAGTATAAAAAATAAAACCCATGCCAGGTACCCCGTTGGTTCAACCTTATACAATTATTCTGATAATTCTATACGAATAGAACTTTCTTCACACCTTTTATTGTGTAATTCTGAGACAAGATGAAGAGAAATAATGACATAATAATGAACAAATATATGTCCAATATTGAATATAATTTTGGTTGTTTTGACATATTCTTTTGAGTATTTCATTGCGTAAAGTGATGCCAAACAGGTGCGTGTCGTGTCCAATTAAGATACACGATACACTATCTAATTGTTTACATATTCAAGACATTATTTACTTGGTGAAAGCAGTCAGTTTATGTTGTGTCGAAAAAGCGTCAAATTCAGTTTTACACATCGAGATTTTCCATACCATGATCGAAAATTATGGGAGATTTATATTGATCAAAATACCAGTGTCGTCTTTCTCCGATGTTATCAAAAACATAAAACCAGCCATGACGTCAAAACGAATGGTGTTGTTTCAGGGGTATTTCGTTACATTTGATGATAATTATTGCTAGTGTTCCATTAATAATGGTGCAACATTAGTCAAATTACACTTACACAATCAGGAGAATGTTGGAATCTAAGAACTAAGTTACAGGTTAGATAGGGCCATCTATTTCTCTATTACCTCTTTTTTATGAAGTACGATTTCATCATTTCTCATGGTTTTTTTTAATAACTAAATGTATACAGTTTCAATATAGATATTTGTGTTGGAATAGTTTGGTTCCTCGTGAACAAAACACCACGAAAATATAATACATAAAATCGTCGCACAGTACTTTTATCGATGTACGCTAAAAAGTGGAGAAATTTACTGTTTTTCAAGACAGAATAAATTCTCTGACAACATTTAGAAGTGTCTTTTTTAAAAACTGTTTAATATATGCAGTTAAATTTACACCATCAAATAGAAAAATGAATATTCTCCACCTCTGCGTAATTCTATAGCCAGAGATAGATCCTGTGCCGCTTGTTTGATAACGGAGTATGAACATACGTTGTCTATCGAAACGTCGCTCAAATCAGAAATTGTTATCCAAAAGGTGCACGTTTTGTAATCTCAGATTATGTATCCTGTCTTATTTTTATAAATGAATAAAATAATGTTTGACTTCATTCACTCACGTATTCAAACACTGACGTATCGTGTGCATGATATAGTTTTTCACCACTTTCACAAACATGCAGAGAATCACACACAGATGTCCCCAAGGCAATACACTCGTTAATATTTACCCATTAGCATCGGGGAACTTCTGGTAACTCAAAAGTGAAAACAGAAGTAACCTACCATTTTCTGCGTCGGCGACTGATGAAGGATCTTTCGAGGAATCAAGATCCTCGGGTTTTTCAATTTCCTTTCCTTTTCTCTCTGGGCTGGTGTCATTGTCCTTCTTACCATCCAGACAGATTATGCAGTTTTCAAATATTGTATACTCCTGAAAAAGGAATGGAAATCAATCACAACAAGTATATTGTCTCTTGTGTCTATGGAAAACATGTGTATGTCACAATTTGTCACAGTATGTGTCTATAGAAAACTTGTGTATGTTAAAACTTGTCAAATGATGTGTCTATGGAAACCTTGTGTATGGCCAAATATGTCACTCTAAATGTCTATAGAAAACATGTGTATGTCAAAATATGTCACAGTATGCCTCCATAGAAAACGAGCATGGCACAATATGTCAAAGTATGTGTCTATAGAAAACACGTGCAAGTCACAATACGTTACAGTTTGTGTTGATACAAATGCACGTGTTTTGCAAATGCAACTGGTTTGACTTCTTACTTTCCCTGTTTGGCACGATAGCTAACTACATCTAACATGAATAGATAAAACATATTTCACAGTCAGTGTCTATAGAAAACATGTGTTTGTCAAATATGTCGCAGTAAGTGTCTAAAGAAAACTTGTGTATGTCAAATTATGTCACAGAAAGTGTCTATAGAAAACATGTGTATGTCAAAATATATATCAGTAAGTGTCTATAGAAAACTTGTGTATGTCAAATTATGTGACAGTAAGTGTCTATAGAAAACATGAGTATGTCAAAATATATATCAGTAAGTGTCTATAGAAAACTTGTATATGTCAAATTTTGTTACAGTAAGGTTATGTAGAAAACTTGTGTATGTCAAAATATGTCACAGTAAGTGTCTGTAGAAAACTTGTGTATGTCAAAATATGTCACAGTAAGGGTATATAGAAAACTTGTGTATGTCCAAATATGTCACTGTAAGTGTCAGTAGAAAACTTGTGTATATCAAAATATGTCACAGTATGCCTCAATGGAAAACGTGCATGTGACAATATGTCAAAGTATGTGTCTATAGAAAACACGTGCATGTCACAATACGTTACAATTTGTGTTTATACAAATGCGCGTGTTATGCAAATGACACTAATTCTACTTCTTACTTTTCCTGTTTGGGACAACAGCTGATTACATCTAAGATACAAAGATAAATATAACCTCAGCAAGTACACGTAAATGTTTATGTGTCTATCCCTTTTTAACAAAGAAAGCAAAATATGTCACTTGCCTTAAACACCACTTTGTAGTCGTCACACTCTTTCACCCACTCCGGGATTTTGGGTAACCTGGGCTCCAGGTAGCGTGTTGGGTCGACATAGCCATCCTTCCTTCTCAGGGAGAAGTGGATGTGTTCGTTACCCCCACACGGGGAGTTGGCCGCCACGCCTATCTTCTGTCCAGCATTCACCTGGGGCAGACATTCAGTTATAACGAAAAACATGACAATGTATTTAACAGTATTTTTCTGTTGACATAACGAAGGAACAATGATTGCTGCAGATGTTTAATTTCGGGAATGACTCGACGTACATATTTACTGACGTCAAAAAAAAACTTTACCAACTGAAAATATAAATTTCAGACAAAGAATAAATTTGTTTTCGATGAAGTCTATCTAAAACAAATAACCTAAATACAACAATAGTGTATGCAGAAAATGTTAATCGTCTGTTACATGTTTGCGAGATAACACGCGAAAAAGTGAAAAACACGTGCACCACGGACAACTGCAAATGCACGTGCGGGTAAGGGTATAAAACGATTGCAACGGCAAGTCAGACATCCACAGTGATAAAAAAAACACAAAAAAATGCCACGACTCACAGTCAAACAACGTGAACGAGCCTTGTGTATGGTAAAGATGGGAGCCACCCACACCCATATTGCACAAACCTTCGGTTGCTCCCGTGTTGCCGTTACCAACTTGATGCAACGTTACAGACAGACAGGGCGGACCGCTGACAGGCCAAGAACAGGCAGACCCAGGGTGACCACGCCAAATGATTACCGGTACTTGCGTACCTTGCATCTCAGCTGCCTGACAGTGACGTCATCGGCGACAAATGCCTTAGGTCACAGGGTTAGTCGACAGACAGTGGCCAGGAGACTCAGGGCTCATGGAATCAGGGCTTTTAGACCATACAGAGGACAGCTATTGACAGCGCAACATTTTCGTCTGCGATTGAGGTGGGCGCGGACTGTACGACGTTGGCAACGACGTGACTTGCAAAGGGTTGTCTTTACTGACGAAAGTCGATTCTGTATGTTTAGGGCTGATGGAAGACAACGTGCTTACCGCCGAAGGGGTGAACGAACGGCGGCGTGTTGCGTGCAGGAGGTCGTACCATATGGTGGAGGGAGTGTCATGGTGTTGGGAAGGACATGTGGGCAGGAGAGGACACCGCTGGTCATCGTTGATGGAAACTTGACAGCTCAGCGTTACATAGATAACATTCTTCGTCCAGTTGTCCTACCATTTCTCCAACAGCAGCCACGTGGTGTCATTTATCAGCATGACAACGCTAGAGCCCATACAGCCAGAATTGTCACTAACTTTCTCGCAGCCAACAACGTCAACGTCCTGCCATGGCCTGCACGCTCACCCGACATGTGCCTCATAGAACACCTCTGGGACTTGATGGATCGTCGTGTTCGACAACGAGCACACTCTCCAGCCAACCGGCAAGAACTGATCTTGGTCCTCCAAGATGAATCACGTGAAATCCCACGTGACCTCATCAGACGACTGACTTTTTCTGTGCGTCTAACAGTTTTTTGCGTGTATTGAGGCATTTGGTGGTCATACACGCTACTAATGACTTGTTATTGAACGTGAGCGATTGTTTTGTGTACTCTGCCTATTGTCCATGATTCTGAAAGAGTTTTCTACCACACCCAACTTTGGGGGCCTCTGGCGTCATTCTCGGTCGCGGTATGATTGTCATTTTCAGTGTTGATTCTGTTGATACATTGATCTTCTCAATACACTTTACTTCATGCATGTATGTTTTGTTGTTTTTAGCAAGAGTGATTTCAAACTCTGGTAAAGTTTCTTTTGGACGTCAGTTTATAAGTACCTTACACCCACCATAAAATAAATTACAATTTGGTTTTGCACTTACAATCTGCCTCCCACAGACAGCATACGAGAAGGCGAATATAATGTCAGATAACATTGGTGACGACACGACATAAGAAAGGACGAGCCATGGACTGGCAGTCAATGGTAGTACAAAGGTATAACTTTGAGCGTTTTTTTAATTTTATCCCAGTACGTAAAAGTCCAGCTATATCAGAGGACCTCAAAATAATGTCTGGGTCATCCAAACCGGTGGTTGATAGCATGATGCACGTTCGGTAGCACGTGCAACATCGCCGACCCCGAATAACCAGCTAAATTTTCTGCCGAAACAGATGCCACTTGGCGTAAAGGGCAAATAGCTGTGGACATTTTATGAATGGACGGCTTAAAATCAGTGATGACTCAAGGTGTTCGCAAAATGGGTAAGCATGCCCTAACGTTAGCACCTGCCATTCACACAATTTTCATTAAAAGTAAGTATTTATTGCCTTACATGAGAGGCCTGTCACTATCTACTCCATGGTGCAATGTATGACTTACTGGGCTGTCGACGTAAGTAGAGTCACCTGGATGTTGAATGTTTAAGGAGCTGTCGGGCTCGATGTTGGTGATGATGACCTCAGTTTTCTTCAGAGATCCTGCAGTCGGGATGATGATGACCTCATAAGGGTTGTCAGACCGAATTATGTTGCCAGCAAACGGAGCCACAATCTTGGGAGAAGTTGAATATAGCTTTGTTGTTATGGACATATACCTCAAGTGAGTGAGTGAGTGAGTAGCTTGGGTTTGATGCCACTTTAAACATTATTTTAGTAAAATGACCACATGTCAACTTGTACTGGTTGTACCTTCATTGCACATGCTTCTTATAAGGGTTCAAGAGTCGCGTTCAGGATTATTGAACTTATGCGACGTGCATTTACGTATGTGTGTGTGGATATGTCTGTTTGTACTCGTCCTTGATAATGCCGATTTTATGGTGCTAGCCCACTGAGATACCAGTCACAGTTCTATATGAATACCGCACTCAGACAGAAGTATACAGACTCCGAGCCGACCAGTCCTTGTTTTAGACCATCAATGCCAAGCGTCAAGTACAAATGTCACATTACTATGGCTCTTTTCGCAAACAATAAAAACCAATGGAATAACTTGGAAGCATCCGAAAACGCCCGATCAAAAATATCTATACTCAGTGAGAATTACTGGAATGATTTGACACATATGCTATCCGTGCCCTGTGGGCAATAAAAGAAGAGAAATTGGACCGAAATATGAACAAGTAGGAGCAACAGGTTTTTAAAAGGGAACGTGATTTATGAATACAGGTTTAAAAAAACTAATATTTCCAAACATGTTTTGATAAAACTTCGCCAGGAAGTTGGCTTTTGTTTGTGAACCATCAAACGTTATAACCACATGTCAACTTCGACACCTCTTCACTCAAAGCATAACGTTTTGTTCCGTTGCTCTTTAATACAAGAACTGCCTACGTTCTTTAAAAAAGAGAACCCTCTTTCTTTTGATGTTCTTTTGAGAGGTATTATTGCATAGTGTTGGAAAAGGGTGGACATGCATGTACCATTTAAAACATAACATTACCAAAGAACAGTACACCTTATCTCTTTACACTTCTTCAGGAGTGGAAGATGCTGATCGCCAGATGTTACTCACGTCTTTGCCAGGAGATATGGTCACATCTATTCCTTCATGCTCGTATTCCTTTCCACTTTTTATTTCGGAGGGGTAGCTGCCACGCCCATTGCATCCACCCCCAACAATTCGAAGGGTGCGGGGGAACTCCTTATGACACTTGGGGCCGAAGACACGGTCGATCAAAGAGCGGGCTGCGCGGTATCTGAAACAATATGAACATAATAGATTCTATAAGTAGGAAGGTCACAGAAGGTAATGCAAAATACTCCAAATGCCTAACTTCCTTTTAATTACTTACCACCATATATATGAATGAACTTTGAATAAGGGTTCCACATCAAGAAATAGTAGTCAAGAACGCGTCCCCTACACAAGTGCTTCTTCGGATTGTGTTAAAACACATGTTCGTTTATTTCAAATGTATACCACAACACCCGACTATGTAATAAAATGAATAAGTAATGCAGATAACGAAATTACTATTTAACAATAATCATGTTTATTGCTGTATGCCTCTCCTTACCCTTCCTTCAGCGTGTTGTATGCTTCTTTCACGCTGCTGATGAGGTCAAACACCTTTTTGAAAGTGTCCAAGAACTTCACTCCCAGTTTCTTCAGAGGTTCAAGAGGAGCCAGGACATCATCAACAATGACCTTCAGCATGGTCACAACTTCCTGTCTCAGTGCAGTCTACAACATTTAAGCAGTGCTGTTCAATCCATGCATACATAGACTATTTGTAGGTTTAGGGGATCGACCATTATACGAAGGATTATAGTTGGGGAAACCGATATAAAGCCCATGTTCGACTTCTGACACAAAACTCCTGTCCGTCATACACTCATGCTTCTCACATGTGGAGTATTTTATACTGCAATGGATTTTTAGCAGGTTTTCGCATAATGTATATGCACTGAGTCAGTCTGGTCCATAAGCATGAGTGAAAACTGTTTTATGCTGCAGTCAGCAGTTGTCCAGCTATTGTTCATTGGTCTGGGTATAACCCAGACTGGACAAGACAAACCAGTGACTAACAAAACCTGAGTGACGACCAATGCCACCGTTGCACAATGAGTGAGTGAGTGAGTGAGTTTGGTTTAACGCCGCTTTTAACAGTATTCCAGTTATATCGCGGTGTGTCAGCTTAATGTGGGAGAAAAGCCCGAAGTGATGCAGGTCTCAGACGTTTACCACTTCGGTGCTGACAAAACTAGAAACATAATTGGGGCGAACCGGGATTCGAACCCACGATCATAGGTTTGTTGCGTGCCCAAGGGACGCAACTCTGCACAGCGAATCGCGGCGCATTAGACGACTGTGCCCCCCGTTGCACAATGAGCCATGTAAAAGAGTCTGATGACCTCTCATCTTTTTGTAAGCTCTTCATTGGATTCCCCGTGGGCCAAGTCCATAATGCAAGAAACACATTTGAGTGATGCCAGCATCCTTCAGAAGGGTAATATCTAACAAAAGTGCATACAAAACCATCGAGCCACTCACCGCGTTAGTCTTCCCCTTGGAAAACTCCGCCACAGGGTCCCTCTTCCCCTTCACAACCTCCTTGGTCCACTTCTCCCCACCTTCCAGAAGTGCCTTCTTTGCCTTATACCCCGCCTCCACTATCTCTATCACCTGGGAAGCTAGGTTCATCCATTTAGGGGGTTCTTCTGTCGAAGCAGGTTAAAAAAGGCTTTAACCCTGGTATAAACAGTATTGATCTTTATCACGGATACTTAGTCAGTTATATGTCAGTGGAAAGCCCAAAGTGATACAGCTTGTAGATGCTTATCAATTTGGAGAAACGCTAGACCAGGGTAGTCATAAAAGTTATACACACAAGTAAAAGGTAAAAGTACATACGGAAACATGACAAATGTTTTGGGGTTAATATACACCTGGCACAATGTAAAGACACCCCTGCTATTTTTGGCATTTGGTTGGTCCCAAGAATATGGCATAGATATCAAAACATGTGCTATTTGTTGAAAGGGTAATTAAAAGACAACGATCATGACATTTAAGAAAGAGATTTCAATGATATTGCAGAATATTTCACTTTGTGTTTTATTGACAAAATTTATATGCGACTCAAGACAGCTATGCCTGGTTAAAATGACCATTACGGCTCCGTTATGACTTCCTGATTGTCAATAGCATGGATAACCACCACATGCGCGGATGATAATCTCAACCCTCTTCCACATGCCTCCAGTGTGACTTCTGATGCTCTTCTCGGTTCACTGCTTGTGCTAGTTCCTGTAGACTGGCTACTGGTGGGTCCAGCTTCTGCATTCTGCGCCTCAAGATGTCCCAGATGTGTTCAAGTGGGTTGAGATCTGGACTCGTGGTGGGCCAGGGGTGGTGGTCGTGATGTCCTTCTGTTGTAGGAACTCTGTTACCAGTCGACAACGTTGTTGTCGGGTCGGGTCTGGTAGCCAGAGGGTGATTTTCAAAATGTGGTACAACGATGCGACCCAGGATTTGACACCTGTACCTGTGACCCGGGTTCTATTCCCCACATGGGTACATTGTGTGAAGCCTATTTCTGTTGTGCCCCACTGTGATATTTCTGCAATATTGCTAAAATCAGCTTACAACCATAGTCACTCACTCACTCACTTTTGTCATTACCAAAACGATTTGACCAATTCAAAAACGCTTACTGGTGGTCGAAAATACTGTGTTCTTGGTCTTGTTAAGGGCGTTTACCAGGTTCTTTACTTCAAGGCCAATACTGAAAAAATACAATATGCACCCAAATTATTACATTTCACAAAAAACAAACAATATGTGAAACCATTGCCTGGCGAAAGATAATATATGGCACTAGGTGTAACTGCATGATGATGTACTCACGTGATAACGTTACCAGCGACAGTTGAAATTGCCTGTTTGGGGTCTTTGTTGAACGTCCCAAAGCTATCAATGATAGCCTTGATAGCCTTATAGATCATCTTCCCTGCCCTGGGTATTATAATCGTCATTGTCTCCATCAGTTCCTGAAATGGGCAACATAGGGATGTTCTTATTCATACGTAACAAAGGCTGTCCTTGTTTTTCTGCGAACAAACTTCCTGAAACATTATTTACACATGTTGTAATGATTTCATTTTTTTCCAGTTCAACAAAACCTCAGCCTACCAGGTGGTTTGAGGGGCCAGAGGTGCAAGGCTCTAAAATTACGTCTTAAAGCCATGGCATGATCCGTCTGTAGTGGGTTTGTTTTTATTGTGATTCAGTACGAGACCCCTTTACATGGATTGCATGTAAAGGTTTTGGGTGTTTCTCCCACATTAGGCTGATACATAGTGGTTTAACTGAAGTACTGTCTACAGCCACGACCAACCCCCTCGGGAATCAATACATACTCCAGGCAAGCGGACTAATAGAATCCTGCGCTGACACCCAAATAGTAGAGGGTAACCTCCTGAGACTTCAATTACCTTATATAATGCACTTTCTTGCAATCATGCAACAAAATATTTTACAGAAGTAATGCTCAGTTAAAACAAATTTGAGTGGCATGAAAACACGGTCTTTAAGAAAACAAAATTATTGTGGAATGATACTCAACAACAAAAGTTCCTGTGACACCAATATTATAGTGTATTTTTCAAACAAGTAAAGTTTGGTTTTCAGTATTGTAGTACATGTATGGAATCAAGTCACAAAAATGGAACTGCAACAGAAAAGCATGTATTCCATACAAAAGTTGACTTTTATGCAAGCCACATGCATTTCACTACCCAAGAATGGTAATGTGCGTTAACGGGATTCCACATGCATTGTGTAGCATCGTGCTGACAACAACCCTCAGAAATTGCTTTACGAATTACGCAAGTATTCAACTTTACGAAATGCCACGCCTGTCCGAAAATGAGCGTCTGCGAGCCATTGGTATGCTTGAAGCAGGATTGAGTCAACGTGATGTTGCAAGACAATTTAACTTCCACAGAAACACCATTTGTTTTTTATGGCAACGTTGGCAACAGACGAATGCAGTTAGAGACCATCCTCGGAGTGGCAGGCCACGCGTAACCTATAATCGACAAGACAACTGGATTCGAACAACACACCTATGAAATCGATTCCAGCCAGCAACTGTGATTGCAAGAAGCATCCCTGGCCTTCGACGAATATCTTCACAAATCGGACGTCGCCGCCTCCGGTGTGCAGGGATTGTCGCCAGAAGACCCGCCAGACGTCCCATTTTGACAGGAAACCACCGTCAAGCACGTCTACAGTGGTGCATACAGCGTCTACGAGGGACGGCCATGCAGTGGGGACAAGTTCTATTCACTGACGAGAGTCGTTTTCAGCTCAGCCACAGCGATGGACGGATTCGAGTGTACCAACGTCGAGGTGAACGTTACCTCAAATTATTGTGTCATGGAAGAAGATTGGTTCGGGGGCGGCAGCGTTATGGTGTGGGATGGGAATACAGCAAGACAGAGGACCCGTTTGATAGTGGTAGAGGGAAATCTCAATGGACAGTGCTACCGCGATGAGCTCGAGATCATCGGCCCTGTTGTTCTACCGTTTTTGCGTCGTCATGGTTCAGGCATTACCTTTCAACATGACAATGCCTGACATCATATTGCTCGACTTGTTCAGGATTCTCTTCAACGAAAGAACGTGAATGTCATCCCGGCTGGCTTGTTTCCCTGATCTCACACCAATCGAGCACATGTGGGATGAGATGGATCGACGCCTTTGACGTCAACCACGTGTTCCACAGACACTCCAGAAACTTCGAAACATGCTCCAGCAGATATGGACAGATATCCCACAGGACTTTGTTCGACGCCTGGTCCATTCCATAAGACGAAGATGTGTTGCTTGCATCGCAACCAGAGGTGGACACACACGCTATTGATTTGTAAATTGACATTTTGGCATGTTCATGTTTTTTTTATGAAATCACGCATTTTCGGAAGTCAGTATGGCAAATTCAACCATTTGAACATTTGCATGATTCTTCTATCTGTTGCAAACCGAAATTGTTTCAGATTTGGTAAAATACATAACTTTGCATTAAATCGTATTCAATGTCACAGTAACTTTTGTTGTTCAGTATGCTTACATTGTAAAAGCTGAGCACCGATGACTTGACTTCCTTGTAAAGGTTTGTGATTTTCAACACAAGGTTCCTGGCAGGTTCAGCAAATGGAGGCAGCTGTTTCTCATCCAGCTGGCCAAGGACTTCCATAGCGTCTGATGCCTTCTTCCCAACACTGACAACCTGAATCATACCATCCATACATGAACATCTACATTGCTAAGAGAATATAAGTCGAATGTGAATCATGTATATTTTCCTTGCCAAAAAGAAAATACTTGTTAAAATCCACATGTTTTTGTTTTCAATCTGTACTTCATCAACCATTACAGTCAATTTTCTTTACGAAATGCTACACGACTAAGGCTATAATTTTGTAATCAAACTGGTCATGACATCTTGACATAATTTCACTTTAAATAAGAAACGTCAACGTAAAATGATAACCAGTATGGAGTATCCATTGAAGCAGAATCAATTGGGCGTAACAGACAAAACAGCCGTGAAAATTATATGGATGGATAACTGATATTTAGTGATGACATCAAGTGTTCACTTACACCGACATGTTTATTCTGTGTGGAGTGAATTTCCAATTATTACCATGCAAAGAGAGAATATTAGCCGAGTTGTCTCTGGATCATGAATATCCTATATAAGGCATGAAAAATGTACTGTGAAAGCCTTTTTCTTCGGAGCATTGCATTCTTTACAAACTTCACTCGTTAAAGTAACTGCAGAGATCGCTTATCAATAACATGCTAGAGGCAACCTCCCCCTTCATACATTGTAATATTATTGCTACATTTTGTATGTTAAAGTTAAGTAACATGTAGACATTGCGTCGATGTATAGAGCTTGTCATGTGTAGTTTGATCTAGGCCCATGCTACTAAGTTTATCTTATCAGTTTATCACAAAGCAACACTATCAGTTAAATGATAAATTGCTAAATGATCTCAAAACTTCCACCTTATCTGGTAGCTCTTCCAGTGCCGCCCTGAAACCTTCTATCATGTCAGTAAACGAGAACTCCCCTCTGACGATTCTCTTGAAAAGATCCAGACCTGCACCTAGAGCGCCAGCAGTATCACCTTTAACAGCGTCGTAGAGCTCAACCAGTTTCTTGAGGTTGTCTACGCCGAACTCCTGCAACAGGGACACGGACGTCCAGAAGTGCACAATTAAAGCAAACCCTAAGACATCTTTGCGAATCACATAAGGAACAATGTAATATTCTAGTTGCAAGAGATATTCTCTTTTTTAAATGTTTTTAGATTTAATATGACGTGATATTCATTTTGTTGGCATTTTGACTATGACCATTTCTTCCTATTACACTGTAGGGCACCAGACGCCTTGACTACTAATACGACTGAGTGTAGACATATAATAGAACGCTAGACGTTGGAAACAATATTGGAAAAGTGTAAAGGCACATTAAAGTCATATGCTCACAGGTTGTGGGTACTCCACTAGGCCCTGAACGGCCACATTATGCACGTAGGGGTTGTGGACAGGGAGGGGTTGGGGTGGGGAAGTGACAACTGGTGGTATTCCTAAATAGTTGAGTGGCAATGTGGGATGGTTTTAACTTTTTGGGAGCATTTGAGATCTCCAGTATCTCAAATGTCACAGACAAAAGCTGTTTTCTACAGTGATTAAGCTGAGCAGACTCAACCCCACAGAAGAATGCGGGTTGCATTGTGAGGTCACCTGCAGCATGTTCAGGTTGTAAGACGCTCCTCCCTTGAAGCAGATCCTCGCCATAAAGAATTCTATGTTCCTGTCAATGAAGCCAAGGTGGATGCGGGCAAAAGCTTCATCGTGGATGTTCACTCGCATGTGCCCGCTCAGAGCCGCTGTAACATGCAGTGATCATATGCAATGGCACTGGAAGGAATTGCACTCTTTTCAAGCTTTGAAGAATAATAAACGTTTATTCCAAACTGTCAGATACAGTATACAGACTTTATAGAGACAAATAATATAAAAAATTGCATGTCAAATCCCCCGCCCCCCCCTCCCCCCGTTCCAAAGAATCCTTCAAATGTAGGAATTACGAATTGCTTTCACTTCGATTTCGATAGCTTCAACATTAATTGGGTTTGGTATTCGGCAAATGTTTTCAAATGTCAACCTGACATAATTATCAACGTCAACAATGATGTTTTATAACGTCTACATTGGAATCTGAATTACGTAAATAATGAATATTTATTATATTAGCCGTCTTATCATGAACAATGTGGATACGATATTAGGGTATATACATGTATGGCATTGACATGAGCATACCTATTTTGAAATCTAAAGCGTTGTTCATAATCAGTCCAAAGGACGCTCCAATGGTTGTTGACCCAAGCATCTTCTTCCAGTCTACACTTGGTGAAGCCAGTATGAATTCTATCTTCTCATCAAAGAATCCCCTTTTGTGTCTGTCGTGTACCTCAATGTTCCGCTTGCCAACATAGCGGGGATCCACGTGAAAGAAAGATCCATTTATGGCTCTGAAATGGATGTATATGTCAGGTGAAGAGTTGATCCATTTATGGGACTGTAATGTGTCAGTGGAGTATGTTTTCAACAGTTTTAAAGTTGCGTAAAATCAGTTCAATGTGAAAGAAAAACTCAAAAAGTCAAAGGTGATGCCAACGTACACGGTAATGGGGTTCAAGTGGATATTAACGTAGCTGAAGGATGCAACTGTAAAGTAGATAGCGTGATAACCAGGTGATCATTGCCACCCCAATTAAGAAGCCAGAGGTACACAGAAATGATTGAGTGAGTAAGAGAGTAAACTTTTGTGAAGCTTTTCATGACGAGTCTGGAAGAAGAGAAATTAGCCACATAGCTTCCCAGCGCCCCAGTGAAGTACTGAGCGAGGTAATATTTATACATGCTGGTACACCATGAGCTACTAGCTTTGGTGCCCCGAAAAATGTTTATGTATGAATTCTTTTATCACACAATCTCATTCAACATTCACCCTTCTTGTCTGTACATGGGAGCGATTATGGCAGCCTTTGGGTGTGCCTGGTATTGTAGCAGAGCTTCATATCGGACCTTCTCGTCGTCATCGTACAGGGCTGTCTTCAACATCAGATGTGCTGCCTGCAACAGGGGATATATAATTCATACATACATAACTGTCTTCAACATCAGATGTGCTGCCTGCAACAGATGATATATCATGCATACATACATAACTGTCTTCAACATCAGACGTGCTGCCTGCAACAGATGATATATCATGCATACATACATAACTGTCTTCAAAATCAGACGTGCTGCCTGCAACAGATGATATATCATGCATACATACATAACTGTCTTCAACATCAGATGTGCTGCCTGCAACAGATGATATATCATGCATACATACATAACTGTCTTCAACATCAGACGTGCTGCCTGCAACAAGTGATGTACCATTCATACATGCATAACTGTCTTCAACATCAGATTTGCTGCTTGCAACAGGGGATATATCGCATGCCCATTTGAGGTCGTGCTCGACATTGCTGAGAGACTTAACCATGCCTGTTTATATTTGTTGCCAAAATAATGTACAAACTTTGTATCCTAAGTTCGAGCATCGATCGAAATGGAACAAATATTGAAGATGTAAGATTGTGATTTGGCATGGTCAGACAATATAATTAAAGATTCTACTTGAAATTAAAGTATGGTCATGGGAACTTACAAAATTTAGAGATTTCGTTACAGAAAATACACGCTATTGAAAATGTACTGTCTCAAATTTGTAAATCATTTGAAGTATTTTTTTAAAGTTAGAAATTATTTTCAATACCCCTTCGTGTCGGTACTTCCTCATGGCGTGAATCCCAGCTCGCTTCACCCACTGAGAGTTGGTGGTGTTGACATGTGACACAATCATCTCAAATGATTGGTCGAGACCGGCATTACCCAGAGATCCCAGCAAGATAACTCTCCAGCGGTCGTCATTAAGGACTTCACGTTCTGTCATGGTGGACCGTTTTTGGCGGAACAGCCAGGGATCTGGAACAGATGTACAGATGAGTAATCAACAACTAAATCATGACCACACTGTAAGTTAGTGAATGATTTTAGAGCTACAGTCAGTAATATTAAAACTATGTCAGTCGGTTGACTCAGTCACTGACAACCTACGACTAGAATAGGCAAAGGTCCAAGCCATCGGGTACGACGAACACATTCAACAGAGCCACAGAGCCAACGATGACATGTCTTACATGTCTTACGACAAACATAGGAACCTATTCTGGCCGGAAAGCACTTTTGGGTAGTACATAAAGAAGATTGTTTGCCTGCAGCCCAACACTTATACATTGTAATGTATAGACTTGCCTCGAAGAAGGCTTGTAATTGTTAATTGTCTCCTGACTCACTTTCATAATCTTAATAATGTGGCAATGACTCGGTATAGTTTGTCTTATGGTTAAAATACCAGATGTCGTTCTGTTAAATAGTACTTATCTAACGTGTGACACTCTCACGACACGACTGCTTGTGGGTTTAATATTGTAACCATCTCCGGTAATTCGACTTAACAACACGCTAGATGTGTGAATTATTCCTCGCAATTTCAGTGATAATTTATGGAACCCAGTTCTGGTTGTGCATTCACGTTAGTATATGTTCATGTGCACTAAATCAAACCCTTATGCTCACCGTGCAATCCGAGCCAACCCTCCAGCTTCAGGACAATATCAACCGCTTCCTCCTTCCTCCCAGTGTCCAACAGTCGCCTAGCAACCACCCCCAATGCCAGCACCATTCTGTGATATATGTCGCTTCCCTGTAAAGCCACGGGGGCCTTCTTGCGCTCAAAACACAGGCTCTTCAGTTTCGTGATGATATTCTGTACAAAATGTAAAAAAATACCCGAATAATCGTAGATATAAGTTCAAACCGCATCATTTCAGTTTCCTTTGGACTTTTTCGCACGTTAATTTGACACTCAGTGAAGTAACACTATAACTGGTCATAGAAGCCTAATTCGCCGCTACCAAAGTTAATAACACTTTGCTGGATCAGCATTCTTGCGAAGAATAACAGTTACTTGATTTGTGGAGACTTCAGACTTCGTGTAACATCGAGTAAAACTAAAGGAAAAATTGCTATAGCAAATTCGTCTGCACATTTACACACCACACTCGGCGCTTTTCTGTTTAATCCTGACTAAAGGACACGGTTTTAACGCTGCAGATATGACTCTGAACCGATGGTCCAGTGTACAACATAAGCTTGTAACTATACTGTTAAAAAAAAGAAACTTGACACTGACTTTCAAAATGTAATATAATGCGATTGTTTCAAAATAGGACACAGAAACCATAATTGAAACACTGTTTGAAGATAAATGTACACAATGTTCAAAACATTAATCGTGTACGATACACGTACACGATACAGTTAATGTCACAGGGGTACAGCAAATGTACCAACCACGTGCATCAATCACCGCTTGACACCGACGACCCATAGATGCAATCAAGTTGTCAATAACACGGTGTTGGATGTGCTGCCATTCATGCTGAAGTGCATCAAGAAGCCCCTCAAGTGTTTGGGGCTGTTGATTCCTTCTGCGAACGCGTCGATCCAACTCGTCCCACAGATGTTCAATCGGGGACAAATCTGGTGACCGGGCTGGCCAAGGTAATGTCTGGATGTTGTTGTGCTGTAAGAAGTCCTGACAAACACGTGCAATATGCGTTTGAGCGATGTCCTGCTGGAACTGTCCGCCATGAACGTTGACGTGAGGAAGAACGTAAGGCTGTAGGATCAAGTGTCTGTAACGCACACCTGTCAATGCACCTGCCACATGCACGAGAGGCGTCTTTCCCACATGCACGAGAGGCGTCCCACCACCGACGTCTGTAGACACGTGCGCACACATCAGCACGTTTGAGTAGGAAACGGGACTCGTCAGTAAACAGTACATTTCTCCACCTTGCACGTCTAACCCTCTGTTGACACCAAAGCAGACGGTCCGCCAGATGACGTGGGGTCAATACATGACGTCGAACAGGTCTTCGTGCAAAACGTCCAGCCTCCCTCAGTCTGTTGCGTACCGTTTGATCTGATATTCTGCGTACCCCAGGGATCAGTGTGGTTGTAGAAGTGGCTGTGGTAGTGCGGTCTCGGAGGTGTCGTAGCCGGATGTATCGATCTTGTGCTTGGGTTGTCACCCTTGGTCTTCCTGACCTTGGTCTGTCGTCAACTCTGTTGGTGTTGTATCGGGTCCACAGTGCGGAGATTGTCTGTTTGGATACGCCAAAGTGCCTGGCCACTTCTTGCAGAGTTGCTCCAGCTTGTAATCTCCCAATGGCGTTGTTCCTATGAGCTGCATTCAGTCTTGGCATTCTGTCACCGCCTCTACTGCCGTTATAAGGACTGTATGAACAGCCGTTGGTGTTGATTGTTATACCCATTCAGCAGGGGGGCCTTCATGCCTAAATGCAGGATCCTGTGCTGCACGTTTTTTTACAGGCGGTTGCGTTTGCGTAGAATTGATCCCAAACGCTACGTTTATGTGCTTTGCATGTGTTTTCGCGAATTATAGACACATCATCTTTCTGTTCGACTTATTTGGTTCTCATTTAATGTAATCATTTTAGATATTTGGCAAAAAGTGGTTTTACATTTATATCAAGTTTCTTTTTTTTAAGAGTATATTTTACCACATATGTTTACACTTTCGTCTTTCAGCGGTTCAGCAAGTGCGATAACGTACAACATGAGATTGTTACTTTTATATCACACATGTTTACATTTAAGTCTATCGGTGGTCCATCTAGTGAGATGATGTACAACATGAGCGTGTAACTGTTATATCACACATATATACACTTACGTCTATCGGTGGTCCATCAAGTAGATGATGTACAGCATCAGCTTGTAACTGTTATATCACACATGTTTACACTTACATCTATCGGTGGTCCATCAAGTAGATGATGTACAGCATCAGCTTGTAACTGTTATATCACACATGTTTACACTTACATCTATCGGTGGTCCATCAAGTAGATGATGTACAACATGAGCATGTAACTGTTATATCAAACATATATACACTTACGTCTATCGGTGGTCCATCAAGTAGATGATGTACAGCATCAGCTTGTAACTGTTATATCACACATGTTTACACTTACATCTATCGGTGGTCCATCTAGTGAGATGATGTACAACATGAGCGTGTAACTGTTATATCAGACATATATACACTTACGTCTATCGGTGGTCCATCAAGTAGATGATGTACAGCATCAGCTTGTAACTGTTATATCAAACATATATACACTTACGTCTATCGGTGGTCCATCAAGTAGATGATGTACAGCATCAGCTTGTAACTGTTATATCACACATGTTTACACTTACATCTATCGGTGGTCCATCAAGTAGATGATGTACAACATGAGCGTGTAACTGTTATATCACACATATATACACTTACGTCTATCGGTGGTCCATCTAGTGAGATGATGTACAACATGAGCGTGTAACTGTTATATCACACATGTTTACACTTACATCTTTCGGTGGTCCATCAAGTAGATGATGTACAACATGAGTTTGCAACTGTCATATCACACATATATACACTTATATCTATCGGTGGTCCATCAAGTGAGATAACGTACAACATTTGTTTGTAACTGTTATATCACACATATATACACTTACGTCTATCGGTGGTCCATCAAGTAGATGATGTACAGCATCAGCTTGTAACTGTTATATCACACATGTTTATACTTACGTCTATCGGTGGTCCATCGAGTGAGATGATGTGGATCAAGAGTCTCTTCACCAGGAAGGAGTCGGGTCTGGATCTGTTGAGGACAAGGTCTAGCAGGAGCTGCTGGGACAGGTCTGTGGTCAGACTGGCGATAGCATCAAACATATGGTTCTGGTCCTTGAAGGTCTTGGTCAGCCTGAAATAGATGGAGGATATCCCCGTAAGCATGAGGGTTTACTAACACTCCAGTGTGCTAGACTATGCACCACATCAGGGGAAAATAAATAAGCTACACGGGTAACAATAATTGATCTTCGCTGAGTTCACCATAAAAGGACTATTGCTTTTTCGCACCATAGCAACCAGCCATTTCTGTCGAACTCACATCTTAAATAGGGCGAAGGGAATATTTACTGGTATCCAAAAGGACCTACATTGTACATCAAGTGTACAAAAAGACAATAAGGTGGTAGATGATGTCATTCAGGTTTGATGGAGTTTACAAATACCATTTATTTGAGGGTTTTTTAAAAGAAGAAAAATAAATGCATTTTTCGATGACAAATGATAAACTTCGTTTTCCGGTCCGTTTTAATAAGAAAATAATTTGAAATAATGCATTATGTACATTACGAAATATGTATCCATACATGTACGCAGAAGATTCCTTTTACCATTGCTTTCGTAACTGACGTCACATACAATATTGATCTATATAATGTCATTCCCTTCAAACTGTTTCATTTTTTGCCCAGTAAGTAATTTAAGGGTCTATTCACCTAGGCCTATCCGTCAGGTACTGTTCAGCAAGGAGAACCAACTGCTGGTCAGGTAAGTCTTGGAGCACAGATACAAGTTGCGTGTAGCATTTGTCCAACTTCTTCGAACCTGAAAAAAACACATTTTAAATAATCTACATTCTCCTTTTATTGCAAAATATAAGATAGCTCTAATCGCAAAAAAACAATGAAGAGCGAGGTGTGGCTTATTTCAAGATAAAATATTGTTCTATCAGGACGTCATTTCTGGAGATTCGAACATGTGCTCGAAACTTGATGACGTTGTATATTGGACGACGTTATTTTTTTAGAAGGAGTGTCTAGTGAGTAGTTCCCCATAGATGAAGGTTTTCCACGTAGATAAATGCGATGACCGAACAATCGCATCCAAAAGCGGGAGAGATGGGACAATAGAACACTGCAGGGAGAATGGACCACTCGGGGCGGCGCCCCTCATGGTTTATTCTCCCTGCAGTGTTTTATTGTACGATAAACAACTCCCACTCGTCGTTCATTTCTTGAAAAACGACAGTCGTGGTTACATGCAATATATTACAATTGGATCAACTATATGATTTAGAAGCTTGTATTTGCATGGCTGTATAGCCTTGAATATTACATGGCAGTGTTGCATGGATTTGCACATTGTGAAGACCCCTAGACATATATAAACGTAACTGTACCTTTTTCTGGCTCGTTTCGCATGCAAGTGAGGTTCCCCTTCACATATTGCAGGTGTTCCTTCACATCGATTGCTGGCTTCTTGCGCTTCACCTGGAATACCAACGTACAAACGTTCAGGATGCTGCGTTGCAATACGAGTAGATACATTTTTAATTCATTGTCCAATACGTTTTCTCTATAAAATACATACATGTACATATGTTTTGTTTACTCATTTTTGATTGGTTCCTTGTCTATCCGGTCTGTTGACCGATTGACAAAAGCGTTAACATGATATATACTGAACACAATAGTAAGTGAGCATCACTGGCTTGGGAGATATATTTTATGCATTCTTCACTGCAAAAATTATACCCAAAAATATTCATGATCCCTAACCTTTTTGGGGCCAGTATGCTTTATAAGCCAAGATAACTACTTGTCTTAAAGTTTATCGCAACAGAGTTTCTCTACATATAATGTCTCAAAAGCATTGATTCTTTATATATATGCTGCCTCATTCCTTTCTCTAACTCTTTAGAAACAAGACCACATCATGAAGGAAATTGGTTAATCAGCTCTGACTTGAAGACTTGTGATTTAATCATACGTTTTTATTTTCAGGAATGTATGTGCTGTGTGCGAAAAGACATGTTCATGTTCTTCCTAAATGTTTAACACCTGAACAAAAATGTTTCTTGCATCCGATTGACTATGAATGTAGATAGTAGTAGGGCACAAATAGCAGAGGATATAAATCGCCAGTTTTGTAAACAGTTGAACAGGCCCATTTCTCCCTTCTATCTGTAGAATATCTCAACATACATCGGGCTGTCATGACTAATGATTTTGTCGGAATCGCACTATCGACTCTGCCTTATGCAGAGATTTCTATCGGATATGGAAAGGGTTTTGTTGCTTTATTAACGGATTGTTTTTGTTAAAGCTAAACTTGTTACCTCTTTGATATGAATGGTCGCCCTCGTGATGTCTGTCTTTGGTCTGCTGGGAATACTGACGGCCTTGTGTCTGCTGAGGAACACCAACTTTCCTGTGCCTTGAGCTGACATCTCGGGGTATTCTGGAGACAGTACTCAGTTAGACTTTTATGTGTTACGTTTTCAAAACACTCTTCTTCATAAAACGGAAACATTATTTTTCTCGAATCGTGATTAAGTGCCCTAAAAGAGCTTAAAGAACAGAACGGAAAATTGTTAAGGTTTGTTTGCCACAAATTAGTCAATCAATTGTTATTTTCTTGATAACATGTGATCAGATGATTCAGTAAAATATTTTTCCTTCGTCAGCGTAAATGTTTGGATCCATGTATGAATTTACTGAATGCGTTCATTTAATGGTAAATATAGTTCCTTCTAGTTGAATGAATTTTGGCTGAATTTGGCTCTGTCATTGTTGAAGTACACAGCATAAAGTTGATTATGCAGTCATCCTAACAGATGGTATGGACATTCGTAGAAGCGTCCGTAATATATTTTACTACCGTAAGGGTCTATCGTTACAAGATAATGCTTACTTATTTCCGTGAAGTTGTTGACCGCCTTCACAGGGCGACTGTTTTCATATGGGTTGTATCTGGTTAAATATGAGAAAAAAAGCATAGGTCTATTGGTTAATAATGAGACATGTACATAGTTATCAACGTTACTAAATAGGTATAGTGGTTGGCTTACTATTGCAATCAGTTTGAGTGTGGTGCTCATTCGGTTTAGTTTAGGTAACCTAGCTCTACGTTGAAATACAGTATGTTTATCTCCTGAATGGACAACTGCACAAGCACCAGACCAGGTGCACAAAGGGCAGATTTCAATTGCCGGAACAGGAAATAGTAATTTGGGAATAAGTCGGGGCTGTAGGGTGGGTGATTTAACTGTACAGCCCAGACATATTCCCTAGTGACTATTCCCTGTTCAGGCAAAAGAAACCTGCCCCACCTGGAAGACGCTTCCAGGATGTCGCTTCCAGGACATAAAGGCTGCCACAGAGGCGTGGTTAGAGGGCCATTCTGCGGATTTCTATAAAAGTGGTATTAAAAGCTTGAAGGACAAATGGAATAAGTTTATTGAGGTGAGTGGAGATTACATTGAAAAATAGAAGTGCAAAAGATATTCTGCGACTTCATCTTATAATGAAGTTGCAAAACGTTTTGAACACCCCTCGCATTTATCTTCACTGAGTCCGTGAGGGACATGTCCATGAACACCACACCCGTGATTGTAGGGTTTATCAATGTGTCACTATCTCACATTAATCTCAAATCATAGGATATATAACTGAAATACCTTCATAGCGGCGTTACACTAAACCCATTAACTAAATTATTAAGAGTCAGTATGGTTAAAACTGATGTTGAGGAAGAGGATGATGATGATGATGATGAAGACACACAATCAGCCAGAACCCCGTTTCACAAAGCCATTGTAATTAGCGTAAGACTGTCGTTCCGCCAGTGTTAACATCTGGACATATCAATTGCCCTTGCACTAGGATTTCGAGGCATGTCTATGAGCACCACACCCGTGAACATGAGGTTTACCAAACTGATACTTGCAATCACATTACTGTCACATTTATCTGAAATGATATGATATACAACTGAAATGCTTTCAAAGTGGCGTTCCACACAACCAACTTACTACATTATTGATAAATGATGGTCATTTAATTACGATTTATGATTAGCAACGCGTTGTGTACAGTATTTCAGTTATATCACAGCGTCTCAGCTTGATGTGGGTGGAAAGCTAGAATTTATGCTAATACTAGACGTTTACCACTTTCGTGCAGCCCATGAGCACAGTTATGGTGCTGACAAACCTAGATACACAGTCTTGGCGAAACAGAATTCGAACCCACAATCACGTAGCATGACTAAGAGACACAACTCTGCATAGCGAACTGCCCCCTTCCCCCACCACCATCCCAACCTCCACCCTTGCACTTTAAATGAGGGGAGTAAATAAATATGATGACATAGGGAAATCTTCAACATTCTCACCCTTCTGCAGTCTTATGCATGACCTGTAACTTTTCCTCCACCTGAATGGTGTGCATAGTCCCGAGGGCAGAGTCGTAATACAACGTCTGAAAACATAGTCATAAATCACCATTATAGCAATTTAATATATAAATATTGATTCGACCCAGGTTCAGTTTCTTGGAAGACATTCCTGATTTAAGCTTATTCTGCCATATCACGCCATGTTGTTTAGTCAGATTAAACACAAACAGGTACTTATTATTTGATTCAGTTGTTTTGAGTTCTTGGATCGTATTCCATTAGTGATGAACTCGTCACTCTCAGTGCCTGCATAGTCAAGCAATAACTGTGACTAATTGATTATGATTTGTAAACAGAAAGAAAAGAAGACAACAAGAACAAATTATGGTGAGGGGGGTGTTTGTGTTACGTGGATATTCCCCTACTTAAAACACATCCCTACTCTTATACTTTGATAAAACATTCTAAAGAGCCGGGTTACGAGCATAGTAAAAATTAGCTCTTGTTGTAGCACGTGCGCGAAATGTCCGTTCCTGAAAACTAATTGTGCGCTCAAAGAATGGGATGAAGACACAGGTGTGTTTTATCTGCCCAAAACAATGTGATGAAGAGACACAGATGAGCTGTTGAATCTGAATCACTCACGTTCCGTTTCGGAAGGACTTATTGACCCTGCTTATGCATTTCACATCATAGCCATATCGTCATTAGGGAAGAGAAATTATGGAATATATGAATATCACTTTCAAACATTATTTTCGTTTAATGTTTCATCTACCTTGGTATAATCTGACGTCGCATGCTTGACGGGGTGGTGGCCCGGGTGCCGTGTCTTGGTGAACACGTGACCTGTGAGAGTCGGCCGCACAGTGTAGGTGGCGTTGTGGGGACCTGGAGTATGAACGTTACAGATACCCAAACTCAAATAGCATTAATGAGTTCTAAAATCAGGAAATTGTCAGCTGTTAAAGAAGAGGACAAATATCAGCCAGCCAGCTATACAGTTTCTCGGGAAAATGAGAATGTGTGACTGCCCATGTGTGCATGCAATGGCACTTCGATTAAACATATAACCATGATCAAGATATAAAAAAATGTTTTCAGAAAATGCTGTTTTTAAGCAGTTCTCCTGCAATTTCGTTATATGATAGGCGTGCTTCCCCTTCCCTGTGTTATGCTCTGATACTGGCTTCATTTAGATTTGACTTCTAATCGTGACAACAATGCCACAACCCCCTGGCCTCAATCCTCCACGACCACAACCCCTCCACGACCAACAACCTCTCCACGACCACCCACACCAACTCCGACACCCAACACATCCCCAACCCCTAACCTTCCCCCGATCCTTACCCTCACTTCCAGTCTCTCTCACGTGATAGCCCCAGCCGTCGTCAGTTGCATGGACATGGCCCTGAAAAGACAACCAAGAAAGTCAAAGTTCGTGTAACTGATACACTGTACCCAGATGATATGAAGTGAGAGAATGAACGTTGTTTTGCATCCCAATCAGAACTACCAGTATTGTCTGCAATATTGGTCACCCTGTAAACCAGTGGATGATAGCATAAGCACCAAAGACGAAGATCATAAGACATTTGTCAATGTTTTTTGTGCAAGCAGTGTAAGATCACGCAGACGATTGATCACGAACACGAATAGTATAATTACATACATGTATAAGATAAACGTCTTCAGCAATCAATAGGTGAGTGAGTATGGTTTTACGCCGCTTTTAGCAATATTCCAGCAATATCACGGCGGGGAACACCAGAAATGGGCTTCACACATTGTACCCATGTCGGGAATCGAACCCGGATCTTCGGCGTGACGGGCAAATGCTTTAACCACTAGGCTACCCGACCGCCCCAGCAATCAATAGGCATTGAGTAGACACGTGAATGCCATGCCCCTGTTCCCTTATTATGACGTTCTTATTTCGAAAAAAAATCATATCTGTATTGACATGAATGGAGACACCTGGTTACAATAGGCCTTTCTTGTTTATACTGGTCGTTAGTTGATCGGGTAGTCACGAAAGTTGACTGCCTGTTGTCGTCACCCGACGCCGTTGCTCGTTGCTCATAATTTCAATAACAAGTTTGCCGGGGCCATACTCGATTATATGACCGCCGTCATATAGCTTGAATATCGCGTCGTTATGTACGGCGTTAACGACAAACAAACAAACATATTTATTGTATCGTCGACAATATGAACCTAACGTCTTCACAGTGGTTGGATATGTCTACGTGGGTAATATGAATACGGCGCTAGCACTGACTGACTTTCGTAGACGCTGAATAACAACGAGGAAACGCCCAGATCTCACGAATACGTAATTCTTACATAGTTGGGGGCGAGATCAAAGGCCTCGGCTGTTCATTGATAGACCCACGCTGTTATTGGTTACCTTTGATAGCTGCGTACGAATGGAAGCGACGTTGCACCAGGAAGCAGAACTTCGGGACAGGGAGGCAATATGTATAAGGGTGTTAGAGACACTGGTGTCGGAGACTTGAAATTTTTATTTGTGTTTATGTCGTGTGGACCGTGGTTAGAATAGTTCTCCAGCACAAGAGTGACTGTCAGCCCTGTGAAGATCCAGTTTAGAATTGGTCTTCAGCAACCAATTCGTGTCGTAAGAGGCGACTAACGGTTAACGTTGTACTAATATTTGAGGATGAGAAATTCTTTCACCAGATATGATTTTCGTAGATGTAGATTGAAAAACAATACAAAAATTGGGTAGAATATGCACTTGGGTCACCGACTTGCTGAAACTTAGATTTTCCCAAGAATTAATGTTTTGCTCATTCTAGCCTTAATTATGTATATTACTCGAAAGAAGTTAAAGACCACCCTAATCTATTATGACAGATTAACTATGATAATATGAAGGACTCGAGTGTTTATTAACTTCTTTTGAGTAGAATATTTGATCATGTCAGCAGTCTAAAACTAAGTAAATGTAAGAAACAAATAGGCATGTTTCCGCAACTATAAAACTTGACATTTCCAGTGGGTCAAAAAGAAAGCGGGAAATTATGCAGGTTGTAGATGATAACGACTTTGGAATTTGCTGACAAACCAAGCATCGTAATGAGGATGAATGTGGGATTCGAACCTATTATCATAGGGTTCTGGGACGCCCAAGGGAAGTATTTCTGCCTTCAGAATGGCAGTGTGTTGGACGATGGGCCACTCATGCCCACGCAGGGAGTCTAATACTATGTGGGGAGGAGTAGAAAAGAATGGTTGTTGACATCCGTTCACTCGATATAGCGTTTACGTCGATGTTACAAGGTAGAACTGAATCGATCGAGAATAAATCACCATGATTAAGTAACGGATATCCGCTTGTCTCGAACTACTAGTTACTCGATGTATTTCCCACCTATAGTCCCGAGGATAAGTTAAGAAGGTTTCACTGTAGACCAATCGATACTTTTTGTTTAAAGTAAAATTATAGTTACGACAGCGTTGATGCTAGGATGTTTTTGTGCGAATGGACCACTCACTACATTATGACGGATATTTTCAGGGGGATGGGGTGGCCTTAAGGTTAAAGCGTTCTCTCGTCACGCCAAAACTCCGAGTTTGATTGACAGGTATAATGATGAAAGCACTTGTCTGGTGTCCCCAGTAGTGATATTGCTGGGATGTAGCTAAAAGCGGCGTAAACCATCACTCGCTCACTGATGTCATCGGGGACATTTGAAAGACAGTGAGATGCAGTCTAAGCATTATTCCAGCTATATCACGTGGCCCCGTGAATAATCGAGACTGGATCAAAACAACCAGTGGTTGACTGCATGAAGAACAAGCTACGTCATCGAGGCATAGTGCGACAAATACAGCCATATTACCATTCGATCCTAATTAGTCCTATTTTAAGAGTAGGGAACTGGGATCATGTCTAACCAAGAATCCCCATCGGTGCCCAGTTTAACTCTTGGAGACAAAGACCCCTGATTAACTTTGACATAACAGTCAGTCATTACCTCAGTGGCCTGGTGTAGACGAGAAGCAAACATGGCGGCGGCTCCCTTCTTCATGGCAACAGCTTCATCGTCGTCGTCGGGAGGGTGGTAGACGTGGAGAATCTCGCCATGGGGCGTGATCACAAACGAGAACCTGCGAGATACAGTTGATCTGATATATATCAGCCTGACACATCTTGAAGACTTGAGATAACGGGCAGTGTCAAGATATACTTTGCGATTGATTACAGTTATCCTGTCTTCATAGAAACGTTGTCTGAGCTTTACAAACGGTAGTAGTTACAACGTGTTTTCCCAGACTGGATTTTGCCCCAGTCCGTGTATTCTACCCTAATAAGTGCAAACCTATCACTCAAACCATTTCTCGCTGAATCACTCTCTTGTACTCCATCACTCACTCACTCACTCACTCATTGCCATACCGTGATACAAGATCATGACATTGGCTACACATAACATTTCCGTCCTAGCCCAATAACATCCTTTGAGCGAACATATATTTACACGTATTCGCGCTCTCTCTACTGACTATTACCATTTCGAGAAGTCCAAACGGTGGCCGATGGTGTCTGAAATTAAAGAAGAAAATAAAGTGAGCATTGCGTAGGTTATCGAATGTTAACAGACACATTATGTCTAGCATCACATGAAATGAATTATAAACCTCAAGACGGTGTTAACGCTTGGAGATATACGTAATGGCACGAAAGTGTGGCTGGGACCGAAAAGGTTCGGTGGACATGCTGGGTGTTGTTAAACAAGCCGTATCACAGCAACAAATTGAATCCTTCGGCTCCCCCTTACACTGCAACAAATTGAATTGTTCGGCTTCCCCTTTCACAGCAACAAAATGAATCGTTCGGCTTCCTCTGACACACCAACAAATTGAATTGTTCGGCTTCCCTTTTCACAGCAACAAATTGAATTGTTCGGCTCCCCCTTACACAGCAACAAAATGAATCGTTCGGCTTTCCCTGACACAGCAACAAATTGAATTGTTCGGCTCCCCCTTATACAGCAACAAAATGAATCGTTCGGCTTCCCCTGACACAGCAACAAATTGAATCGTTCGGGTCCCCCTTATACAGCAACAAATTAAATTGTTCGGCTTCCCATGACACAGCAACAAAGTGGATCGTTCGGCTCCCCCTGACACAGCAACAAATTGAATCCTTCGGCTCCTCCTTATACAGCAACAAATTGAATTGTTCAGCTTCCTCTGACACAGCAACAAATTGAATTGTTCAGCTCCCCCTTATACTGCAACAAATTGAATTGTTCGGCTTCCCCTGACACACCAACAAATTGAATTGTTCGGCTCCACCTTATACAGCAACAAAATGAATCGTTCGGCTCCCCCTGACACTGCAACAAATTGAATCGTTCGGCTCCCCCTTATACAGCAACAAATTAAATTGTTCGGCTTCCCATGACACAGCAACAAAGTGGATCGTTCGGCTCCCCCTGACACAGCAACAAATTGAATCCTTCGGCTCCTCCTTATACAGAAACAAATTGAATTGTTCAGCTTCCTCTGACACAGCACCAAATTGAATTGTTCAGCTCCCCCTTATACTGCAACAAATTGAATTGTTCGGCTTCCCCTAAAACAGCAACAGATTGAATTGTTCAGCTTCCCCTTATACAGCAACAAAATGAATCGTTGGGCTTCCCCTTACACTGCAGCAAATTGAATCGTTCGGCTCCCCCTGACACAGCAACAAATTAAATTGTTCGGCTTCCCCTGACACAGCAACAAAGTGGATCGTTCGGCTCCCCCTGACACAGCAACAAATTGAATCTTTTGGCTCCTCCTTATACAGCAACAAATTGAATTGTTCAGCTTCCTCTGACACAGCAACAAATTGAATTGTTCGGCTCCCCCTAATACTGCAACAAATTGAATTGTTCGGCTTCCCCTGACGCACCAACAAAATGAATTGTTCGGCTCCCCCTTATACAGCAACAAATTGAATTGTTCGGCTTCCCCTGACACAGCAACAAATTGAATCGTTCGGCAAATACTGTGTTTTTAGCCTTATTATAAGTTGCATTTGCAATAATATGTTTTCCACTGTGTGAGTGAAAGCTGTTTTGCTTAAACAAACTGACCAGATGGATATTCGAAGGCGTGACCTTGCGGTAGGCGCGACGCATAGATCAAAGAACACTTAATCATTCAACCGACTTTGAAGATTATGCAAGATTCACCACGCACTAAGGTTGTTGTTTTTCATGAGATTCCTCGGAACAGTTGAAACGTGATTTCCAATGCTTCACGTAAAAAACGTGCATTGTGATATTCAAAACGAGATACGAAAAGTATTTTTAATCTGGGATTTCAAAAAGTCATGTACTATTGTAGCCAATTCAAATTTGATTTCTAACGCCCAGTAAGCAGACTTAGCTGCTGTATAGCAACTTTAATGTGTGTATTTTAAAATTAATATCAGAGTTAACACTAGGAGAAAACGTTCGTGTGTATAAAGGAAAACCGGCTCTACCCACCAAATCGCCAATACTTCACAGAATTAGTCAGGTAATTCTTTGAGTAATGTCTTACTTAACGACATGCCATTAATCTAGTATATTTTACTTGATATGACATGTATTTCGCCTGATTTACTTGAATAGCATTGTTTTAACGCACGTTACGGGTATCAATTCATAAAAGATCCATATTTTGTTGTCAGACAATTGTCAGAGAAACTTCCCAAATAACTTCATCAGCAATCTGCTCATCATAAGACTTGCAGAAAGTGTGACGCTTTGTCATACACAATTCGAATTGTTAGTTGTGGGTTGGTTGACATATGGAGATGCGGGCGTAGGGTAGAGTATAGTAGTGTGTGCTAAGCTCTACACAACACGTGAGGGTTTATAGTGTACACTAATGTTCAACCTGTATTGAAAATTTATCTGTTTTGTGCAGGGTATCAATTGACAAATGTTACGTGCCAGGGCCTAGATTTTCGAAACGATCGTAGCCCTAATATTATCGTAAATTTATCGTAAGGAAATCGTAGGCTATCGTAGCATATTTTCAAAACTATCGTAGCCCTAAGATATCTTAAGATTGTCGTAAATCTAAGACAGACCCTTACCTTTCGTAAGCTTATTTTATCTTCATCCAAGATGGCGGCATACTTTTCCATAGATATTTTGCCAAACAATTAGTCTTCTTTACGTTCAAACATTGACATTTCATTTTGTAAAACTGTGTGATTCAAACTGACACTTCGAAAACACGAAGAACGCATCAAGGATTTCACGTCAAAAATGTCTTAATAGCGACAGCGATCCACATAACTGTGGATAACTTACAATATATTTTCTATCCGAATCTATGCTGAAGAAGTGTGAAACAACATACCTTTTCGATATTTTGGGAAGGATAAAAATGTCGGCAGGCTACAGTAATGACCGTGACCTCATTGATAACTCAGGGGGAGCTAATCTTAGTTCAAACTCTAGTTGAGAGTGGTTTCCCTTTGTATTTGCCCGGGACACCTTCCTCAATGTTACAGTTTTCATAAAGCGCAGAGTTCCGCTGTTATATTTTCTGGATCGCATTTGTGTCAATGCTTTAGTCTTTATTTTCGCATTTTATAAAATTATATCAATCTACATAATTTTATGTAAAAAAAAACTTAAAGGTTTCGCATAAGTTTTTACATCTAAAATCGTGTGGGACGGGTGGTTTTAATAATTGAATTTTAACTATACAGTGTAGTATTTCTTGACTTAACAAGGAAATACATGTGATCAAATATTTGTATACAATATCTAATATTTTTCTTGCAAAAGAAATTGTAATTTGTTTCGTTTTAAATTCAATACCTATGTTATCTATATCATCTTGAAAGACAAATATTTGATAAAAAAATGATTCAAAACTGTCTGTTGAACAATTGCATTTTTTAAAAACAATGATTAACGGCGTACAGATGTATTCAATTAAATATAACAATTTACTGCAATTTTGACAGTAAAAGTTAAGCACAGATTTTCGTATCGACAAATCAAATAAACAATTGGGTTCCCATGCTCGTTCTGGTTCTCGTCAAAATGTAGCATAGTTTGCAAATTCCAATATATGTTCGCAGAAAAAAAAGTTTATTGAATGAAGTTTACTGAACAATATAAAATACACATTTTCAACACAATAATCTTTGCATTCAATAAACCGGTTTTAAAATGTTTTGGTGTTTTTAATATTTAAGTCTACATCTTCCCGTTTTATGTTTAAAAAATATATAGATATACTTGAGACCATTCAAACAATAAAATCGTTGTCACGTTTAGGGTCAACGGACAAATGCTAGTAAATTATCCTCAGCAATTCTGTCAGACAAGCCAAACATAATTGAACTACGTTCTGGAATAAGTTTGACACATTACAAAGTATTTCGCTCCTCAGTCAGATTTAAATGAAATCAGAGAAATCAGTTTATTAGTTCTACTTAATTTAAAAGGATAGAAAATGACTACATTACATGTATGTTTACGTTAACTTGTGGCGTGTTCCATGAGACAACATAACTTGACAGTTCCGAAATTATCTCTCTTTGCGAACGAAAATTAGAGTCACTTTTAAATTTTGAAAAGAATTATGGATCTAGATAGATAAAAAATAATTTCATCATCTAAATAATTATAGCTTGATATTGTATTTAAGTCCTTGGTTAATTCGTGAAATATATTGGATCCATAAATAACAAAACAAACTTAACAAGTTTAGATTGTCATAAAATCTTGCTTGTAGGTGCGCTGCTTCCTGAACATTTTTTGTTATGAGTGTTTCCACGTATAATGTTGATGTTAACACTAATATAAGCTTGACTTTTGACATAAACACAAACATATACAGTATACATCACTTAACATCAGACTTGAACACGCATGTTAAATGCTGAACGCATATGCTGTTCGATCAAAGGTCTCGCCATTGTCATTTAGAATAACGTCCCTTACTTTCGTCCTTGACTTTGTACGCGATGTGTTTATATCATAAAGTTATGCGCGGTCACGAGAGGACCATTTGAAGGGAAAACAGTGAAGTATCTTTTGGCACATTATTTCCATTCTAATAGCTAAAGTGTGGTAAAATAGCTTTGAAAAATGCTATTGCATGGCACACGAATGCTTTTTGTGTTCGGTTAGTCATGGCATCTTTAATCATGAGATCAACACGTCTACATGTAGGACATATGTAGGATTGTACAGAATTTCACTCAAATATGTGCGTGTTAAACAGTGTGACCTGACAGTGTGATCATCAATTACGTGTCACTTATCTATGTTGTTGTTATTGTCAGCAGCTGGGAAATCCCCGTGACGTCATTGCGAAACACCCGCTTTTTCGATCTCTAACACAAATGAGTTCTCTGTCAGAGTTACGATAGGTATCGTAACTCTGAACGATCTGCGACAGGTTTACGGTAGTTTAGAAAATATATCTTATCGTAACCTTAAGATATCTTATCTTTGAACGTAAGTTGTTAAGATTTATCTTAGCTAAGATCGTTTCGAAAATCTAGGCCCTGTATATTCGGCAACGCCTAACTGAGGCGTTCAGTTTGCTATGTCATCCATGTATCCCCAGACTGTAGCAGCGGCTTGGGGCTTGAGTAACATTCACTTCACTATAAATAGACAATGATAAAGACACGCATGTCTTCATGGTTCATGTTAAATCACAGAGGGCAAACTCAGATCCGTGCGGGTGGTCAGGCTTGCTGACTTGGTTGATGCATGTCATCGTATCCCAATTGCATGGATCGATGCTCGTGATACTTATCACTGGATTGATTGTCTGGTCCAGACTTGATGACTTACAAATCGCTGCCATATTGCTGGAATATGTGCGGCGTTAAACAACAAACAAATCAGGTTTTGTATACGTATATATACATATGTATATCTTGCCAGCGTTTAACTGTATTGGCGGGGGAAGGTAGATGGTGTAGTAGAAATAGTTGTCATGGAAGTAATAGCTGAATTTGTGTAGTAGTGGCAGTGGTAATGGTAACATGGTAACAGTAATTATTATTTGTTTCAATAAAAGTAGTAGTGGTAGTAGTAGTAGTAGTAGTAGTAGTAGTAGTAGTAGTAGTAGTTGCTACCTTCTGTGTGTTTGGTCTTCAGAGCCAGAGCATACACCTTCACGTAGACCTCCTGTCCGTCCCCGCTGTCTCCGACGTTGATGTAGCCGACCTGAATCACAGACACAAGATGATGTACATGAGTAGAGCGTTGTATCATAGACACAATATGATATACAGGCGTAGAGTGTTGTATCATAGACACAAGATGATGTACAGTAGCAGAGTGTTGTATCATAGACACAAGATGATGTACAGTAGCAGAGTGTTGTATCATAGACACAAGATGATGTACAGTAGCAGAG
Source organism: Haliotis rufescens (assembly GCF_023055435.1). NCBI lineage: Eukaryota > Metazoa > Mollusca > Gastropoda > Lepetellida > Haliotidae > Haliotis > Haliotis rufescens. The sequence continues at coordinate 2,261,601 of NW_025963990.1, forward strand.
TGTTGTATCATAGACACAAGATGATGTACAGTAGTAGAGTGTTGTATCATAGACACAAGATGATGTACAGGAGTAGAGTGTTGTATCGTAGACACAGAATGATATACTTGAGTAGAGTGTTGTATCATAGACACAAGATGATGTACAGGAGTACAGTGTTGTATCGTAGACACAGAATGATATACTTGATTAGAGTGTTGTATCATAGACACAAGATGATGGGCAGGAGCAGTGTGTTGTATCGTAGACACAAGATGATGTACAGGAGTAGCGTGTTGTATCGTAGACATAGGATGATGTACATGTGTAGAGTGTTGTATCATAGATACAAGATGATGTTCAGGAGAAGAGCGTTGTATCATAGACACAAGATGATGGACAGGAGAAGTGTGTTGTATCGTAGACACAAGATGATGTACAGGAGCAGTGTGTTGTATCGTAAACACAATATGATGTACAGGAGTAGCGCGTTGTATCGTAGACACAAGATGATATACAGGAGCAGTGTGTTGTATCGTAGACACAAAGATGATGTACAGGATCAGTGTGTTGTATCGTAGACACAAGATGATGTTCAGGAGTAGAGCGTTGTATCGTAGACACAAGATGATGTTCAGGAGTAGAGCGTTGTATCGTAGACACAAGATTATGTCAGGAGTAGAGTGTTGTATCGTAGACACAAGATGATGTACAGGAGTAGAGTGTTGTATCACAGCAACACTTATTACAACCCCAATTAAGATGCAAGATTATGTACAGGAGTTAAGTATAATATCGTCATAAGACGGACAATGATATCAAGACGTATGCATATACTTAGAAATAAGAGATTTATATTGTTTTATCAATATATCAGCAATGTCATCAACAGGGTTTCAGAGTGACGAGCGAATGATTTAACAACAGTGTTACCCGACAACCCCTATCTAAGAATTGGTGAGGATGTGGAAACACGAAGGAGTGGTTCCACGAGGGTATGACCATGAAGGGTGCTGCACGTGGACAGGAAGAGGAAAACCCTTCAAGGACTTGGGTCTATTTCAATTCGTGGGCTAGACATTATCTCTGTGCGAGCAGGGTTTTCCATGCAAGAATGAAAAGTATTCATAATACCGTTTGCATAAAATCCAAATACAGTTTAAATGTTTTGAATCATACGCATTTGCGTTTTTTCCCTGACCTGCTCCTCAATATTGTGAGCACATCAGCTTCATAACCTGTATTAGTGTTGTATCACACTTTAACTCTCAACCAGGCACACAGCACATGTTAAAGGTTGCGATATCCAAATCCTAAATCTTACCACAAAAATTTGGAAGGGATAATGCGTTGACACATTTAAGTTTTCTTAAGATGAATTGATATTGGTGAGGTGAGGTGAGGTGAAATTGGGTTATGGCACTTATATAGTGACGTACATGCACGTGTGTGTGTGTGTGTGTGTGCGTGTGTGCGTGCGTGCGTGCATGCGTGCGTGCGTGCGTGCGTGCGTGCGTGCGTCATCTTTATGTGAATATTCAGAGTTTCATATAACATTATTCATGTTCCAGAAGTTGTTTTCATGCCCAATGGAAGCTGTTAACTTCGTCCGATAATCGAGACTGGTTATTCTTTGGCGTTGACGTTTTATATTTACGTTGACGTCTTTAGGTTTCAGAGATGTAAGAAATCAACGGTTACAGCGGACTCATCCATGCCCTCTGTTGTACTAGGATGTGTATACAAATGGGAAGTGTAACACATTGGATATGCCACTCAGGGATATGTCAGTATTTCAATTATATAAGGCTCCAATATTGATATCTTTTTTTTAATATACTTGTAAACTGTTTTGCAATTTTTGAAGATGCGAGTGAGACATCACATGGCTGTTTTAAAGCTACATTGAAGTTTGTAAGGCGAATATCTTGAACAAAGTATATTTCTTTTGTCTTTTCCACTGACAGTGTCATGTTAAGCAAATTTAAATCCTATTCGTAAGAATTTAGACTCCATTATAAGTAATAATCATATTCCCCTTCGGGACTGTGTTTGCCTCAATATTATATTACGTTTACTTCAGCTAGGAAAGCAATATTCAACTTTCAGTATAACTTTTATTCATTTTCTACAACCTATTATCCTTCTGTCCAGAGAACACTATATACTCTTTATAGCCTTATATTATGTACTGAACTGTAACGGAACAATGAAAACGCCATAAAGCCTTTAGAAGTGACATTACTTTTAAGAAAAGCTCAGCCCATACTTCGAATTGTTCGACAACATTGTGTATGAACGTAACAAAAAGGTGTATTAACACATGCGCACAAACAGCGAGGACATACATTACATAAGCGTCAAAAGGGTTTTGTTGGGGAAGAAAAAAGACAAATGTGTAGCTTATGAAAATAGTTTGTTGTTTAACGCCACACCAACGGCAACGTTGGGGTACGATGACACGCTGTCAACCAAGTCCAGAGCCTTGCAACACGCTCCATTCAGTGGCCTCTTACGGTAAGAATAAATAGCTGCAACACTTTACCTTGTACGTATACATACGTCACATGTCATATGTACCACCTGGGCCCACTTGCACAAAGCGATCTCAGCGCTAAGATGATCGTAACTCCCATACTTTAACATAGGTTTACAATAGTCTTAGCGCTAAAATCGCTTTGTGCAAGTGGCTCCTGGTGTCTTCATCTAGTGTTACACCCAAACATGATTCGCGAAACAATGGCCAGAGGGGTTATATCCGAAGTTTATTATAGGATATGACATACCAGCTAGAGATTGAATAAGACAAAATGTGGTGTTAGGCTGTGACTGTAACATGTAATACAAGAACAATATGATACAACGTACACCGTTTTTGGATATAACCGCCGAGACCCATGAAGATCCAGGGTGGAATAGGTCTTCAGCAACCCATGCTTGCCGTAAAAAGCGACTATCCTTGTCGTAAGAGGCGACTAACAGGATCGAGTGGTCAGGCTCTATGACTTGGTTGATGCATGTCATCGTATCCAAATTGCGTGGATCCATGCTCATGATGTCAATCCCTGGCTTGTCTGGTCCAGACTCGATTATTTACAGACCACCATCATAAAGCTAAAATATTGCTCAGTGCGGCGTTAAACAACAACAACAACATAACCGCCGAGGGTTAAACAGGATGACATCGACATTTCAGGCATTTCCAACTGAAACAATCGTACAATGAAACCACTACATTTTGAGTTGACACTCTTTGGTGGTATAAGAGAAGGATGCCAGCGAGACATATAAGAGACTTCCCTTTGCTTTACACTCAACGAAGAAACGATGTTTTGTTTTGTTTGAACGTTTTGTGTACGGACTGGCAGTAATATACAGGATTATTTTTTGCATTGTTTTCAACATTTGGACTTTGAAAGAGCGACGCATCCGTAAGCAAAGAAATAAAAAAAAATGTCGTCTTATTACTTTGGATATAAAAATAAAACTGATCTAACTAACCTCGTTAGTTCTTTTAGAAAATTATTGTTTGAAACGCGTGCGTGCGTGCGTGCGTGCATGCAAGTTAATGGTACCTTACTAGTTCGCGATGATTCCTTTATCAAGAAGTCCGGATGATGTAACTGCCCCCTTGGAACGTTACCCTCTGAAGCGAAGTTACTTTATTTCATATGAAGCATATTATTTTACGTCGGACCCGTGAAGATCCAGGTTAGAATAGGTCTTCAGTAACCCATGCTTGCCGTAAAGGGGGACTATGCTTCACGTGAGAGGCGACCAACGTGATCAGGCTCGCTGACTTGGGTGATGCATGTCATCGTATCCAAGTTGCCTGGATCGATGCTCATGATACCAATCACTTGATTGTCTGGTGCTGACTTGATTATTTACTGACCGCCGTCATATAGCTGGAATATTGATGAGTGTATTGATATTGTTTATACTAAAGTACTGTTAAAACGTTTCCCCAAACTTACTCACTCACTTTGTCTCCAAATATGGATAACTCGATACCAAGTTCGGCTGAAACGATGTGGTGTTTAAATTATCTTTTCACTCGTTAAATCCAGCATGGGTGGTATGACTCACAACATACGCTGTTTCAAACTAACTCAGGAGGCCCCTAACATATATTGTAGTTACGTAGACAATGCACCTGATCATCTTAATCAACGCAGTCGCCATGTAAGTGATTAGTCCTCAATCAAAACAGTTTTTCTCAACAGATATTTTATGAGGCCATGCATCTTTTCCCAACATCGTTTTAAAATTTTTACGGGTCGTATATATAGGTCATGATCATAAAAATCGATAGCACAAAGGGAAATTGGGTATCACTGAGCAACAGGAGTCGGTTTGTCCCTGGATCCCCTGATCAGACATACGAGGCAGACGCAAAACAAATGCGTGCTTCTTAGCTTCAGCTGGCACCCTGAATACATTGAGAGGTTAATTCTGAGCTCGTGTTGTATAACGTCATTGTGGGGCTTGTCAAAGCGATCGTAATGCTGCTACTATCCTAAGCCTAATGCTGAAATATAGGGTTACTTTACCCTCTTGGATAAGCAATGATTACACTCACAATAACATTCTAATTCTATACTGAGTCAAATTTGAAACTTCACATTTTTAAAAGTAATCCCATATATGATATACAACAGACAAATGTATCAGAGAAGATAATTTTTAATCATTAATGTCCAAAGAAGGATGTAAATCAACGGTGGTAACCATAATTTGTTCCAATCACCTACGGTATTCGGTAATAACATCAACAGTTTAAATCATAAGTCCCAAGCACGAAAATCTGATGGCATACAAGTTCAGTAGCGTGTATGGCCACCATGTGCGTTGACAACTGCCACACAACGCCTCCGCATGGACCTTCTGATGCTTGTGAACACATGATTGGGAAGACGACGCCATTGTTGCTGCAAAATGGTACCAAGATCTTGCAAATTCTGTGGTTGGTTCTGGAGAGTGCGCAGACTTCTGCCAAGAGCATCCCAGACGTGTTCGATGGGATTGAGGTCGGGAGACCTTGACGGCCAGTCCATGACGTTGACTCCCGCATTCTGAAGGAAATTCCTTGTCAAAATTGCTGTGTTAGGTCTGGCATTGTCGTGTTGGAAGATCAAACCGGGTCCATGTGCTGCCATAAAAGGCAGAAGTTCTGGTGCCAGTACCTGGTCGCGGTAAGCAGCAGCGTTGAGGTTGCCACGGATGACAAGAAGCCTGGAACATGCATTGCCACAGAAAGCACCCCACACCATGACACTTCCGCCTCGAAATCTGTCAACTTCCTGTACACAACACTGGGCGTAACGTTCATGACGGCGCCTCCACACCCTCGCCCTACTATCAGCAAATCAAGGATTAAATCGGGATTCATCACTGAAGACGACTTGATTCCAATTCCTCTGAGTCCATCGTAAGTGTCGCGGTGCCCACAATTGACGTTGACGTCTGTGTAATTGCGTCAGAATCGGCCCGCAGTATGGCCGTCGTGCTTGAAGGTGAGCAGTTCTCAGACGGTTGCGAACAGTTTGCGCACTTTGTCTACCCCTAAACAGTTCATTTCTGGTTGATGTAGCCGTCAAAAATCGGTTACGGAGGTAACGTAAGACAAACTGACGATCCTCTGCATGTGACGTCACACATTGTCGACCTGGCCGAGGGCGATCATCGGTGGTACCCGTTTGCTGTAGACGCGTCTGTTAATCATAAACAGTCCGTCGACTACAACCCATCGTCCTTGCGACTTCAGCTACGGACGTTCCCGCCTGCAACATGCCGATGGCACGTTCACGTTGCACATTTGAAAGGCGTGGCATGACAAATGTCCGTAAAGACTTTTGTTTTCTTGTGTTTTTCTTTTTTTTAATGACTGCTAACAAGTATGGCTGAAAACACGTGCGGTATTATGGCGACGTAACCAGTTGCACGTGAAAAAACACTTTTGCCACTACAGTGCTGTGCACATGATTTTGATCCATTCAACTGCACAAACACGGATGTTATTTGAAGAGAATACGTGGCCATTACTGTTTAAATACACAATTAGGGCCCACAATGATAACTGGTCAAAATGTGGTTCAGTATAGAACGGGATTACGTCTCCGAAAGTTTCTATGTAAATTGGCACCAGAAAGGAGAAACTATTCAGGTCATTTTAACAATGTTGATGGTTAGAAGCCATACTACTAACACAACCGGGAATTCGACAGATCCGAGTTCGAGACAACAGGGTTCGATTGAACCACAATTCATCATCCCTTCCATCCACCCCACCCTCGAGAATAGAGTTAGTGAGTGATTGTTGTGATATGTCCTTACATAGATGTATCGATACACGCCGTGGGGATAAGACCTCACACAATTAGCTGGATCAGACCACCTGATCATGATCGTCATATTCATTGGCTCCAGCCACATGGCCTAATCTTGATCTACATTGAAATCACCACGAGCTTGACAAATTACGAGCAAATACAACGCCTACATTCCATGTTTCAATAATAATTAGTGTTTGTAGCGTGTCCGCCCGACTGATCTAGAAGGTGTTTTTACAACAAGCAAAAAGCATTTGGGCCTAATCTGCACTGAAATCACCACGTGGCTTGACAATTTACTTGTAAAACCAAACATACGGAGTCATTAACTTGTTTTTCAGATGCGCCACTGTGATACAGAACGATCCTTTTTATATTCATCAAAAACATTTGTGTCGCTGTTGTCACCAGTGACGGGCATAACAAATCGAGACTTCTTGGAATTACAATTGTAAAGGTCAGCCCACGCTTCCTAGAAAACTTCAGTTCATGCTTAAAAATCTACCATGTACATTCTACCAGTGCATATTGTTAGGGTCACCGTATTCAGCAAAGAAGCACAAAGGTCATCCAGAAGGCCAATGTACACATGAGGTTCTAGGGTAGAACTCACTTTGAATTTTATCCTATACTGAACAAAAGTTCTTGTGAAATTGAATAAGATTTAATGCAAAGATATGTTTTTTACCAAATCTGAAACAATTTCGGTTTGCAATAGACAAAAGACTCCTGTAAGTGTTCAAATGGTTTTATTTGCCATACTGACTTCAGAAAATGCGTGATTTCATAAAAATGTCAATTTACAAATCAATAGCGTGTGTGTCCACCTCTGGTTGCGATGCAAGCAACACATCTTCGGCTCATGGAATGGACCAGGCGTCGAACAAAGTCCTGTGGGATATCTGTCCATATCTGCATATGGAGCATGTTTCGAAGTTCCTGGAGTGTTTGTGGAACACGTGGTTGACGGCGAAGGCGCCGATCCATCTCATCCCACATGTGCTCCATTGGTGAGAGATCAGGGGAGTGAGCCGGCCAGGGGATGACATTCACGTTGTTTTGTTGAAGAGAATCCTAACAAGTCGAGCAATATGAGGCCGGGCGTTGTCATGTTGAAAGGTAATGCCTGGGTCATGACGACGCAAAAACGGTAGAACAACAGGGCCGATGATGTCGTCGCGGTAGCGCTGTCCATTGAGATTTCCCTCTAACACTATCAAACGGGTCCTCTGTCTTGCTGTTATCCCACCCAACACCATAACGCTGCCGTCCCCGAACCGATCTTTTTCCATGACACAATGATGGACGTAACGTTCATCTCGACGTCGGTACACTCGAATCCGTCCATCGCTGTCGCTTAGGTGAAAACGAGACTCGCCAGTGAATAGAACTTGTCCCCACTGCATGGCCGTCCAGCGTAGACGCTGTCTGCACCACTGTAGACGTGCTTGACGGTGGTTTCCTGTCAAAATGGGACATCTGGCGGGTCCACTGGCGACAAAACCTGCACATCTGAGGCGGCGACGGTACGATTTGTGAAGATATTCGTCGAAGGCCAGGGTGCTTCTTGCAGTCACTGTTGCTGGCTTGAATCGATTTCGTAGGTGTGTTGTTCGAATCCAGTTGTTTTCTCGATTATTGGTTACGCGTGGCCTGCCACTCCGAGGGTGGTCTCTGACTGCATTCGTCTGTTGCCAACGTTGCCATAAACACCAAATGGTGTTTATGTGGACGTTACATTGTCTTTAAACATCACGTTGACTCGAGCCTGCTTCAAGCATACCAATGGCTCGCAGACGCTCATTTTCGGACAGGCGTGGCATTTGGTAATGTTGAATAATTGCGTAATTCAATACAATCGTAAAACAATTTCTGAGTGGTTGTTGTCAGCACGATGCTAAGCATTGCATATTAAATCCCGTTAACGCACATGTTTTTATTACCCATTCTTGGGTAGTGAAATGCATGGGGCTTGCATAAAAGTCAACGTTTGCATGGAATGCATGCTTTTCTGTAGCAGTTGCGTTCTTGTGACTTGATTCCATACATGTACTACAATATTGAAAACCACACTTTACGTGTATGAAAAATACACTAAAATATTGGTGTCACAGGAACTTTTGTTGTTGAGTATATAAACGTAGATACTCTTGCTAATATACCACTAAGTGCTTGCTGGCGTGTATGCGCCTATATTCTATTATTTGCGTGATTAACACACATTAAAGATATTTATGAAATAAAAATTTAGTTCACACCTACCTTTGTTTGATTGTGTATTAATGTGTACAAATGTATATTCACTGTTCGTTTACATAGAATTCACTGTTTCTATCCCGATACATATTATGTATGCTGAGTGTGCCACCTCGTCGTAGGGTGGTGTCGACTTTTCTCACTTGTAACGATCGCGAAGTTCAGTTGATTTCAGGCGTGGGGTGTTTCAGCTTTTTCAAAATATTAAAAGTGTGTGATTTCTAGCATTTAAGTTTATCGCCTTGTAATGACACCGTCACCATGCCAACAAATCTGAGTAATTGTGGTCTGCCAACTACTTATTTCTCTATAATATTTGAAAGCATTTATATTCAGTTTTCATGCCGTATTAAGTATATGAGCACGCGTCGCTAAGTCGCCGCGCCACAAATCTTTGAGTAGAGTTGCTTCCCAGAGGCCTACCAGACTCGTGGGTTTCACCTAAGCGGTAAATGTCTAAGACCTGCATCACTTCGGGTTTTCGTTCCACTTTTAGCTGAAAATGTGTTACAACTGAAACACTGTTAACGACGCTCAACTCCCTAAGACACTGTTAAGGTTTTGTCTTAGTTCTGTCTCAGTTACTAACTCTATACACGAAAGATATAGTGGACCCTTAAGGTAAACAGATACTGAGAAATGAATATAGCAACTGTTTAAATAAAGGTGAATAAGTACATCATAAAATATCGGAAAGAAGCAGCAATCTCACTGGGTTGGGAATGGCTGCTTCATCTCAACAAACCTACATCCAGTGTAATTAATGTGTTATTTACTTTGTCCAAGAATACTCGGTCAATCCTTTCCATCCATTTAGACGTATTCATGTAATTCTTCCTATTAGGATGTTTTGATTACTTTTTGTCGCAGATTTAGAAAAATAAGCAATACAGAAATATAATAGGACTCAACAACTCACCTTGGCTAATACTTGAAAATCTCCAATATTTTTCACGTTTGCGTTAGAATCATACTTGTACTGATATTCAAACCCCGGTTCAAAGTTAATGAAACTTGAAGAAGCACATGTCAGTAAAACAACTATTCGACAAATTGCCGGAAAATGATTTCCCGGCATTTTGAGGAATAAATTCTTTTCCAAAGTTGTTGTATAGCTATATTCTTGAGCGACGTCTTACATGACTGAACTAAGTTTCAGCTCAATTGCACAAAACGCGGGCAGGTGCTGTGCGATTGGGTAAGGGAAACCAGGAAGTTGATTTCAGTGTAAATATAGTTGTGACGGGCACCTGCTGCACGAAGTTTTTCAACCCTGTCTCCACTACAAAAATCTAGTGGAGCACGCAACAATACCGACTACAAAAAGTAAATAATATCAGTTTGAACGAGCAGTCCTTACGATCAACGAATTTATTCACATCGACGTTGAGTACAAGTTTGAACGCTTACGCTCGACAAAATCGACAAAGGGATTTATGTCAATGCAGTTGTATATACAGAGATATTCACAATGAGTCGTGCATATTTAATCTGAAAGGATATTATAAGCAACATATTGCGGACGTTTTTATGTAATTGTATTGTACAATGAGGTGCAATAGGAAAATCAACGACCATGGGAAAAGTGTTTTCATGACATAATTGTTTTGAGCTGTAAGGCCATCTCCGTGATACTACTTGAGGAACGCGGTGATGATGACAGTGACGCCGATGTAAAGTCACCTGATGGGTACCGATTTTTTTTCAATATTGGGTAGATTATTGTCAGTGGTGAATCTAGAAGAGCCACTTCCGAGTTCATTTAGCTTTGAAATCAGATTTTGTAAAAGAAGACTAGTAATAAAAATGAACTAAAATATGTGATTAAATAAATGTTCTACACAATGGTCTCAACGATTGTTTTGGGTTGATGTTATAGATATTTCACTTAGTCACTTTGTCACTTAGTGGAATGGAGAGGGAGTGAGTTCTAGCCGTCTCATTGGGTATTGTAGTTATATCATGACATGCCAAAAACATTTAACCCATGCAACCGGGGCTATAGTAATGACAAACCAAGGATCAATATCGGGGACTCTAACCCTCTATAGTCCGCTTCTATTTCAATTCCTGGACGCTGCGCTGCTCTGCGGATGAGCATATCATTTATAGGGGAATCGACACCTTCATACCAGGAATAACAAACATCGCAAATAATCGTACAACGCCGCTTGCAACAGTGTTCTGTCATGTCATTTCCCGTTGGCTATTGTCAGGGGAAAGCCCGAGGTAACGCAGTCCCTAACACAGCCCACACTCAACATTATTCTCATTGAACAGTCACATGCTTAAATAATGGTGATAGTCAACAAATGATCATTTGTTGACGTAGGATTGACTCCGAACAAATACCAATACAGTTGCCTTGAAGCGGACAAGGAAGTTTTCCTGAATGAACCATGAAAGTGTGTGTGTGTGTGTGTGTGTGTGTGTGTGTGTGTGTGTGTGTGTGTGTGTGTGTGTGTGTGTGTGTGTGTGTGTCTGTGTGTGTCTGTGTGTGTGTGTCTGTGTGTCGATTGTTATTGTTTTATAGTGCAGCCTACAAAAATACCATGCATGGATACCTACCAATGCAAAGACAATGTATACGGACTCCTTGTTTTATCCCATTAATGCCAAACGCCAAGCACAGTAACAAGTACCATCTTTCAGGGTAACAAGTTCCATCATTTGCTATGACGCCGCAAGGGGATCGAACCAACCACATTCTGCTCTCTGCTCTCCGCTCTCTATTCATTAAACTACGGTGGTGGTGATAACCACATCGGTAACCCACGATTACAGGTCTGGTACAGGTGTACCACAAGTACTAATCCGGGATTCGAAACCACAGTTAGCGGATCCTGCACTTAACATTTATAATGACAGTCACAAATCATCCGATATTGGCATGACAGTTATCCCAATTGAAGTAGGGCAGCACAAACGAGCTTTCAACGTTATGGAAAAGGCACACACATCTCAAATCTAAACGTCACATTAATAGCGTGTTTGACCATCCCCACGCCAAAACTCCCCGGCGCAGAGAAAAAGGCAGTCGTTAGATGATGTCGCGCGGGATACGTCGCAATTCTTCTTGGAGGGCTTGGATCAGTTCTTGTCGGGTGTCTGGAGGAATTGATCGCTCTCGAACACGACGATCCATGGCCTTCCAGAGGTGTTCTATGGATGACATGCCCGTGGAGCGTGCAGGCCACGGCAACACATTGGTGGTTGCAAGGAAGTTTGTCATGCTGATGAAGGACACCACGTGGCAGGCGTTGCAGACATGGAAGGACAGTGGGGCGAAGAATGTCGTCCACGTAACACTGAGCTGACAAATGTCCGAGAGCGGTGACCAGTGGTGTTCTTTCCTGCCCAAAAATTTCTCCCCAGGGCAAAACACCCCCTGCACCATACAGCACGACCTCCTGAACGCAACATGCCGTAGGTCGTTCTCCCCTTCGGTGGTAAACACGTTGTCTTCCAGCAGCTCTGAACAGACAGAACCGGTTTTCATCTGTGCCAACGACTTACAGTCCGGGCCGATCTGACGACAATGTTGCGCTGTCACTAACTGTCCTCTATAAGGTATGTAAGCATTACTTCCTTGCGCCCCGAATCGCCTGGCCACTGACGACTAACCAAATGCCTTACGGCATTCGTCGCTGATGACGTCACTGTTAGGAATCGGTTCCAGAGATGCAAAGTACGCAAGTACCGGACTCCATTGGGTGAAGTTACCCTGGTCTGCCTGTCCTTGGACTGTCTAATGTTTCCCCTGTCTGTCTGTAACGTTAACTTGCATCAGGATAGTTGCAGCAACACGGAAGTCAAAAAAACTTCAAGCAATTAAGGCATATGTGGCTCCCATCTGTATCATACCCAGGGCCCGCTCCAGTTGTTCGGGTGTCAGTTGTGTCATTTCTGTTTGGTTTTTTAATTTGTGAGTGTCTGACATGACGTCCGTATAATTTCTATACCCTTATTGCTCGGGTAGTTTCGGCATTGAGCATTGTTGTGTTTGGTATTGATTAAGTTTGAACTTGTGTTTTTCATTTTTTGTAATTTCATTTTTAAAGTTGAAAAGTTTCTTTTGGTCGTCAGATTAATCATACAGACGTCTCCTTTTCTCTCATCCAAACTGCTTCGTAGGATGGTGTAACTTTGGTAGAATTAATTCATTTTTCTTAAATCGAAATTTTCTCGTTATTTCGATTATTTTCCTGTTATTTCAGGTATATTTCAAAAGCTCGAAATTTCGATTTTGTTCTCGTTATTTCGATTACTTTCTCTTTATTGCAATAAGTCTCTCGAAATTTCGAGTTCTTGAAAATATACTTGAAATAACGAGAAAGTAATCGAAACTGCGAAAATATCATCGAAGTAACGATAAAAAAAAACTCGAAATTTCGCGAAAATAACAAATAATTGAAATAACGCGAAATTTCAATTTAAAAATATGTATATGCTACCAAAGTGACATCATTAGGCTTTCGTAGTTTTGCACTATAATACTTTGTTGTGATCAGTCTGTGAGTGTGGTTTTAGGCCGTTATGAGCAATATTTCAGCACTATAACGGCGGTCATCGGCGTGACGAGCGAACGCTTTTACCATCAGCCTTCCCCACCGCCTTGTTAAGTTAAGACATTGTGTTCTGCATCTTCCCGGGGCAAGGGTTTCAAGCCTTGCCGAACTAGGCTTGAATCTTGGGGCCGTATTTATCAAACAACAGAAGTCATAAATAAAACTTAAGTCAGTTAAAAAACTGTTTTATTGACTTTAGGTTGGTGGAAGAACTTCAGACATATCTAACAAAAGACTTAGACTTAAGTTTTGTCACTTTTTGACGTAACTATTAAGACTCACCTTGTTGGACTTCAATCATATATGTTTGACTTAAGTGACGTAAAACAAAATGGCTGCCAGACGTTATCCAAAAATATTTAATGAGAGAAGAGATGTACTACATTCATAGATGATAATGAACTGATACAGCGCTACAGATTTGACAGGAACAGTATTGTTTATATTTGTGATATCCTTGAGCAGGAGTTGAGACCCATAACACAGCGGAGTTGTGCCGTGTCCTGCGTTACGAAGGTGCTTGACACTTTGCATTTTGACCACAAGTGGGTTATGTCGGATGTTTGAGGGGAACCAGCTTTCAGTGAGTTGTCACCTGTCGGAGATGGATCCTAACACAAATTGTGCGTCCTCTCCAAGGACCACAGACAAACTACAACAGGTATAAACATTACTTCGTTCAGTTCACTACGAGCACTAAGCAAGAGTGACTTCCCCTGGTTAGGTGGAATACTATCTCAAACATAAAAACGAAACGGAAGAGTTACACGTATTATTCAGGCAACATTCCGTTTAATTCCTACTTAAGTGTCTTAAACATTGTGTGTGGTGTGGTGTGGTACAAGTGTGGTAAGATTTTGTAAGTAGCAATTCGGTTAAAAAATCATGCATGATTAAATATTCATTAGAAATAAATCTTAATTATTTTATCTCATTTCTCTTTTAAGTATGAAAAAATACTAGTGTGAAGCATTGATTCTATGAAATATAGCCACACACATAATAAGAAACAGCAATAAAGATTGGCACTACTTCTATAGTTCTTGTCAAACTGACCTACATATCAACTCAAATGAAAAACGCATCAAATTACACTAAACACGTCCCATTTTGATTCTGGAAACCCAATAGTCCAGAAACTCTATGGAGTTTGCCCACTCTCGGTCAAAGGTATTTACAAAATTAAACATGCTGTTTTCATGGGAAAATACTAAGGAAGGAAAAATGAAAATAAAATTGTTCAAAAACTCAATATTTACACTATGTCGCCCATGGGCGAAGTGTGACCTATGGGCCTGCCCATGGGCGAAGAGTGGCCAATGGGCAAGAATATCTTCCTTTACTCAAAACTCATGTTTTTGTTTCGCAAATACATAAATGTATTCCTTCAAGTATCATGACAAAACAATTTACTCATTTGAACTTAATTCAACAATTTTATAGCGATATTGAAATGTTTCGCCCATGGGCGAGAAAACGGTTTGGCCCATGAGTAGTCCCATGTTACATTCCTTATATCAGCTAACGACCCTGTTTGTGAAAATATGCACCAGACATAAGATTGGAAGACCAATTAAATCAATTTTAAGACCGCATAGACCATAAAACCGAATAAAATATGTCTTGGTATCATCTCTTGTGTATTAGGTGATGGTAATGACCTGAAATGTTATAACGTTAGATTAGGAAGGAGAAACATTAAAGTATTTTATAATACTTGGGAACATGAGCAATAAGATGTAGCAACATAAACATGCATAAAAGGGTATAGGGAAAATGGTTAAAACAACAAATTGAAAAGGATTTTATTGAACTAAACAACTTGCCTGAACACAAGCGGTACCCAAACTTGTTTGACAGTTTTTAGTGTGTTGAATTGTAGACTGTTGAATGGGACTCATGTGTAGGGTACACATATCTATTGTGAGTTTTATACTCTTTCTATTTTTGTGTTTGTATCATTTCTATTTTCGTACATGATATGACTTCATTTATATCTTTGGCTGCTCTGTTTATAATTATATGTGAGGGGCGGTCGGGTAGCCTAGTGGTTAAAGCGTTCGCTCGTCACGCCGAAGACCCGGGTTCGATTCCCGACATGGGTACAATGTGTGAAGCCCATTTCTGGTGTCCCCCGCCGTGATATTGCTGGAATATTGCTAAAAGCGGCGTAAAACCATACTCACTCACTCACTATAATTATATGTTCGAGTAGCTGTCTGTCGCTCATAATTTGATATAGTTCGGCCTCGCTATTGCATCTCTTGAATACAACAGACAGCGGATCTAACTGCAATTCTTGTTTTAACCAAGCTCGGACTTGACATTCCAGTAACTGGATTCAGGTTAATTGCATGATATGCATACCTCGTCATAGTGACTGATGTGAATTCCTCAAAGTTTTGTTTGTTTGTTAGTTGTTTAACGCCGCAATCAGCAATATTCCAGCTATATGATGGCTGGCTGTAAATAAACGAGTCAGCACCAGACAATCCAGTGACTGACATTATGAGCATCGATCCACGCAATTGGGATACGATGACTTGCATCAACCAAGTCAGCGAGCATGACCACCCGATCCCTTTACTCGGTCGCCCTCTTACTCCAAGGATTGGTTGATGAAGATCTGTGCTAGCCCAGTTCTTCACGGGTCCATTGACGCAAGGATTTGTTTAACGTCATTCCGACAGCATACGATGCCAACTCAACAATGGTACTCAATGTCTCCTCACAGTTGTTGTTGCTGCTTTGCATTAAGTATTAAAGAGGTCGCCTTCTGCCTAGGCAATTTCGGCTGACCTGTCCCTCTTTGGGACTCCTGTGTGTGAGTAGGGTACACATATCTATTGTGAGTTTGGTGTTCACAAAATTCTGTTTTTGTATTGATATGATTTCTATTTTCTTATATTGATATGATTTCATTTCTATCCTTGGCTGCTCTGTTTATACACGTTCGAGTAGTTGTCCATCTCTCAAAAATAGAGTTAGTTTGGCCTTCGCTATTGCATCTCTTGGCTTTAGGAGATCTATGACAGATAGCCGATCTAACTGCAATTCTTGTTTTAACCTAGACCGGGCTGGGGCATGGTCTTGACATTCTAGTAACACGTGATCAATGGTTTCAGCCTGATTGCAAGATGAACAAACTTTGTCATAGTGCTTTTTGTGACTTAGTCTGAGGCGTGAGATAGCAATTTCAATTTTCCTTTCATTTGAGTATGAGTTTGGCTTTTGTTGGACCTTGGGTTGAATTTTGTATAGCCATCTGCCGATCTTACTTGCGTCCCATTGGGCTTGCCATCTTTCTGCTATGGAGGCTTTGATTTTTCTTTGATTGTTATCTCTAGTTTACTGAAGGGAATAGGCTGTATATCCGCTTTGTCTAGAGCTAGCTTCGCCAGTGAGTCTGCTTTTTCATTTCCATGAATATCTATGTAAGAGGGGATCCAACACAGCTCCACCTGTTGCCCTTGGTGCGATAGTTTTGTATATTCGTATAGAATATTGTGGACTGTGTTTGGCCTGGAGTTTGAGTTCCTGCCACTGATGGCCTGAAGTGCACTTAGCGAGTCTGTAAGGACGACTGCCTTTGCTTCCGGATGTTCCGGTATGAGTTTGAGTGCATGATGAATTGCCTCCAATTCAGCCGTGAATACTGACTGACCATCAGGCAAGCGAACTGAATGTGCTTGGGGTTTGGAGCTGTGGATATGGATCCCGTAACCAACACTGTTGTTGATAGGATTCTTGGATCCATCAGTGTATATATGGGCTCAGCTGTAACCCTTTGTAGTGACTTTCTGGGGGCTGAATTGTGACTTCGAATGAGTTCACGTACTAATATCCCAGATGGCTTTAGTGAGGGATTTTTTTCGAGCTAGGGCTTCATCTCGAGTGTTTTTGTCTTGCCACAACTTTTTAACCAAAGGGTGTGATGTTCGTCCCCAGAATGATAATATTGCCTGCTCTCTTCTTAGTTTCAATGAGTCGTGAGATGGCAATCCTCAAAGTAATAAAGTACGGAACTTATAGTACATGTGCGATTATTGTCAGGTTAGGGAGATGTTTAATCTATATAACGTGTTATTATTCTCCTTACAATGTATTTAATGAAATTAATGCAAAACAAACTCAACGGTTAAAAGGTTTCATTGAAAATACTACTCCTGGTCTTGCATCGTAAAACACCCGCAACCCGACACGGATCAAACGCAACATACGAACACAATCATAATCTGGTTAATCTGTATCACTCGATCAGTTGGAGAAGCCTATTCTGCCCGCAGTATGACAGTATGGGGCAGCTCAGTAATTAGTAGACAGACAGACAGACAGACAGATTGTATATTTGAGTCTCACCTAACAAAACTAATTACATAGATACATATAACAGGACACATAAGTGTGTTTTCTTACAACCTTGGAGAAGAGACGTGAGATATAAACCAACATAAAAAGATTTTGCTGGTAAACAAGGCACCTCTGCAAAATGTAAACTCCATTTTTTCCATAGATTATAAGCACTCTTTTACTTGTCGACAGTGGCTGGTGCTTTTGATTTTTACACTATTTCTGGCATTTTTCCTGCTTAACTTATCAAATCCTCATAAACCAAGGAATCTTTCTCCTTCCAGATGCCCAGACCAAACATATCTGCAATATTAACATCAACTTAAACTAATTCTAATGGCCAGAATGTATCTGTTGAATGAATCAAACATAGAAGCTTTACTTCCACCTCCAACAGTAGTACTGCCTTTAAGTAGTAGCATATCTGCAACAAAATGCCAAAATGACACAGAGGGTCACATAGGTACAACTATAGTTGTAGGAGCCTTGTTACTCATAACGAATTTGATTTTTTTTTAAACCAGATGTACAGGTTTTGTATAGCCCAGTTGTTGTCTCTTTCCCACTGTTGTGTAAACGCATCAACTGCCTCAGCACCGGTAACCCAAAATCTGGAATTAAATCTTACCAACTTTGTATTAATGTGATTTGCGAATCTGTCCACCGAATATGGTCCCCATCGTGCATCCAGAATCCTGAAAATTGTATTTGGAACTCTCCAATCATCAGAATCTTAAAATCTGCTTAGAGCATCAGCTTTCTCATTTTGACCTTGGGATCCAACTGCACTTCAATGAAATATTGTGCATACAAGCTGTAACGAAAATTGACATAGCCAGTTTCTGTAAATGCGTTTTAAAACTACCACATGTTGCGATATGACAACAAGGCTTGCTATCTGTAAACCATTTTATGGTCTTATTACGCAGTATTTTGAAAATGCAATCAAAGTTAATTCCACAACTTTCATCTCTCTCCATGTTGACCTGTGCTTAGCTTGATCCAAATCCCAGCTGTATTGAAAAATGTAATCATTATGTTGTATATAGCCAGCACAGCGCAAATCACTGGCGTCTGAAAATACTGAAATCAATAGACCATAATGCTAACACAGATTCCGACAGTTCAGAAGGGAAACATTGTCCCTCCAAAACATAAGTTCATAGACGCACTCAGGATTATCTAACCTAATCATTCTGTCCCAGGATACTGACCTCTGAATTTCGGTGTGCATCTGTCTAGTCAATAGCCTGCAGACAGCTCCCATAACTGGAGATAGAGATATGACCTTCCCTGTCAAACTAGCCAAGCTTCGTGATGTAAAACGTGGAATCATGCAAGGAACCCTGCGAATCTAGTCCTGACATCTTCCAATTTTATAGATGGAACAGATAGGATACCCAAGTCTAGATCCAAGATAAAGCCAAGCCACTCTAGTCTAGTTTGAGGATTCCATATAGACTTTTCTAAATTGTAAACGAAACCGGCTCTGGTTAAAGTATTCTTAACCATAAATGAGTGTTTTGTATGTCTTCTCCCTCCAACTCTGCAACTACGGCCCAACCTGACATGGATCTGTCGGCTAACCTGATATGTTTGTTTCGCTTGTGTAACTCTGAAGCAAGACTTTCAAGGGAATTTGAATATTCAGAATACTTATAATGTTTGATATATCTGAAGGCTGAATCTATTTTCTCCAAAAGACCACAATTGAATTTATCCTGCAACTGATTTCCTTTAAATTTGAAAAATGGTATTTCAAAATCTTTGCAAGCTCTTTAAAGGCAGAAAGTGATCTTTGTTCTGACTCTTTAATTATATCACGTTTGAATGTTTTTAGTTTGCAATCCATATATTCTTTGAACTATTGAAAAGTTTCATAACCTTCAACAGGATCCCTTGGTCTGTCAGGCTGAATTTCCTCGGCAGCTTCGAGGTGGGATGACAGAGAAGTTCTCTGTTGCTCCATTTGATAGCAAATTGTAAAATCTGCTCGCCTGTGTAATGCGAAGACCTCGAATGGTTCAACACAGTCAGTGAACACTACACGTCACCTTCCTCACTTGATTCCGTGACACCACATTCACGTGCAATGTACCTGGCTGCGGCAGGCAAACTCTTACCATCGCTTTCTGGAATACATGGCCTCCTTAATGAATGTTCCAAGTGGTGGAAGGATTACCATAGACTTCAAGGTAAGAAGGTTATTTGGTGTCAGAGGTTCTGGAGAGGACGGATCGCACAGAATGTCAACAGTTAAGGGTCTGCTGTTTGCAAAGGCAGCAGTTTCTCACATCACAGTACAGAGGGATTCATCATTCAAAGTTATGAAGTAAAGCAGTTATCACATTTCTTGCAGTTCTAATCTGCCTCTCCCAGACACCACCCATATGGCTTGCATATGGTGGGTTACACTTGAACTCAATGAAATCACAATCTCTCTGTAATCGGAATTGTCTCACTTTTCTTTGATCAAGATTTGTTAGAACACAATACAGATCGTTCTTTGCCCCTACAAAGTTAGTACCTTGATCGCATCTTAGTTGACGTATCGGACCACGCACTTACAAAAAGCGTCTAAGGCGTTGATAAATGAGTCTGTACTCATTGACACAACAGTTTCTATGTGTATTGCTCGGCAACACATGCATGTGAACAGAATACCGAATCGCTTTAATTCCTTTCTCCCTTCCTTTATATAAAAGGGTCCGAAACAGTCTACTGCACTGAAAGAAAATGGAGGAGCTTCTTCTGTCCTATCAATGGGAAGATTTGACATCTTCTGGACTTGAGCCTTGCTCCAGAGATTCCTACACGAAACATATTTTGAAATGTAGTTGGTCACACCTGAGCTATTGACCTTTTTCACACTTCGCTACTTCCGGTTTGAAAGCGAGGCTTGGAGAGCAGAAGGTGAAGGCTGGATAGCACATGAAACACATGGAGATGTCAACAAGGCATGCAATCGGGACAAACTGTGACAATTTAACCATCCCGGTACATTTATCGTAAGTATTGAACATTATTCTTATTGACAAACTATTCTACTGTTATCTGGTCTCCTTACCGATATAAATTTGAGTCTGGCCGTTCTGTTGTGATTTCAATTTAAAATATCCATGACCACCTGGTAACTCCCAGTGCAGTTTATGGTAGCTGAACAGACTTAAAACAAATTCTACTGAAATCTTTTAAAAAATAATTCATTGTTTACACACCATTAAGCCAAACTATTTATTGTGAGTTTAAATAACTTTGCGGGTTGTATTTGAAGTCGAAATATCGACCTTTTGACCATATCTAGATATATGTCAGAAACTAACTAAATTGATATGTTGATATAATGTATCAAATTGTAACCTACTGAGAATTTACAATCGTAACAAATCAGAAGTTTGCATTCGTTGTATATTTGATGAAAATTTTAATGGACTCAAATGCATTCCAATAAAATATTAGACCTCTAGATCTACTTGTGCTGTTGGGATTGTGAACAGTTGTTATTTTGATTGTCAATGTTGACAGATTAGATAGCATGAGGTGTAATATTTCTACTGAATTATTACATAAAGGGTGTGTTAATATTTAAAGTAAAGTACATTTTGATCTGCAATTTTGGGAAAAATTAATATTTCTACCAAAATGATATTTACTTTACTGTACCAATTTAATCATGTCATGAAATGGACAAAAACCCAACTAATAATGTCCAGTAAATGTTCAATCTACATGTGATCTTTATATAATTTACAGAAACAGTTAACTCTTTAACAATTTGTATTCAAATATTTCAAATGCATAAACTGATATTGACATTACTAAAAACTTAAAGTATAAAAATAATTATTTTTAATTCCCATGCGTATTGCAATCATAACTCATTTATTCCCTTTGTTTAATTGTGAAACCCATCTGGTTTTATGTCCACAAACATGTTTTGAAACTTTTAAAACAAAAAGATATTTTTGGGTGCAAGCAATTGCCATGTATTATTGATTATTAACCATATCAATTTATACATAAGAATATAGTTGTGCTTACTGTGTCATTTTGCAATAATTTTATTGTTATGATGTAATATTTTACTATTGTTAACAATCTTTAGAACTTTAGTTTATTTCAATCACGTCAAGTGGTGTGATCATTTTGATATTTTTTTATAAGTCAATCAAAACGAGAAAAATAAAAAAATATAAATACATAGAAGAAATTTGTTTTCCTTGTCAAATTACGATGATAGCATGAATTTATCTCATGCTCCTTGTATAGCATGCTCCTTGTGAAAATTCATTCCATTTCTTCTTCGAATGTACCTTATAAGATGATTTTAGGGAGACATTACTGACAGCTATCGATAATCTTGGAGGACAAAATACTCTACATAGTATTCTTTTTGGTGATTCAAACTTAGATGTTTTCCTGAATACAAAAATATTCTTGTCTGTACACAAATTTATAGAAACGACTAACAGATTCAGTAGCTAGCATATTATTGTTTCCAAACTGTTAATCATTAATATTGTTAAATCTATATACAACACTAAAATGTATAATATTAGGATATGTATGAGATGCACACTGTCTTCACTTTCCAGCACATTGTACATATCCTTCATATGAGCACTGTATATATATTGCGCACTATGTTTCCACAATGTAAAGCTTCAACTGTAAATTGTTCATTTTCATTATGCAATACTATGTATAACTGTATATAGGGAGAAGGCGGTAATAAGTGCTGCCCTTTGTCTTTTTGGACAATAAAATATGTTTAATAATATTTCATCTTGTGATCTGACAAAGTTAATATAAAAGGTTTATAAACAAGGTTATTGAAGTAGGCATATTATTATATATAGAATTATTCATTTCAGGCCAGCAAGTCAACACAATGAAGTACTAGTATCCGGTGACGGATGTCTGGAGGAGCTTTCTGCTGACAGTAACACAATGGTTACAATGTGCGTCCTGTCAAAGGACGAGGAAGTGAAAAGCCTTATTCACTCACAAATCAACATGGCCAATATTTATCGGACACTGAAAAAGCACATTGTACCATTTGTTTACAAGCAAGAAAATTATTTTCTCCTGGAATTTAATTAGGTGCTTTTGACTGACAAAGACACCCAGTCCATGTTAAGTTTTGAAAACTTATATTGTGAGAAATAAAGATATGAAAATTTTGGTTTGTTTTTCTTTGTCAAATATGAGAAATCCAGATTGTTCCATCAACATAATTTGTACCGATACATATATTTTATCTTGGCTTGATAACCAATTGAAGTTGATTCTTTTTATCTTTTGTTATTTTATCTGTACTCATATCTTATCAAGACATTTTCAAACTATTCAGGATAAATGTATTAGTAGCTTCCTTTTGATATACAATTACCTTTCATCATACAGGATTAGGTGAGGGTGTTCAAGAAGTTGGTAGTTGTATCAATTCTTATATTTCTTCAATTTCATGCATTATTTATATTTATCAATTTTTAATTTCCTTTTAACTTATTTTAAACAGTTCACACATTATTACTTTTGTAGTGCACGGTGCAATCTCAATCGGCAATAATCAGTTAAGTAAGTGATGTTTGAAGAACAAGTAAAGTATCATCTGTCATTGTACACGCTGAATAGGGTTATCGCCCCTTCTGAATATTTATTTTGACACACGAATTATTTTCATAATTAACATTGTAATATGTTAAAATGAAAATCATAGCAGAAAAAGTGTTTTTTGTCAACTGGACTCATGGCAAAACGATAGTGCGTTGTGCAGCAAACACCACTATGAAACGTGAAATAAACATGATCTCAATCTTGATCTAGAGTTCGCCAAGCCACGCATTGACTGAGCAATTTTGCAAAAGTACACTGACGTGTTTCATGTTATGTGGTTTATTTACAATAGAAAACTTCTGTCATTGAATGTACAGTCACATTGTACCTATATGCCGACGAGGTTATGATAAAACAATCTATTTCTGAAATACGTATCTCGAAATGCACCTTTCGATTCACTTCCGGGATCCTGACAGCAAAATGCTAATTCCAGTGTATAACAGGTATATTTTAGTTGGACCTCATAATTTAATGTGAAATATCTTCTGTATTATATACAGAGGATACCATTTTTTGTTTGTTTGAAATGTCGATCATTGAAATGCACAACATGCTGTCTATTCCCAATGAGCTGATGCGACTCTCACTGCATGGAGCTATGCTCTCCAAGCCTCGTTTTCGATCCAAGATGGTGAAAGTGTGAAAAAGGTCAATAGCCTATAATCTAGTATCCACTTGATCTGATCTCCGCTTGTTCAATTTCTTTGACTAGGACTGAACCAGCTACTGCTTCACAATTACTTTGTTTACATTTCAGAGGCTTTCATTTCAAATTCAGACAGTGAGCAACATCACGCTTGGCACGGAAACAGTCAGAGAAATATTCCAAGCGATGAAGTATTGAGTATGGAGGGCTGTTTTCATCTGTCTTACAGATAAGTACCACAGATTTCTCTGCTTTCATTTCAGGGTCATCAGCTGCCACGAAGCATTCAGAAGCAGAGTCTGGTGATGGAATTTCCTTTTCCCAAAGGAAGTCTGGGCCACTTAAACACTTGGATGTCAACAGTTTGTTGACAGTTAAACCTTTGGATGCACAATCAGCAGGGTTGTCAGATGAACTTACATGATGCCACTGTTCAGGTGATGTTTTGTGTCTGGTCTGTTGGATACGATTGACTGTCAGTCCAGTAAAAGTTTTGCACTTCGGCGAGATCTAATTCATGAGTTAGGAATTGTCCAACTTCGACTGATGTAAGTACAAAGGTTAGTTCCAATCTCGGAACAGTGACGGATTTGATTGGCGCAACCCGTGCCTTACCTATTATAATGTACCTGTTCATATCCATTCATTAATCGGAGGTTGTAGCACTGTCCACAACCAGTCATACTTGCGTAAGAGAAGTGATGCAATTCTGTTGCAATAACATTCCCAAAGTCATGTGGTTTCACACATCTCGGAGTTCTCAAATCATGAAGTGATTTCAAGTCTGTTTTCCAAGCATTCCATGCCTTGAGGATACCATCAGATACCGGAGTGTCCCAATCATACTGATCCTTACACAACTCATGAAGAATCGCTTTACTCCCGAGAATAACTGGGGCTAGTAGTCCAATTGGATCAAAGTTGGAACTAACCATTGACAATATTGTGCGTCTTGTGACAACTTTGTCCTGGTGACTGTCAAGTTGTATCTGATACATGAAGCAGTCCGATTCTGCACACCACTGTACGCCTGAAGCTCTTTCTGTTGGCAAGGCGTCACAATTAATCTCAATGTCCTGAATACTACTTACATGGTCCTCAGGCGGTATAGCTGACATGACTTCCTTAGAGTTGGAGTTGAATTTAGGCAAATGAAGGCCTTTCATTGCACATACACTCCTGCTTTCAATAATGAGTGTCACTGCATCACAGGGTGTAGGAACAGAACACAATCCGTCATCGACATAGAAGTCATTCTTGATGAACTGTGCTGTGGCTGTGCACATGGTCTGGCACTGTTTGCTTAAGTGCAAAGTTCAGCGCCGAAAAGATGAACTTTCATTCGGAATTTGACAACTTGATCCTTAACGATCCCATTTCTCCACCAAAGGAACCTTAGATAGTCCCCATGTTCCTTGTTGACAAAAAACTGGTGAAACATTTGTTTCACATCACACATCAACGCAACAGATTCAAGCCTAAATCTGCAGATTATTGGTTAAGTCGGGTCCTTTCAGGAGACATTTAAGCACTTGCCATTGTATCTGTCACTACAGTCGAAAAACGATTTTATTTGGCTTCTTAGGGTGATATACCTCATGGTGCGGAACATACCATTTGTCACATGCATGTAGTTCACCTACAGGAACTTCTTCTGCATGTCCACCTTTAATCATGGCATTTATGAAGGCAGAGTAGTCACTCTGGAACTTTGGATTTCTACAGAAACGTGACTTTTGTCCATCAAGTCTTTGAAATGCCATCCTCTTGTTATCTAGAAGCTCTGTAGCTCCAGTCTTGAATGGAAGCGGCATTTCACAATGACCTTCTGCTGCATGAATGCCTTCTTCCATCGGTTTCATGAATATCCTATCATCATGAGAGATGTTGGAAGCATTGAAGTTATTCTCATTAAAGTCAACAGAGAACATACGGATCACATCATTTGGAACAAACTTCTCCTTGACAGGTGTTCTGTGAGATAGATAAACTTCGGATGGCAGACGTAGCTTGAGCGGAATTCCCCATGACATCACTCTGTGACTGATGCCAATTGAATGGGAGTTCTCAATTTGTGTTTGATCAAAGATACCGACCACACCCCATCCTAGGTCGGTACGTTGTCCATATGGTTGACCTTCCTGAACCTTCCTGGTGCGATGACCTCGCCAGGTAAATAATAATAAATGCATTTATATTGCACCAGATTCCATTCACCAAGTGGATGCTCATAGAGCTACACTATTATTACCCCGGTCAATGGATCAGTGAGCACTCGATTTTCATTCGAGTCACCTTGGGGAGTATACAACCCAAGCTGCCTGTGAGGAGCTAGAAGGTTAACAGCCACATAACCATCTCATCCTACCGGGTACCCGCTCACTGCTGGGTAAACAGAGGCACATTTCGAACAAAGTCACTTGCCTAAGGAGACACCACATGTGGTACATGTGCTTCAGTGTGGGGCAGGACCGAAGCCCTAGAAACTCTCAGGAGTCAAGCTGCTGAACGTGGTCACCCATCCAACTACTCTCCGAGACCGACGTTGCTTACCTTCACCTGATTTGTGATATGTGCGCTGCGCACAGGACCACGTGCCACCAGGTATTACTGCATGTGGGCACGTGCCACCAGGTATTACTGCATGTGGGCAATTATAGCCTAACAATAGACCGATGTCAACATCATATGTTGGCTTCAATACATCACACAGTTGACGTAAGTGTGACCATGCTTGCACTTTGTCAGGGGTCGTAATATAGTCCTTATTGGCTGGTATCACATGCCTTGAATATGTTCAAGGGAGACCAATCCTGAACACATTGTCCATTCCTCGAACTTGAAGACCTCTAACCTTCTCGCTTCTGACATGGGTATTTGCTGAAGTCATTGTAGAGAGCAACAGATTAACTGGTGTTGGGTATCCAGCAATGCATTGTCAACAGTTCATTTGACGGATAATCGGAATGAGATACCCACACGGGTAAAATCATGGAGCACTTATCCAAAGAATTGCTTACATTACTGAGATGGCTAATACTTTTCAGCTTTGTCTCCTCAAAAGGTTTAGGGAGATCACCATGTAACATAGTAGCATGAAGACGTGAGAATGTTTTACATGTTAGCCTGTTCTGACAAAACTTTGGAAGATGTCCTGGCTTGAGTCATCCAAAGCACACTTGACATTCTATGACGAACTGTTTTCTTTCAATCAAGGGTTTAGACAACAATGTCTTACAATCATCAAGCTTGTGTTGACCTTTACAGAAAAGGCGAGTTTCAAATTTCACATTTAATTTCTTGTCTAATTTACTCGTGGCAGTGCTTAGAGATGAATCTTTCAGATTTATGACGAACAATGTACCATGTAGTTTAGCTGTCTGATGCTGTGACGATGCACGAGTGTTCCGGGGCTTGTTCTCATGTTTCGATTCCAAGGGAAAGGAAGTGACAGGATCACACATTATTTCTGCTTCCTTTGCAATGAAAGTCACACATCTTGAGAATTTAGGAAACTCTGATGTCTGTTCCCTATATTCGGCGACTTTACGTCTCCAACAATTGAGGAGCCAATCAAGTAGCTTCTGAATAAGCTTACGATTTTCACGTTCATCATTTAGGATGTCTAGTGATCTGACGCTTGACGTTGCTGTTTCACACTGTCTGAGAAAGTCTACGTAATGCATTACCATCCCTTGATGGTAGTTTTGGCCATGAATCTAGACGGTCACGAAACGCACCTCCAATTATGAAATGGTTTCCAAAACGTTCATCAAGCAATTTGATCGCCTCACAGAATGCATCCTCTGACGATAAAAGAAAAAAAATCCATCAACAGCATCTTTGGCTTGTCCGACAAGATAGCGTTGCAAATAATAGATTTTTTCACCTTCAGGAATACCTCGCCTCCCTTTGAGGACATTGAATGCACTTTTCCATTGTAGGTACATTAGAGGGTCCCCAGAGGAAGTTCCTGGCTCTGGTGGAGGTAAACGCCAAATGTCATCTGATTTGCTGTGGTCTTGATTAAATCTTCTTTCTCTGAGTGGAACGTTTTGACTGAACAGAACATTTTAAGAGTCTTGAACGTTTCTAATCGGAACAGATTCCATGTCTACATTCACAATCTCACTT
This sequence comes from Haliotis rufescens, assembly GCF_023055435.1. Lineage (NCBI taxonomy): Eukaryota > Metazoa > Mollusca > Gastropoda > Lepetellida > Haliotidae > Haliotis > Haliotis rufescens. The sequence continues at coordinate 2,289,488 of NW_025963990.1, forward strand.
TTGACACAGGACTCATGTAGAGTTTTAATTTCACTTTGTGTAGGATTTTCAACCTGAACTGAGTCAATATAATTTTGTACAAACATGTTTTTTTCCATCCGGACATAAAGCAGGAGAACGAAGAGAATCCTCAATTGCTTCACTTTCTAGTTTCTCTACAGCTTCTGATTGTGCCATAGCCATAAATAATTTCATTTCAGCCTTGACACCTTTCAAGCTCAGCTCTCTTTTGATTTTCAACTTCAAGAAATTTCAATTTAGTCTTAAATGCTTCAGCTTCGGCCGTAGCAGCAATTAATTTTGGTCTCATACAGTTTTGACATATTCAACATTTTTGATGACTTAGTCTTTCAGCGAATTTCCGTTCACTCAAACCAAATTCAAGTTCACAGAGTTTATCATGCACGGATTTAATTCACTCAAAATGTTTTGTTTCAATTTCGTCAAATTTTGCAAGGAAATGTTCATCAGAATAATTGAATTCAGTTAGTTTCCCATGTTCACTACACACAATTGCCATACGGTCTTCGAAACAGTCACGTATTGAACGCAGTTCAGATATGTCCACACTGTCAGATACTAACTTCATGACGCTACTCGCCTGCCGACGCCATGCAGCTGGTGCAGATTTGAAACGTTTCAAACATAGTTCAATCTTATTATTGTGTAGGTTTAGTCGCACGGCTGCTTAAATCGTCATTACAATTGTTCATATTGTCAATATTCATATCCATGCTGACACTATTGAAATTCAACTTACTCCCGGTAAAAGTTCTTTCCACTCAAACGATGTTTTACTATAATGTTTTCTAAAACTCTGAACGGAGAAAATGAGTATTCATGATGTTTATTATACAGAATTTCTAATATAGAGAAACTCACAGTTATCCCCTGAAATCCCAAATACATCTTGACGGAATGTGGAAAAACAAAGGCCTTTCTCACTGGAAAACATGGTACGCGCTACATACCCCAATGGAGCTAAAAATACTTGCAACGAACGAGGAGAAACAATAAAGCACTACTAAAATATCGCACTGATACTGGCTACCATTACACATAATATAAACTAGCTACAAGAATAATCGCAAAGACCAATGAAGAGCAAGGCTTGGTTTATTTCACGATAAAACATTGTTCTATCACAACGTCATTTCCATACATTCGAGCATACGCTCACAACTTGAATACGTCGTGATTATTAAACGATTCTATTAATGAGAGGGTAGTGAGCTGTTCCCCTCAGTCGTGGCTGAGCTACGCAGATACACGCAATGGCCGAACGACCGCATCTAAAAGTAGGCGAGATATGGTTATCTTTAATCAGGAAATGAACGACGGGAGGGAGTTGTTTATCGTACAATAAAACACTCTGGGAGTCATCATTATTCATACATACGGATATATATTATTGTGCTTGTAAATGAAATCAACATCCTTAAAGAGGCTACAAATAATGTTGATATCTCATATAAGAAATAGACGACTCCTGGTCGTTATTTATCGTACAATAAAACACTACAGGGAGAATAAATCCCCTCGTGGTTCCTTCTCCCAACACTCTTCTATTGTACCAAAAGCAGCTCACGCTTGTCGTGCATTTCTTTAATAAAGTACGTGAATACACAAATCGGGATTGTAACAAAGTACCCACTCCATACATATTTCCACAAGGCTAAACCCTGACAGCGTTTATGCGAGGAAACACGGCATGTCAGTGTCACCTGTATCGATCAAAGCACGTCAAGCAATAAGGAAACAAAATTAGCGCTCCCTTATCATAGCAGTGAGTATTTCCCTGAAATCTACTTTCTGTTCAACGGACCTAGCGGCTGCCACAAGTATGTACAGAGGCGGGAGGAGAACGGCTCAACGTGGGCAAGGTATGGGTTGTAACGCATTCAATTTCCATCAAACGACAACAAGCACGAGCGTCCATAGCCGAGAACCGAGATTGAGTCCTACAGTCAAGACATGACACTAAATCACTTAATGTAGGGTGGTGTCTTTACTGTAGGACCCAATCGCGTCTCTCAGCTAGAGCGTCCATTATTATGGTATAGTTCGTGGGTTGATATTTAGGTTATACATATTTGTTAAAGGTAAGATTTGCGATATGGCAGTCTTTTGAGAAATTTATTTTATGTAATAAGTGGAAGTTCAGCATGTGTTTAGGTACGTGTAGACAGATGCGCAATTTACAAGGAAAGTCACTCTATGGCAGCCATATGGATCGCTAAGGCGGGTGACCTAGTGGTTTCCATATTCGCTCGTCACCACGAAGACCTTGGTTCGATTCCCCAAAGTGAAAACCCTTTTGTTATTTCTAAAATTGTAAAACTATACTCACTCACTCACTCACTCACTCACTCACTCACTCACTCACTCACCATCGACACGTACATGATTGTAAGGATGTGCTACACAGTGTGTGGTGACTATGTTGTGGCTCTAACAATCCGAGACGAAGGAAGCAACCATGTGTTTCTTGTTACAAATACTTGGGATTATTATTCTCTAGATCACTACTATGGTCTGTTCATGTTAATAGTGCATCAACTCAGGCAAAAAAGGTTCTGTGTGGAATTATTAAATCCATATATATGTTAAATTCATTACCCAATTCTATTGTATGGCTCTGAAGTTTGGGGTGTTAATAATTACGAAGAAATAGAAGTTGTACAAATGTTTGCCTGTAAGAGATTTTTATGTGTTAAGCAGTCATCCGCAAACCAAGTTGTCAGAGAAGAATGCGGAAGATACTCAATGTGCATTTTTGCATTTAAACGTGTTGTTAAGTAATGGTGGAAAATAATTAATATGCCTGAATCACGTTTGGTAGAGAAATGTTATAACTTATTATTGTTAGACTGTAGCAATGGTAAAACTAACTGGGCATCAAAAGTAAAACACATCCTATTTTCTTCTGGTTTGGGTTACATATGGAAACAACAATTTATAAATAATATCTCCAGCTTTCTGTCGGAATTTATACTCCGTCTAAAATTATCTTATGAACAAAATTGGCATGCAGCTCTTTCATCAAGCTCAAAATCATCTCTTTACAGTTTATTCAAAACAAATTATATTTTGGCTTAGAAACATATCTAAAAGAATTATCAATTTTCAAATATAGAAGTGCCCTTGTGCAATTTGGATGCTGTTCCCAACAGCTCCGAATTGAGACTGGGAGGTATAAAAAAGTTAAAATCTGAAAGGTTGTGTCTGGCTTGCAATCAAAATCAAATTGAAGATGAATTTCATTTTATAATAATTTGTGATCGATATGTACATTTAAGACGAAAATATATACCCAAAAAAGTTTTACCTGTACCCCTCCATACATACGTTTAATAATTTAAATAATGTATTAATCATTCAAAATATATCCATATTCATTTACAAAGCAATGAAACTACGTCTTGTTTAAATCACCTGACATTTACTTTTGTATTCTAATGTTTCTCTCTCACTGTATATTCTGTAATGTATAATGGGCCTGTGGCCTACAATACCTAATGAATAAAGACTATATATAGTTGCCGTATACGGTGTCATATTAGGTTAGCAGAGGCGTCAGCCCAAGTTTTTCTGCTAACCTAATATGACACCATATACGGCAACTAAAGACACCATAACTAATAATGTATTTTCCGTTGAATATTTTACGTAATTTGGTAAGATTAAACATTGGGTCGTTAAACATTAGGATCAAAGGTTCAGCCACATTTCTTGAAATGTGTACATCAGACAACAATGGTAGATTGGAATATGAAGTACCCTCAACAATGGCTGGCCGAATGCCGTGCAAGGTGAACAATTGCAGCGACTTAAGTTACCCTCTCGTCGTGTACGGTGTACAAAAGCCAATGGTTGAATCACCGGCTACGTCTTTTATGCCATATTCAAATGCGGGCAAGCTGCTCTCGTCATTCAATCGCCGATGTATAAAACGTCTCTATAAACGTAACCCACGACAAGTTAGTTACATCTTATCAAATATTTGTTTCAGGGAGTATCAGCAGATCACAAAGAAATGCATGGGTATATCAAGTTCCTGAAGGGGAGGATACATTCAAAGCCAGGCGTGAGGTGGGACACCAAAGAGGTGAGCAAGCGACTCGGACCAGAAACGCATAGTTGACATTGAGTTTCGCTTTGATGGTTGCCACATAGATTTATTAATATGCCTACACCTCTCTCACTTGAATGCTCTTTAATTTCAGGACTCGCGTAATACATTTATGTAAATGTAAATTTCCACATGATACGTACACATCAAACGTTGGTCAAATGCACCTCCGATAACACGTACATTTCCTAGCATGCATGACTTGGGACACATTGTCCCTTTGTGTGGTACAGTATGTGGCACACTGTTATGGTATTATACTATATACTAAACATACACTATAACATTCTCAACTTCATATTTTCAAAGACACAACTGTTCACAACCCTGAGGACACAATCATCGGATGTAACCGACGGATGTTTGAGAAACAGCTAGCGTGTGATGTCAAGTTTAAGGTCGGGCAGTCAAAGTCGCCGGTAGGTGCCCACAAGTATGTGTTGAGTGCCAGGAGCGATGTCTTCTTCACCATGTTCAATGGGTCGGTGCCCCAAGGTGCTGACGTGGATGTTCCTGACATAGAGCCGGGACCCTTCAGAACTTTTTTACGGTATGATCGGTCTCAATTCTTTAGAAATGAAAATGTGTTTCAGCATTTACATAAGTTACCTCCCAATTGTCAGACGGTCCAATTGTCAGAAGGTCCAATTGTCAGACGGTCCAATTGTCAGAAGGTCCAATTGTCAGAAGGTCCAATTGTCAGACGGTCCAATTGTCAGAAGGCCCAATTGTCAGACGGTCCAATTGTCAGGAGGCCCAATTGTCAGAAGGTCCAATTGTCAGACGGTCCAATTGTCAGAAGGCCCAATTGTCAGACGGCCCAATTGTAAGAAGGCCCAATTGTCAGACGGCCCAATTGTCAGACGGCCAAATTGTCAGAGGGCCAAATTGTCCGACGGCCCAATTGTCAGACGGCCAAATTGTCAGAGGGCCAAATTGTCAGACGGTCCAATGGTCAGACAGGATTAGGTAAGGTTGAGTGCACTAGTATGTGTTACCTGTTCTCCTGAGTTTACAGTGGAACAGCCCTATACAGCCCTATTGTCAGACGGTCCAATTGTCAGAGGGCCAAATTGTCAGACGGCCCAATTGTCAGACGGCCAAATTGTCAGACGGCCAAATTGTCAGACGGTCCAATGGTCAGACAGGATTAGGTAAGGTTGAGTGCACTAGTATGTGTTACCTGTTCTCCTGAGTTTACAGTGGAACAGCCCTATACAGCCCTATTGTCAGACGGTCCAATTGTCAGAAGGTCCAATTGTCAGAAGATTCAATTGTCAGACGGTCCAATTGTCAGAAGGCCCAATTGTCAGAGGGCCAAATTTTCCGACGGCCCAATTGTCAGACGGCCAAATTGTCACACGGTCCAATTGTCAGACGGCCAAATTGTCACACGGTCCAATGGTCAGACGGGATTAGGTAAGGTTGAGTGCACTAGTATGTGTTACCTGTTCTCCTGAGTTTAAAGCGGAACAGCCCTATACAAATGAAAGAGTACCTACATATGAGATATTTGGAGGAAACGTTTATTATATATTCATATGAATAACAAATTTAAACATTATATTGAATATCAGTAGATTACACAACTCACCGTTATTTACAGCAACCACAGTCAGATTACCACTACTGACGCATTGCAACGAACTAAAGTGGACAGAGGATTGAGACATATATCACACATGCTTTCATTTGACTCGTCAAAAATCATATTTGTTTTAATTTGACTATTATATGTCAATATAAAGTTTTCGCGAGCGACTCGACGATGATTGGACAAATTGTTCCATACGTAAAACATCTGGCAATAGTTATCACTGTACCAAAGCTGCGGTTATGGTTATCATTATTTGAAATATAAATAGCAGAGCTGCAACTAAGTTAACATGATATTGGAATATATTAATCCTGATAAAGTAATAGTTTCAGATACATTTCTTCATCAATATTCTTTGAAGTAATATTCTTGGGTAATTTTTAACAGAATCACCAGTAGATTGGGAGAAAACGTGTGAACATCGGATTTCTGTTTCTGGCTTACTATACGAGAAAATGCACGCGGTAATCTTAATCACTGCATATAAAAACGATGCCAAGAAGAACAGGAAATACAATTTGTATTGTAAGTTATTTCTGTTCCAGTTACCTGTACTGTGACGAGGTACTCATTAACTCAGACAACGTACTCTCCGTCCTCTACTGCTGTAAGAAGTACAACGTCCAGTCTCTGCTGACCAAGTGCGTGTACTTTGTAAAGCAGACGATGTCTGTCGACAATGTGTGTTCTTTGTTGGAACAAGCTCACTTCTTTGACGAGCAGCAGTTGTACCAGAGTTGTCTCTCCTTGATTCACGAACAGGGGGCCTCTGTGTTGCAAACAGACGGATTCCAGGAGCTCTCGCGCGCATGCGTCTTAGATGTCATTTCCTCCGACTCTTTGGCCTGCCAGGAACACATCGTCTTCGAGGCAATGCTTCGCTGGGCAGAAGCGGAATGTAAACGTCAAAGCAAGCATGTACAAGATTCGACTATGAGGGTAGTTCTAGGGGAACTGGTGTTCCAGATTCGCTTTGGGCTTCTCGACATGTCATATTATTCCACACAGGTTTCTACTCGCCAGATACTTGATGATGCGGAAAAGCTGGTGCTTTTTCAGGCCATATCCGGGACTCCTGTTGGCGTGATGAAGTTTAATGGTAAACAGCGATACCTTCCCCACAGATCTATCAGGCCCACTGGAGATTACGGCGACTATGAATACGAGTACGATTTTGAGAGACATGAACGTTTCTAATTGGAACAGATTCTGTCTACATTCACAATGTCACTTTTGACACATGACTCATGTGGAGCTTTAATTTCACTTTGTGTATGATTTTTAACCTTAACTGAGTCAATATAATCTTGTACAAACATGGTTTTTTTCCATCCGGAAATAAAGCAGAACGAAGAGAATCCTCATTTGCGTCACTTTCTAATTTCTCTACAGCTTCTAATTGTGCCATAGCCATAGATAATTTCAATTCAATCTGACACCTTTCAAGCTCAGCTCTCTTTTGATTTTCAACTTCAAGAAATTTCAATTTAGTCTTTAATGCTTCAGCTTCGGCCGTAGCAGCAATTTTGGTCTCATACAGTTTTGACACATTCGACATTTTTGATGACTTAGTCTTTCAGCGAATTTCCGTTCACTCAAACCAAATTCAAGTTCACAGAGTATCCACATATCTAGACATGCCTAATAGGAGGATATAATTACTATAAATCCATGGACTTTTCTTTCAGCCATTGAACAAGGCTATATCCAGCCCTGTCCAACAGACCACAGCTTAGACGTCAAAGCGAACGTTCAAGGAGCCAGAACATGGGGCCTCTCTGGATGAAAGATATCACTCACGGATTTAATTAAATCAAAATGTTTGATTCAATCTCGTCAAATTTTGCAAGCAAGTGTTCTTCAGAATAATTGAATTCAGTTAGTTTCCCATGTTCACTACACACAATTGCCATACGGTCTTCTAAACAATCACGAACTGAACGCAGTTCAGATATGTCCACACTGTCAGATACTAATTTCATGACGCTACTCGCCTGCCGACGCAATGCAGCTGGTGCAAATTTGAAACGTTTCACACATAGTTCAATCTTATAATCAGTGTATTATTGTGTAGGTTTAGCCGCACGGTTGCTTAAATCATCATTACAATTGTTCATATTGTCGATATTCATATCAATGCTGAAACTATTGAAATACAACTTACTCTCGGTAAAAGTTCTTTCCACTCAATAGATGTTTTACTATAATGTTTTCTATAACTCTGAACAGAGAAACTGAGTATTCTGATGTTTATACTACAGAATTTCTAATATAGAGAATCACAGTTATCCAATCCCCTGAAATCCGTAAAACATCTTGACGGAATGCGGATAAACAAAAGCCTTTCTCTCAAAAGCATGGTACTCGCTACATACCCCAAGGGAGCTAAAAAATACTAGCCACGAACGAGGAGAAACAATAAAGCGCTACTAAAATATCGCACTGATACTGACCACCTTTACACATAATATAAACTAGCTACTAGAATAATCGCAAAGACGAATGAAGAACAAGGATTGCTTTGTTTCATGATAAAACATTTTTCTATCACAACGTCATTTCCATACATTCGAGCATACGCTCACAACTTGAATACGTCATGAATATTAGACGATGCTATTTATGAGAGGGTAGTGGGCTGTTCCCCTCAGTCGTGGCTGAGCTACGCAGATACACGCAATGGCCGAACGACCGCATCTAAAAGTAGGCGAGATATAATCAGGAAATGAACGACGGGAGGGAGTTGTTTATCGTACAATAAAACACTGCAGTGAGAAAACACGAGGGGTTCATTTCACAGTTCCCTGTTTATAAAATGGACTTGTCCGACATTGCCGGGATTGGATTTTATTCGGGGAGGCATCATTATTCAAATATACGGGTAAGTATTTTTGTGCTTGTAAATGAAATTAAAGAGACTGCAAATAATGTTGATGTATCATATAAGAAATAGACGACTCCTGGTCGTTCTTTATCATACAATAAAACACTACAGGAAGAATAAACCACGCAACCCCTCGTGGTTCCTTCTCCAAACACTGTTTTATTGTACGATAAGCAGCTCCCGCTTGTCGTTTATTTCTTAAATAAAGTACGTGAATACACAAATTGGGATTGTAACAAAGTACCCACTCCATACATATTTCCACAAGGCTAAACCCTGAGCGCGTTTATGCGCGGAAACACGGCATGTCAGTGTCACCTGTATCGATCAACGCACGTTATGCAAAAAGGAAACACAATTAGCGCTCCCTAACCATAGCAGTGAGTATTTCCCTGAAATCTACTTTCGGTTCAACGGAATAGCGGCTGCCACAAGTATGGATGGTGATTTTGGGATAACAGCTCAACGTGGGCAAGGTATGGGTTGTAACGCATTCAATATCTATCAAACGACAGCATGCACGAGCGTTCATAGCCGAGAACCGAGATTGGGTCCTACAGTTAAGACATGACACTAAATCACGTAATGTAGGGTAGTGTCTTTACTGTAGGACCCAATCGCGTCTCTCAGCTAGAGCGTCTATTATTGTGGTATAGTTCATGGGTTGATATTTAGGTTATACATATTTGTTAAAGGTAAGATTTGCGATATTGCAGTCTATTTAGAAATACATTTCATGTACTAAGTGAAAGATCAGCATGTGTTTAGGTACGTGTAGACAGTTGCGCAATTTACAAGGAAAGTCACTCTATGGCAGCCATATGGATCGCTAGGGCGGGTGACCTAGTGATTTCAATATTCGCTCGTCACCACGAAGACCTTGGTTCGATGCCCCACATGGATACAAAGTGAAAACCAATTTTGTATTGCTAAAAGTGTAAAACTATACTCACTCACTCACTCACCATCGACACGTACATGATTGTAAGGATGTGCTACACAGTGTGTGGTGACTATGTTGTTGCTCTAACAATCCGAGTCGAAGGAAGCAACCATGTGTTTCATGTTACAAATACTTGGGATTATTCTTCTCTAGATGACTACTGTGGTCTGCTCATGTTAATAGTGCATCAACTCAGGAAAAACGGTTCTGTGTGGAATTATTAAATCCATATATATATAAAATTCATTACCCAATTCTATTGTATGGCTCTGAAGTGTGGGGTGTTCATCATTACGAAGAAATAGAGGTTGTACAAATGTTTGCCTGTAAGAGATTTGTATGTGTTAAGCAGTCATCCGCAAACCACGTTGTCAGAGGAGAATGCGGAAGATGCTCAATGTCCATATTCGCATTTAAATGTGTTGTTAAGTAATGGTGGAAAATAATTAATATGCCTGAATCACGTTTGGTAAAGAAATGTTATAACTTATTATTGTTAGACTGTAGTAATGGTAAAACTAACTGGGCATCAAAAGTAAAACACATCCTATTTTCTTCTGGTTTTGGTTATAATGGGAACAATAATTTATAAATAATATCTCCAGCTTTCTGGTGTAGATTATGCTCCGTCTAAAATTATCTTATGAACAAAATTGGCATGCAGCTCTTTCATCAAGCTCAAAATCATCTCTTTACAGTTAATGCAAAACAAATTAAATTTCGGCTTAAAAACATATCAAAAAGAATTATCAATTTTCAAATATAGAAGTGCCCTTGCGCAATTTGGATGCTCCGAACTGAGACTGGGAGGTATAAAAAAGTTAAAATCTGAAAGGTTGTGTCTGGCTTGCAATCAAAATCAAATTGAAGATGAATTTCATTTTATAATAAATTTTGATCAATATGTACATTTAAGACGAAAATATTTACCCAAAAAGTTTTACCTGTACCCCTCCATACATACGTTTAATATTTTAATGGCATCAAATAATGTATTAATCATTCAAAATCTATCCGTATTCATTTACAAAGCAATGAAAGTACGTCTTGTTTAAATCACCTGACATTTACTTTTGTATTCTAATGTTTCTCTCTCACTGTATATTCTGTAATGTATAATGGGCCTGTGGCCTACAATACCTAATGAATAAAGACTATATATAGTTGCCGTATACGGTGTCATATTAGGTTAGCAGAAAAATATTGGTCGAGGCATCAGCCCAATGGTTTTTCTGCTAACCTAATATGACACCGTATACGGCAACTAAAGACACCATAACTAATATTGTATTTTCCGTTGAATATATATATTTTACAGCAATTTGTTAAGATTAAACATTGGGTCCTTAACCATTTGGATCAATGGTTCAGCCATATTTCTTGAAATGTGTACATCAGACAACAATAGTAGATTGGAATATGAAGTACCCTCAACAATGGCTAGCGGAATGCCGTGCAAGGTGAACAATTGCAGAACTTAAGTTACCCTCTCGTCGTGTACGGTGTACAAAAGCCAATGGTTGAATCACCGGCTACGTCTTTTATGCCATATTCAAATGCGGGCAAGCTGCTCTAGTCATTCAATCGTCGATGTATAAAACGTCTTTATAAACTTAACCCACGACGAATTAGTTACATCTTATCAAATATTTGTTTCAGGAAGTATCAGCAGATCACAAAGAAATGCATGGGGAGGAATCATGGTTCCTGAAGAGGGGATTACATTCAAAGCCAGGCGTGAGGTGGGACACCAAAGAGGTGAGCAAGCGACTCGGACCAGAAACCCATAGTGGACATCGAGTTTTGCTTTGATGGTTGCCACATGGATTTTTCAATATGCCTACACCTCTCTCACTTGAATGCTCTTTTATTTCAGGACTCGCGTAATACATTTTTTATGTAAATGTAAATTTCGAGTCCACATGATACATACACATCAAACGTTGGTCAAATGGACCTCCGATAACACGTACATTTCCTAGCATGCATGATTTGGGACACATTGTCCCTTTGAGTGGTACAGTATGTGGCACACTGTTATGGTATTATACTATATACTAAACATACACTATAACATTCTCAAATTCATCTTTTCAGAGGTACAACTGTTCACAACCCTGAGGACACAATCATCGGATGTAACCGACGGATGTTTAAGAAACAGCTTGCATGTGATGTCAAGTTTAAGGTCGGGCAGTCAAAGAGGCCGGTAGGTGCCCACAAGTATGTGCTGAGTTCCAGGAGTGATGTCTTCTTCACCATGTTCAATGGGTCAGTGCCCCAAGGTGCTGACGTGGATGTTCCTGACATAGAGCCGGGACCATTCAAGACTTTCTTACGGTATGATCGGTCTCAATTCTTTAGAAATGAAAATGTGTTTCAGCATTTACATAAGTAACCTCCCAATTGTCAGACGGTCCAATTGTCAGAAGGCCCAATTGTCAGACGGTCCAATTGTCAGAAGGTCCAATTGTCAGACGGTCCAATTGTCAGAAGGCCCAATTGTTAGACGGTCCAATTGTCAGAAGGCCCAATTGTCAGATGGCCCAATTGTCAGAGGGCCAAATTGTCAGACGGTCCAATTATGAGATGGTCCAATTGTCAGAAGGCCCAATTGTCAGACGGCCAAATTGTCAGACGGTCCAATTGTCAGACGGCCAAATTGTCAGACGGTCCAGTTGTCAGGCGGGATAAGGTAAGGTTGAGTGCACTAGTATGTGTTACCTGTTCACCTGAGTGTAAAGTGGAACAGCCCTATACAAATGAAAGATTACCAACATATGAGATATTTGGAGGAAATGTTTATCATATATTCATATGAATAACAAATTAAAACAGTATAGTGAATATCTGTCACTGTAAACATACTTTGAGACATATTAAAAAGATGAAACTTGGCAAAACTGATCATCAAGGTTGAAATTAAAGTGTCAAATGTTCTAAAAGTAAAACACAACACTAGTCTCTGAGAAAATGGCATCTCAAGTCAGTATCTCGTGTGTCCGCCATTTGCATTGATGACTGCCGTGCAACGTCGTTAATGGATGGATGAGGCGGTTGATGTAGGCCATAGGCACTTGAGCCCACACTCCGAGGAACACCTGACGTAGTTCAGCTGCAGTTGTCTGCCTTGCTCGGGCGTCATTCAGTCGTCCTTGACTCTCGTCTCACAGGTGCTCAATGGGATTTAAATCGGGACTGAGGGCAGGCCAATGCATGGTTGTGATGCCATTCTGCTGGAGGAAGTCTCTCTCGCAGTGTAGTCACGGGCGTTATCATGCTGAAACTCGTGGTTGCGGCGACGTGCCAAATGAGGTATGGCGTGTACCGAGCTGCTGTGACTCCATTGCCTCTCCCTGGACCTATGTTCTGGAAGACCACAGGGCCGACCCTCAAGACCAATTCCACCCCACATCATGATACTCGGACCACCCCACGAGTCTCTCTCAACAACACAAGCATCCTAATAACGTTCCCCGCGGCATCGCCAGACTCTCTCTCTGCCATCTGTTGAGATACAATAACGGCTCCCGTCTGAGAGGAGGACTCTTCTCCACTGCTGGTGGCGCCAATGGTGGTGCTCTGCTGCCCACTGAAGACGGTCCCGGCGATGACATGGTGTCAGAATGGGACCTCGATGTGGCCTGTGACAGTGGAGGTGTCTGGTCGTCATTCGTCAACGCGCCGTGTCCGCACTAATGTGTCTGTCGAGCAGTCTCCGAAAAAAGTAACAAAGCGATCTTGAAGATGCTGTCGCACAATCTGACGATCCTGACGTCGGGTGGTGACCCTTGGCCTTCCACTACGTGGTCGGTCATCTGTAGTGTTAATGGTCTGGTACCGTTGCTGGAGCCTGTATGTGGTCCTTAAGTGGACTTCAAATGCATTGGCTACTTGCCGGGCGGTTTGTTCAGCTTACAATCATCCAAGGGCTTGGTGTCGCAGAATTCTCGTCAATCTTGGCAAATGTAGTAGTAATTCAATAACGAACGAATGCTATCCGATCTGGGTGGATTTTTATAGGGCAAGAAATGGGGGAACGCATGTGCATTTCAACTCACGTGAATCGGGTTACCATGGCCGTTGCTGTGATGCGTTTGGGCGATCGGTTTTTTTGTCATCTGCTTTGTTTTTTTATCATCAAATTTCATTTTTCCTGACAAGGTAATGTTAAATTTTAGAAACTTTGACAAAAAATACCAGGATATTTAAATGACAACTTTTCATGCAATGTTACATGTACTTGAGGTGACGTTTCTTTAGCGTTTCAGTATAATACTAATTATATCTATATATTTATATCGTAACCTATTTTCTTTTAAATTTCATTGAATATTGCATTGTTTACATAAAGTGATAGTTTCAGATACAATTCTTCATCAATATTCTTTGAAATTATATTATTGTGTAATTTTTAACCGAATCACCGGAAGATGGAGAGAAAACGTGTGAACAGCTGATCGCTGTTTCCGGCTCAGTATACGAGAAAATGCACACGACAATCTTAATCTCTGTATATAAATCAATGCCTAGAAGAACAAGAAATACAATTTGTAGTGTAAGTTATTTCTGTTTCAGTTACCTGTACTGTGACGAGGTACTCATTGACTCAGACAACGTACTCTCCGTCCTCTACTGCTGTAAGAAGTACAACGTCCAGTCTCTGCTGACCAAGTGCGTGGACTTTGTAAAGCAGACGATGTCTGTCGACAATGTGTGTTCTTTGTTGGAACAAGCTCACTTCTTTGACGAGCAGCAGTTGTACCAGAGTTGTCTCTCCTTCATTCACCAACAGGGGGCTACTGTGTTGCAAACAGACGGATTCCATGAGCTCTCGCGGGCATGCGTCTTAGATGTCATTTCCTCCGACTCTTTGGCCTGCCAGGAAAGAATCGTCTTCGAGGCAATGCTTCGCTGGGCAGAAGCGGAATGTAAACGTCAAAGCAAGCATGTACAAGATTCTACTATGAGGGTAGTTCTCGGGGAACTGGTGTTCCAGATTCGCTTTGGGCTTCTCGACATGTCATTTTATTCCACACAGGTGTCCACTCGCCAGATACTTGATGATGCGGAAAAGCTGGAGCTTTTTCAGGCCATATCCGGCACTCCTGTGAGAGGGATGAAGTTTAATGGTAAACAGAGAAATTGTTCCCAAACATATGCATTTTGGCACCGAGATGTGAGGTACTAAAACAATTCAACTTCATATCAGTATATAAGAAATAACTAATGTCATGGCTTTGTGGAGATAACATGTAAGTCACTGATAACGGGACCAATAACAAGGAAGATTTTTAATCCTTCGTTTAATATTATTGCCATCAATACAATATCAAAAATCAATGTTAACATACCTTTGATGTTAACAAAATAACAACAAAACTACATTTGAACAAAATAATAATTTCCCTCCAAATTGCCAGTGGCAGTTATATTATTATGTACCCTCACTTGCGGATATATGGCCTAATATTTATCTGCCCTTGATTCCCATGCACTAAGCGGCAGATTTTTCTGGCGAATATAACATGAGGCGTTTACACGCTCCAGTCGCTTGCAACAATTGCCAAAACCGTCATATGCTCTCTCGTCGCATTAATTTATTCCTGATAGAAATGAATAGCCCTTTTGCCTTATAGATTTGGTGATTTTTTACGTGTTAAAAAGGAATTGTTTTGTGCTGTATATACTAGTCTCTGGTTGAGAAACTATCAGTGTGTAACAGCTTATTGAAACAAAATGTCCCAGTATTCAACTAATTCCATGCCACTTCTACTGAATGAATGTATTTTAATGTATTTTTCTTAACCATGTTTTGTTTTCACTATTAATACACATACACACATTACTGTTCCAACTTCTAAATTCCCCTCAAAGACATAAACCTGTTCGATCACATGTAACTGTTATTTAAAGTGAGTTTCCACCGCTTCTCATCTTATCCCTTCTCCTTGGTTGTTCGTGTGGAAGTTCACTGATGCAAAATACCTATTCGGCGTCGCGAGTGGTAAAAAGTAATGTTATATAAAACCTCTTGCCGCACTTATTTCAAAAATGTTTTCACGTAGGCAACATTTCTTTACCTAAAATTGTAATCCTTTGCTATTGGGTTCCATTGTTCATTGTCTCATAGGCCTTTCATGGCCTGATGTTGTTTGTATTTTATGCAAGTTTTTTTTATGTCTAATGTGTACACATACAACATGTGACACATAAATAAAATATTTTCTTATTTTCTTTTTTTCTTCTTGTTATAATGTTTAATCAAAGGTATTCACTTAATTTTGTTGTTATTTGTGCAGTTCGCAAGCTCCTCTATCATCACAAAAGGAAACAACATAATACATTACTTATAATATTTTCCCACACTCCTTGAATATATGTGGAGGATAGATGAAGAAAGCATAACGTTAATACTATGAATAAGTAACTTGTGAAGTTCACTAAAATGTCACAAGCTGGAACTTGTCACAGAAAAACACGGGTTTTAGTGGGTTACCCCCACTGTGCCAACTTCTGAATTTGGATCTTATAACAACAAAGGATTAAGGGATTAGGCCGTTTCACCATCAGGGTTGCAGTGCCCACTGTGCCCACTATGCCAAAGTGCATATAGAGACCCATGAATATACTAGTATATTGAAATAAGCATACACAAGAATGACATAAAATTCATAAACTGGATGAGTTACTTCCTACATAGAGACAAAGGATTAAAACTCCTTAAGACATCCTTTATAAATGATGTTCACAAGTCTTCATTGGCAATTACCTCTAATAGCAAACTGTTAATGTTGGTATCCCCAAGCACCAATACTCAGTACGGTCATGGGGCAGTTGTAAAAATCACAAACACAAATGAGATCCTGTATGCATGGGCATATCCGATTATTGTTACGATCACATATCCTATCTACAGTCAGCGAACATGTCAGTCTGTATTCTTACTGACTTACTTATATTGGAGGTAGTTTTGGTTTTAATATTTTATTTGGCGTTTAAATGCGACTAATTAGTCCTGTTTTAATAAGGTATATGCCTAAGGCTTTGAATTTTTCTAATTTATTTTGTGGATTTAGGATTGATTCTAGTGTAAGTGCGGTTTTAAGATTTAGGGTGGTCTGTAGTGTTGTTCGGTGTGTTTGGTAGTGTGTGCAGTGAATGAGTATGTGTTCTGGTGTTTCTTGTTGTTTGCAATGTAGGCAGTTTCCTGGTGTCTGTATTCTTTTCCAATATCTTGTTATAGGTGGTGGTATATGATAGAACCCGCATTCGGAAAAGATATCCAGAGTCCCCCACCAGACTTCCTTGTAGTAAGTAAGGATAAGAATTTATGGATGAAGAACTTCTTTATTACAATTAAGAGCGACGTTTTGGTGTAGGTTCTAACACGTTATCAAGCAAGTCATATGTTTTGAGAGTATACATCAACCTTATTAAATGTATATTATACGGCATAAATATCTTAGTAAGAGACATGCTATCACTTTTATTAACTTGGACCTCCTCAAGGGTTGCAACGGGTGATGCTCCCATATAGATAATACTGCAACGTCGACGGTCGTGTTTCTTAAGCCATTTAATTGATAGACCTGGTAATATTTCGAAGGCATCTACCGGTGCATCTCAAAACAAGACTTCAATAATAATTGTAGAAAGATTAGGCAATAGCTTCCTCCACATCAGACCCGTGAAGATCTGGGTTGTCTTCAGCAACCCATGCTTGTCGTAGGGGCGACTAACGGGATCGTGTGGTCAGGCTCGCTGACTTGGTCCCAATCGCGTGATTGATGCTCATGATGTCAATCACTGGATTGTCTGGTCCAGACTCGATTAATTACAGACCGCCGTCATATGGATGGAATATTGCTGAGTGCGGCGTTAAACAACAAACCAACCAACCTCCCCCACTTCAGCATGCTTAATACACGAGTTCAAACAAGCGATGTCCAAACTCTTTCCTACACTAACCGAGTCATTACGTAGATCCTGATGAATAGTATGTAATGATCATTATCAAAATCTGTGTTATTTGATCCTTCAAAAAGCGAAGTGTAAATAGGTTTCCATATATTTAACCCGACTTGCTTGCGGACGAAATTCCACCATCATGTACATGGACCTCCCAAGGTATTTGACAAGAAATTTAAGGCATTTATTTCTTGCGAAGCCTTGATTTTTTCTCCCCGTATGCATCTATTTCCACGGGTAGGCTAGAGTTTAAAGCGTTCGCTCGTCACGCCGAAGACCCGGGTTCGATTCCCGACATGGGTACAAGGTGTGAAGCCCATTTCTGGTGTCCCCCGCCATGATATTGCTGGAATATTGCTAAAAACGGCGTAAAACTATACTCACTCACTCACGTTCACAGGCCACACCCAATTTACCCATAACTTTCCAGAAATTTCGAGAGAGTGTTTTGTACTTGTCCAGTAAACGCTGTTGTTCTGTTGCTTGGAAGGAGCGCTTATTTTTCCGATACGTCTTGTCAAATCTCCCCCTACAAAGTTTAAATTTACTTTTCAGTTCTTTCTTTCTTAGCGTCGATTCACACTGCAACCACAGGCGTTCAGAAACACATGACAAATCCCACAAGCACTGGAGCTCATCACACCAATAGGGTTTGTAAAATGATTTACGATTTCGGTTATTCTTTCTGCCAGTGGCAGTAGGCCCGACTGTCTTATCAAATTCTGATTACATAAAGGACAAGAAATTATCATAGCGTAATTAACATCCCTATTAATAGTTTCCTGTAATTAAACCGCTAGATTCTCCCCTTGTAAAATAGGTCTGATATCTTATCTTGTCTTCATCGTTTTGACGTGGCTTGTCCACATCCAACTTCCGCAGGGGCGCTATATGGTTGTGAGAGACAAGCAATGAGTGAGTGAGTGAATTGGGTTTAACGCAGCTTTTATCAGTATTCCAGTTATATCACGGCGTGTCAGCTTATTGTGGGAGGAAAGCCCGACGTGATGCAGGTCTCAGACGTTTACCACTTCGCTGAAACCCACGAGCACGGGTATGGTGCTGGCATGCTCAAGGGACGCAACTCTGCATAGCGAATCGCGGCGTCTTAGACGGCTGGGCCACCTGTGCCCCCGACAAACAATGAAATGTCCCATGAGAGAACCGAATGGTCAGATATGTTGTCAGAGCAATTAGCGTCGGCTACTGGAAAAATCCTGTTCACATTAAACGACTTGAAATATACCTGTCACCAGTCTGGCTACTTTGTTTATACACCTCTAAGTCGGTCGATTTCCCGGATATTAAACGCCACACTCAGCAATATCCCCGCTATATGACGGCGGTCTGTAAATAATCGAGTCTGGACAAGACAATCCAGTGATTGACATTATGAGCATCAATCTTCGCAGTTGAAATACAATGACATGCATCAACCAAGTCAGCAAACCTGACCACCCAATCCCGTTATTCGCCTCTCACGACAAGCACAGTCTCCTCGTATGACAAGTATGACATAACTGATAGAACTGAAAATCTCTTCAAAGCTGCGTCAACCAAACTAACTCGGATCCATTGTCCCAAGGGCGATAACCTCAAGATAGAGTCATGTTGCCGCCATGTTGTGTTTTATTTTAATATTTGGAACTGAACGACCTCAACAAAAGCAAAGCGACAAAGTCAAATACCCCGGCGCCTCCTATAGCAAGTAAGGTTTGCTGAAGGCCCAAATTGTAAGGCGGATCTTCACGGGCCGGATAGAGTGGTAGGGATCTCAGGTTGATTAACCTCCTATTACCTATTACTGCACCATCTACCGCCGTGCTGAAGGTTTTGACCTCTACTACGAGTGTGCGTGCGCACCTGGCTGCGATTCATTGTGAGGATGACGTCAACGGGTGAAGCAGCTCTCCATGTTCCTGGCCGTACGTCTGCTACAACGACGTCAACAGATACTACTGCGCATGTGCAAAAGATAATCCCAACTGTGATGGGTTGCAGGCATGGATGATCGGTCTGGTTGTGTTGGCGGTGATATTGATAATCATCTTATCCTTCCTAGCTTGGTATCTATGCATGCTCAAACGAGGGTAGGTACTGCGCAGATTCAGACAGGCGGATATTTTGCATAGTCTCAATGCTGTCACCATGCGAAACATACATTAAATACATAAAAACAACGCATTCATATGAAGTTATAATAGATAAATGATTAAATGAAATATACAACAAAAATGTGTATCCATGAAAAACATACTCTCTATTGTAATGTTGTTACATGGTGATCTGCAAATAGAAAAGAAGAAATGACCCAGTCTTCAGTTCGAACAGAACTAAATAGTGAAAACAGTAACTATCCTCACAAAGCCAATAATTAACAACTCATATTAAAATACATAGTTATTGGTTTACAATCACAAAAGGCAGTACATATATACACAGTCAAATATATGACAGCAGCAATTATACACGTCTGTGCATTCACCAATGTCCATAGTTTGTCACTGTTTGTTTGTTTGTTTGTTGTTTAACGCCACCCTCGGCAATATTCCAGCTATATGACGGCGATCTGTAAATAATCGAATCTGGACCAGACAATCCAGTGATTGATATCATGCGCATCGGTCCACGCAATTGGGATCGATGACATGTATCAAAAAAGTCAGCGAACACGATCCCGTTGGTCGCCTCTTACGACAAGTGTAGGTTGCTGAAGACCTATAATTTTACCCCGAATCTTCACGGGTCTGGCATGAACTCGGTGTTTTCTGATAGGTATCTCATCGGCATTTGCAAAAGGATAAACCAGGTCCTAAAAGGCCACGAATCTCCCTCGTCTCTCGCTTATAAGAGTGAGATGAGGTTGAACATTGCGTTCAAGATTATTGACTTATATAGTGACGTGCATGCACGTGTGTCTTTGCAGCTTGTACTGGTCTGGACTTAAATGTATGCCGGTTTTATTCTGCTCACCTTCGGATATGCTGCAGTGTAGCATGGATACCCCACTCAGACACATAACACTGACTCCAGGCCTGTCAGTCCTTGTATTATTCCCTTAATGCTGAGCGCTTGAGGGTAACAACGAGTACCATCTTTTAACATATTTTAGTTTGGCTCGTCCAGGGGATGGAAGCAAATTACACAATCACTACTCACAGATGACTTCTGGCCAGGAAACTATATTCTAATTAAGCCACGGTTCAAATCTTCATTTAGGCGTATGCAGTCACCGTGCAACAAACTCGCCAGACACAAGCGAGAACGAGGAGGGGCCCGTACGGTTTGTGACAATGAAGGTTTCACTGACGTAAGTTTAACAGCAATATACATATTACTACTTGTAGACATACACACATACGAAATCTTCAAAATGTTGATATTTCAACGAAGCTGAACAAGTATGATTACATATTCTTCTCGACGTTTTGTTGTGGAATTCTTATAAATGTCACACTAAGATCCATGACAATTAGTCACCCCCACCCCCGTTATCCTAAAAGTAAAACAGTGGGTGTTATTGACCCTGATAATTTGCAGTGCATTGCATTGTACACGCAGAATCAGAAATTAAGGTGTAAAACACAATTATACACGCTACCAAAACACAATTATACACGCTACCAAGCATGTCTGTGGCAGTTGATGAGGAGTGAGTGAGTATGGTTTAAGGCCGCTTTTAGAAATATTCCAGCAATATCACGGAGGGGGACACCAGAAATGGGCTTCACACATTGTGCCCATGTCGGGAATCGAACCCGGATCTTCGGCGTGACGAGCGAACGCTTTAACCACTAGGCTACCCAGCCGCCCTAGTTGATGAGGAAGTATCTAGTTAAATAATCATGCAATTTCATTGTAAAAGGGGAAGTATAGTTATCATTCGGTCTATTTATTGTATTATGAAAACATCAGTGATGACACCAGGAGTTCGCGAAATGGGTAAGAATAAAAACGTCATGATATTTGTCGTATAATGGTTATAAATTACTTTGTTTCCAGACAAACCAACACCAACAAAGACTTTCAAACCTTGGACATGCAAAAACTTGTTTTGATCCCCCAAGAGTTCAAAGGTCTGTCGGTAATACACCAGGTAAGGAGGCGGTGTAGAGGCACAGCGGTCCATCCTGTCCCATCATGGTCGAGACGCCATGGAACATAAACCCAGCTGGAACCAGAATATGATCTTTAAAGACGTTTAATTCATGTCAACATAGAGTTCATTTAATACCTGAACTTTCATTTGTTCCTTTTATTTTCAAATGTGTTATTTTTGTTAACAATGTAGATGGTTCTTGTTGCACTTACATAACATAGCATCTACGCATTGTATTAAAGTGTGGATTATTATCAGTGAAAGTGCTCACATTAAGAGCAGCAGATAACGGGATTTCATTGGTGGATGATATAGGAACGAAGGCTGTGTGTTTGCTGTTAAATTAACCACTCTTTAATTACATGTAGTTGTGGTCGTGCATGATTTTAAACTGAAAATAATATACCTGAAAGTAAAGGATTTCATTATCTGTATCTGTAAGAGTTAAATACATGGTGTTAACATAGAGATAGTTAAAACCATGTGTGTCATCCTTGAAATGAATCCTTTTAATTTACTTCAAAATTAATTCCACTAAATACAAAGCAAAACTTATGTGGCCAGCGTGTATTATTCACTTTAAATGCCAAGCATAATATATCAACTTATTATCTATTTTTTAACTTTGTTTCCTTCAAATAAATATATTTGTGCTGCTTCAAATATGTGTTTGGTCTTGTTCAGCCACAGGATCCCATTGTGCAAAGGGATCGCACTGCTTCGACTATTGTTGGTCTGTACTTAGGTTAAAATAGTTTTAGTGTTCTTAGATGGTTAGATGTACATGGTCATTCGGCCCAAAAATACATCAGATGAAATAAAGGTCAAAGGTATGAAATAAAAAGGTCAAAAGTATGAAATAAAAGTCAAATGTTACGAATAAATTATTAAATGTAACAAATAAAGGCCAAAATACAAAACAAATAAACGCCACATGAAAGAACAATGTGTAGTAATAAAAGAACGTCAGTGCACACGAAAGGACACCAAACGCTAAAGGACAACTTGCCAATTTAAGAACGCCAGATGGTGTTGCAACTTGTACAACGAATTGAATCGGCTTGTCCATCTTTGTATAAGATGTATTACGCCATTCTTCATGCAGCCACTGTGTGATGTCATGTACATGTTGCGATTACATTAAGCGATATCACCAGCACTCGTCTCGACTCTGGGGCGGTCGGGTAGCCTAGTGGTTAAAGCGTTCGCTCGTCACGCCGAAGACCCGGGTTCGATTCCCGACATGGGTACAATGTGTGAAGCCCATTTCTGGTGTCCCCCGCCGTGATCTTGCTGGAATATTGCTAAAAGCGGCGTTAAACCAAACTCACTCACTCACTCACTCACTCACTCACTCGTCTCGACTCCTGAATTTTGAAAAAAATCTTTCACAGCTAAAACATAATTTGTCTTGTGATTCGTTTAAATACATCGAGGGCCTGCTCGAGTGATGCCGCGATTTTAAGTGTAGAGATATGTCCACCAGGCGTCCAGAATAGCCATTTTCATTGGCTGTTGAGCGAGAGAAGTGGGTGATAAGAAAAGATGGAGCTGATCAAAACAGAATCGAGATACAACTCTGGATAATCGAGGGTGATCTTTATCATGTAATGGCCTTCTTAAAAATCGTAATGTCGCTAGATGAGGTGTAAAACCAATGAAGGCAATGTTTAATTGGTTTATCCTCACTTTGCCACCACACTGTTGGGGATTAACAGTTACTGTGTTTATACAAGCAAAGAGGACATGCCAAAAGCGATCACAGTAGTTAGTGTGTCAATTCAAGTAAATGTTAATCCATGATGAAGTGATATGTGTTAACCATATCAAAGTCTGTAACAACTTACATGTGAGTAATCCCAGTTGAATGATATGTAAGTATGTAATAATTAAGACACCTGCAGTGACCAGTTAACAAGTAGTCAGTGAGATAGTATATACATAGTGGTTATTCCAAATAAAGTCATTACTAAAGGACAAAACCACTTGCGGAATGTCGAGTTTTTTCCCAACAGTCGTCGTGGCCGTAGCCTGAATATCCAAGTCTTAAGTATCAATTGCAACAAAAA
This sequence comes from Haliotis rufescens, assembly GCF_023055435.1. NCBI lineage: Eukaryota > Metazoa > Mollusca > Gastropoda > Lepetellida > Haliotidae > Haliotis > Haliotis rufescens. The sequence goes on from NW_025963990.1 coordinate 2,313,183, forward strand.
CAAATATTGACATTATTAAATGACATCATGCACTATATATGATAGTAGTTATATATGATTTGATAGTTCTGAGGAATACCGTTTTGTGGAAATGTTAAGCTAATACAAATTTGAGACGACCACTGCTGTCTGCTATTGTTCTCCCGATCAGCACGCATGACTTTGTTTTTCTTTTCCAAACAAAAGGTGGTGGCAACATGAGATGACTCCTGGTGCGTCCCTCGTGGTTTATTATCCATGCAGTCTTTTATTGTACCATAACCAACTCTCACTCGTCCTTTATTTGTTAAATACGAGTACACCAGAGATCTTGTCAAAATCACTGACCACATGAAACGAAAACTGACCAAGAATCAAAATTCTCCTCAACAGTAAATTTGTCACATCAACGAACTTATTGTTTACACAAACTGAGATCCAATATTTGTGAAAAGGCGATTTTATTTTCCTCAAACATTGCCAAATATGTCAGCAACGTCTTTGGAAATGTCACACAAAAACATCCTTGGTCTAGCGGGGGACTACTTCCCGTCTAACTTTCGCAACCAATTTGTTGATCACGTGATTGTAGACTTACGCTACGAGGGAGTTGGATAATCACGCAACCTATGCTTGTCGTAAGAGGCGACTAACGGGATCGGCCGGCCAGGCTCGCTGACTTGGTTGATGCATGTCATCGTATCCCAATTGCGTGGATCGATGCTGGTGATGTCAATCACTGGAATATCTTGTCTAGTCTCAATTATTTACAGACCTATAGCTGGAATATTGCTGAGTGCGGCGTTAATGAACAAACAAACAAAACTCATTCATGAACCATGTATCTTCTAATCTGCAGACGTTTGAGAGCAGGGTGTTATGTTTCTGTATTATGGCATAAAATAATGTTTTCTAAAACTCTGAACGGAGAAACTGAGTATTCATGATGTTTATTATACAGAATTTCTAATATAGAGAATCTCACAGTTATCCAATCCCCTGAAATTCCAAATACATCTTGACGGAATGCGGATAAACAAAGGCCTTTCTCACCGGAAAGCATGGTACTCGCCACATAACCCAAGGGTACTTGCGACTAACGAGGAGAATCAATAAAGTGCTACTGAAATATCACACTGATACTGACTACCGTTACACTCCCCACCCAAAGTTAGTATTAACCTAATTGACATTAAACAATGAAAAATGCTGAAGTGGTATAAATATAAACACAATTGTTTGGCTAACGATACAGTATTGCTAACTTGAAATATTAAGCTAACAAACTATAGGCAAGTGTCACACCCTGACAATGAACAAAGGTTAATGCTTTCTTGCAAAACATATAATCATACAAAATATAAAACATGAAAATACACATCATTGTGTCAATATTTATAGTTCCGATCGGATTCGGAATCATCATTCACAAAGTTCAATGAACCTGAAAATGAATTTAGCACAGTTAGGAACACAATACTGCAAATAATTTACACACATTTGAACACAGTTAGTTCTCTTTTTCTAAGAGAAGCACAAGTTTGTGAACTGGTCTCACAAAGTTTGATACACCACAGTCTACTTTCACAGTTCTCACTAGACAATCTTCACTAATGTACACTTCTGAGATGCGTCCAAGTTTCCAATGAAATATTGTCGTCCTTGATTACCACGATGTCGTTAACAGAAAGATTTCTACATGGGGCAGTCCACTTCAGCCACAACTGAAGACTTTGCAGATAATCTTTCCCCCAACGACTCCGGTATTCATTAGCGATGTATTTAACTCTGTGCCATCGCTTCCTGGAAAACATGTCCTCCTTAATGAATGTTCCAGGTGGTGGAGGGATTACCTTAGACTTCAAGGTAAGAAGGTTATTTAGTGTCGGAGGATTCTGGAGAGGGCGGATCCGAGGAGTGTTAAGGGTCTGCTGTTTACAAAGGCAGCAGTTTCACACATCACAGTACAGAGGGATTCATCATCCAACTGTGATCCATGAAGTAAAGCAGATATGACATTTCTTGCAGTTCTAATCTGCCTCTCCCAGACACCACCCATATGGCTTGCATATGGTGGGTTAAACTTGAACTCAAAGAAATTACAATCTCTCTGCAATAGGAATTGTCTCACTTTTCTTTGATCAAGATTTGTTAGAACAACATACAGTTCGGTCTTTGCACAAAGTTAGTACCTTGATCGCATCTTAGTTGACGGATCAGACCACGCACTGACATAAAGCGTCTAAGGGCGTTGATAAATGAGTCTGTATTCATTGACACAACAGTCTCTATGTGTATTGCTCGGCAACACAGGCATGTGTACAGAACACCGAATCGCTTCAACTCCTTTCTCCCTTCCTTTATATAAAGGGTCCGAAACAGGCTACTGCACAGAATGAAAATGGAGGAGCTTCTTCTGTCCTATAGTCCGGTAATTATAGGTTTATTTTTCATGAAGGTCCAACAAAAATGACGGAAAAGGTTTTTTAACACATTTCACTGTCTTGATAGGTGTACTTTTAAAAAAATAGTTTACCAAAATTTGACTTGGGGAAACACCCAAAATAGGTCAAATCCAAGATGGCCGCTATCAATACAAAAAACATCAATCAATATCTAAACATGGATGATGACTCTATTTATAATCAACTTCATAGGATCAAGACGGGGGAATATATATTTAACAATTTTGAAGTGAAATCTTACACAGAAATAAATTACAGCTGCCCGAAATGTGAAAAAAATGCAATTGTTCCATATCGGACTACAAAATACTTAACATGGGCTTATAAAGAGGGAATAACCCTGCAAATACTACAGTTTACAGGTCAAACTTACTATCAATTTAAATGTCTAAAGTTCAAGACAGTCTTTATATTCACACTCATATACTGGACATGAAGAGACGATTATTCAGTAATGTTAGAAAAGTCATGACTTGGTCCATTTGAACAAGTCATCCCTTTGCATTGTCCACATGCTGAGGTACAATTGTAGACAATTTTTTCTGCATGCGCATTTGTTTTCATCACACTTTTTAGTGCAATTGTATCTGATTATTTTCAACAGAAATTTAGGAGTGACAGCTTGGTGCCTTGTGATTGGTTTCAATATAGTGCCCTTGTTGCTCTTGTGAAGCGTCCAGCCCCATTCTGTCGCATCCATATTGTTGCCTAGCCAGGTCTGCACTTGGAGTCAGACTCGTTGGCTGGGAAATCTTGCAGCATCTGATGTTGGTGGAAGGTGTCGAAGGGGTAGGTAATTTGAGCTTGATACATACCTTCTCAGTGAATTTTGTCACATATTCAGAATTCAAATCCAAGACATACATCCGTAGAGGATTGGGAGTGCCTGATTACCAGCCTGCTCGATTTCTGCATGGTTTCCACCTGTCACCATGAAAACCTTTGAATATTCCTGAGACCATCCCTATGCCATATGGCCTCGATGTTGTGTCGGTCCCTGACAATGCATGTACAAAGAGCAAAGAATGGCTGAGATTAGGATCAAGGATCATCTGTAGGATGAAGATGTCAATCATCTTTGTACTTGTCTGAAGATAGATGGCCTCATAGTATCGGGTCTGAAGTGATATTGCAACAGGATGAGAAGGTCAGTGTCATTCCCTACCACTACCATAGGCTGTGTTTTAGCCAGTGTACAGGCAGACATTGCAATGTCATAGTCAGCATCTCAGGATGAGTGTTTAATCTGAAAACCCACCTTTTTCGATTTTCGAGTGATGAATTTCTGTTTGTTTCATTCATTTGCCATTAGGGCTTTTTCTTCATTTTCAGAATCATGTCTGGTGTGAAATCCACATCCACTCCAATCTCACTTCCAGTTCTTCTATGATGGGTCTCATCCTTGGTCGAAAAACACCACAATAACACGATAAGAGCATTGCAGAAGTGGTTCCTCAAGAAATGAGCCCGCACAGCTTGTGCCACTGATTTGCCGGACAACATCTGATCTGTACTACCCTCTGAATATACTTGAGTGATGATCTCCTTTAACCCAGATCCAACCATCAGATTCCCAACTGTACCCACAAAACTCATCTAAGTATGGAATCCCCCCAAGACCAGGGCTATTTGATGCAAGGGTCTCTCAGCTGGCCGTGATTCGATGATCATGTATGCAATTCACCAAAGTTGCTGGTCGATTGTAATAACCGGTGTGATTCCATTTCGTCTGGCACGTTTTGAAATATACTCCAGCGTTGATCTGACACAGGATTCGTCACTTGGTGTCATGTTGATAATCGACAAGAATATCTCAGAGCTCTTCCTGGGGGATGCATGGAATGTCAGAATGGAGCAACTGCATGCAACCGGAACACAGTGGTCAACACACACAGAAGTGGCACACTCCACAAAATATCCAGTTTGCTATTCTTTTCATCAAGACAGAAGTCAGCAATTGGTGGATAGATAATGTTCGCCAGCACTGCCTTTGGATTTCTTTGTGAGAACAGTTTAACAATGATGATTTTTTTAACATCATCCAAGTCCATCTTAACTCTTGAAACCCTCTGTTTCACCATCTCGCCCATGGCATGGATTGAGTCAGTGCCATCAAACCTTTTGCTGTCATGATCTACATAACCAGCCTGGTATTGCACGAATGTTCTCTACCTGCGTATGAATGTATCCTCCCCCAACTTTAATCAAACTGTCCATGTCGGATTTGTCCACCTTTGCAACATTTTTATGTGCAGTAAGAGATGCAATGTTAGGTTGTTGCCTGATTAAAGTTATGAATACCTTGTTCCCATAGTGGTTCATGAATTCCCTTTTCAGCTGAGAGGTGGTGTATAGTTGATCATCACTCAGTGCACTCATTGACTTCATAATGTGATGCAAATTGTCCAAAGGAATCGTTTCATCATCATTCTCTTCCAAGTAATAAATGGCAATCTTAAATGCTGTCATCTAGGACATACACTTCAGTCGACCAAGTCTTCGTTTCTTTAGTGGAGCCTCCTCATGTTCAATATAAGCTGCAGGTATACTTGTCCCTCTCCGAAAATTCTTATCACAAGCATGATGATGGATAGCTTCTTCAGCTGGTAGATCGTATATGGGCACGATACTTGACTGTGCCTTCTTGGCCTAATCATCTTGCCTGTTGACACAGTATGTTGCAGACATACATGTATTTTGAGTAACTCAATAGCCCTCGCACGGCTGAAGTACACTTCTATATGGATGTTTGTATGCAACATCCTGGTCAATACAAGTACCACATAGAAAACAGTGAGTTTTAAAATGTAAAGCTTAAACATATGATCGAAGAGTTTTCAGCTACTTTGATTGCCTTTGGATTAATATGCATACTTCGACACTGTCTGTGTACCAACAGGCTATAGTTGTTTCTGGTGTCTGGTGCACCTAATTTGTGCAGTCTGTTTGCGTTATTAATGCTACAGCACCATTTTGCTGTCAATTTCACACAATCCTGGGGTTTTATCCAGGTTAACTGGTTCGATACATATCAAACAAGATGTTATCTGTGATCTACATAGGACACCTTCAGTTGAGAATAGTCACCTGCGAATAGGAACAGCTGATAGAAATATGGTTGACATGTGTACAGATACAAATGTTGCTTTTCCGATTATAGCAAATGATTTTTGTGCTAAAAGTCTTGATGATATCTTCAGAATTAACTTTTAATCAAAGTTTCTGAGAAGCTAATACCATTTGAGAAAAATGACTTCTTCCCGGACATTGGATTATCTCCCTTGATTTTCCTTGAAACAAATGTTGATGTTAATGACTCTGTTTTTTATAAGAATGAACCGATTTTGAAGAAGGGGATACTTTGGCTTTATTCAACTTTATTTGTTTCTAACTTGATTTTTTATGTGAAGACAATAAACTGTAAATTTTTATATGTAAAAAGTCAACATTATAATAAATCGGTTCATGTTCTGCAAGAATTACTGATATTAACAAATTTATGTACTTTTTCATCATTTTAAAGCATTTTTTGTAAATTTCCATGTGAATTCTCCCTTCAAAATTGTTAAATATACATTCCTTTGCATTTATCCTGGCAAGCTAATATAGATAGACTCACCATAAATGTTTTTATTGTGATTGGTTCCATATTTTTTACTATTATTACTTTTGTTGGTGGCCATCTTGGATTGGACCTATTTTCGGATGGTTCCCCACGTCCGATTTTGGTAAACTGTTTTTTTCTTTTAATGCACAGGTATCAAGGCACCAAAGTCCAGTAATAAACCTTTTCCGTCAATTTTGTTGAACCTGGACTTTTTTATTACTGGACTACTATCAATGGGAAGATTTGACATCTTCTGGACTTAAGCCGTGCTCCTGAGTTTCCTACACGAAACACATTCCAAAACTTAGTAGGACACACCTGAGCTACAGCCTATGATCCAGTATCCCCTAGTGTTAGACCTTTTCTCTGATGATGAACTTGTTCATTCCAATGGCGTATAACATTTGTGGTGCTTCTTCGGCAAGACACCATGGTGCTTAGGGGTCTTCACTAATCTGAGCATCAGTTTAGTCTTTAATGATGCAGCTTCGGCTGCAGCAGCAATTTTGGTCTCATACAGTTTTGACACAAATCAACCTTTTTGATGAGTTAGTCTTTCAGCGAATTTCCGTTCACTCAAACCAAATTTAAGTTCACAGAGTATCCACATATCTAGACTTGCCTAATAGTAGAATATAATTACTATAAATCCGTGGACTTTTCTTTCAGCCATGGACTTTTCTTACAGCCATGGAGCAAGGCTATATCCAGCCCTGTCCAACACAACACAGCTTAGATGTCAAAGCGAACGTTCAAGGGGCCAGAACATGGGGCTTCTCTGGATGAAAGATATCACTCACAGATTTAATTAAATCAAAATGTTTGATTCAATCTCGTCAGATTTTGCAAGCAAATGTTCATCAGAATAATTGAATTCAGTTAGTTTCCCATGTTCACTACACACAGTGGCCATACGGTCTTCTAAACAATCACGAATTGAACACAGTCCACTGTCAGATACTAACTTCATGACGCTACTCGCCTGCCGACGCCATGCAGCTGGTGCAGATTTGAAACGTTTTACACATAGTTCAATCTTATAATCAGTGTATTCTTGTGTAGGTTTAGCCGCACGGCTGCTGAAGTCATTACAATTGTTCATATTGTCAATATTCATATCCATGCTGACTCTATTGAAATTCAACTTAATCCCGATAAAAGTTCTTTCCACTCAATCGATGTTTCACTGTAATGTTTTCTATAACTCTGAACGGAGAAACTGAGTGTTCATGATGTTTATTTTACAGAATTTCTAATATAGAGAAACTCACAGTTATCCAATCCCCTGAAATCCGTAACACATCTTGACGGAATGCGGATAAACAAAGGCCTTTCTCACCCGAAAGCATGGTACTCGCTACATACCCCAAGGGAGCTAAAAAGTACTAACCACGAACGAGGAGAAACAATAAACCGCTACTAAAATATCGCACTGACACTGACTTCCTTTACACATAATATAAACTAGCTACTAGAATAATCGCAAAGACCAATGAAGAACAAGGCTTGCTTTGTTTCATGAAAAAACATTGTTTTATCACAACGTCATTTCCATACATTCGAGAGTAGTATAGGTAATGATGGTTCTGCCGCAACCCCACTGGAGCTGGATTTATAAACCTTTACCACCACTACAGGTGGCATTTTTTATGCGTAAATGATGATGTGATTCAACGATCGCATGATAAATTGGCTCTAGCTCACCACTACCTGGAGCCAATCAATGCTTCTATGATACTACATTTATACAAAAATATTCTCTATTATTTTACAAGTAGGCCAGATTATATACTCTTCTTGGTAATTGATGATCGTATTTGTTTGGTTTACTAATATAAATTAGTGTGTTCTTCATTTGTTGGTTGGACATTACTGATATAATAATTTTGTCCATGAACATAAATGTTGTAATTCTCCATTATTATATATTTATGTATCCATTTGTCTAAATGTGATCTAATGATAGTAAGCAATCTATTTTTAATCTCCATCCAGTTCTTTGGTTTTGGCACGGAATAATTGACGCGCTTGTTGTCTCCCCTGTTCTATGAACTTTTTTTCTCGTCGTCGCTAATACCACTGGTCTTACTAGATTTTGATCGAATCTCCTGCTTCATTACGTTGTATTTGGTGAGTTCTGACAACACTAAACGAAACTCATCCACGGATATCTTACAATCAGCCATTGCTGTCGGATTATGATCCTCAATGCTGTTCAACTTTGCTTCGGCGAGTATCCGAATCTTATCGTGTTTTAATGCTTTCTTTTGCAACTTACGAGAAATGAATTTTAACATTATTCCTGCCAGTCCCAAGACTCCAGCGGCTATTTCCATGCCAAGTACGATAGGCGCGGCGATTATAGTTGATAATAAACCAACACCTGCTACACCGAGTCCCATGCCAGATGTTACAAGCTCGGTGTCAACTCCGTCCAGAGCATTCACGGCTCTGCGATACTTATTATACAATCCAAGTCTCAACTCCCTCTCCTTCTCTATTTGATGTTTTATGTTGCTTATTTGATGTAATTGAAATCCATCAACAGTATCCATCTTTTCAAATGCCTCATCGAGCGCCGGATATAAACCCATAGTGTATATTACGGTCATATAATAGTCTTTAATTGATCTTGTTTAAATGTTTTGAGAGTATACATCAACCTTATTAAATGAATATTATACGGCAAGAATATCTTAGTGAGAGAAATGCTGTCACTTTTAATAATTTGGACCCCCTCAAGGGTTGCAACGGGTGAAGCTCCATTATGAATAATACTGCAACGTTGACGCTCGTGTTTCTTGAGCTATTTAATCGATAGTCCTGGTAATATTTCGAAGGCATCTTCAGGTGCATCTCCGAACAAGACTTCAATAATAAGCGTAGAAATATTAGGTATTGCACTCAAGTTAACTTTAATATCATTGAATTCAGTAACCAAATTTAAACTAACATTTTTTACGGCCGGATGACTAAATAACATATGACCTGGGTCTTCTGGCAGGGGAGAGACTAACACACTTTTACGTTTTGATGGGATATAAGCCCCGAGTACGATGCCACTATTTATTATCCTAGTTAAATTATGTGCTTTACCCATCATCACATACGGTGGGGTAATGACGATATTCAATAGCCGCTCGATTTTTGCGTCGACCATAGTCCATTTTTTATCGTCGTTGCGAGTAATATTGTACGAAGTGTTTTTAAGGAGTCTACTAACGTCGACATCGCTTAAATCTTCTAGATTACCCGTGAATGTAACTTCTTTCCACTTGTATACATTATCTTGTAAGTGTAAAGCGTATAATTTGCCATCGGTACCGGGTCTACCTAATCCTTCTGTGTCTCCGAGATCGGAAAGCGCAATTGTATTACATTGTCTGAGTGTTCCAGGGCCTGATGAATCAACCATTATTTATAATATGGAGTGTTACACTTAAGTATCCTATATGTACAGGTTGGTGTTTTACATCTAATACAGAAATTTTGAGGTCTGAAATTATACCACGCTTTAATTTTTTATATTGTAATGTTGAGAAAGATTCCGTTCTACCACTATTATATTTTTCATCTTTAACTGGAACAGATCTGAGCAGAGTTGAAGGACTTTCTAGTTGAATAGTATCTGTCGTACTGATCTGATCAAGATGGATGCACAACTCTTTATAGGGAACTAAATCGGGTAATTTAACCCCCTGTGCTTATGTCTTGAGTACTGTTATATCTCCATCTGCATATCCAAGGGTAATTGCTAAGGTCTCGTAAAGCTTTACATCCTTTTCTCCAGCGTTTAAAATCAGCATCCCATTCGACTCATTTTGTGTGAGACTAATTCCATTAGGCTTAAAAGTTCATCATTGAGTGAGCAGACGCTGTAATACCCATCAGGTATAATGTATTGTTTACTATTTATTACTGTCTCATTATTATATCTTGCAGCACTTATATTGGTCCACCGCGGGTAATACGTTACATCGCATAGAGCGACTTCGAGTTGACCATTTATATTGGTCCACCGCGGGTAATACGTTACATCGCATAGAGCCACTTCGAGTTGACCATCCGAGTTATCGATAGTATGAAGCAGTTGAATAGACTGACCATTTGTTATTCCCGTGAGTGTAACATACATATTAAATATACAATGATACTATATCATAATTTAAATATGAAATCGAGATACATTACTAATCAGTCGATTTTAGTAACTGCCTCTGGTGCTGAGTTTTTCGTTAAATTCCCTGATATCTTTGAAAAATACAGGGTCACGGCAACTAGCGATAATATGGGGCAAGATTGGTTTCACAATCCGATGCAATTTGGGCAGAATCAGTTAAACTTTGGCATATGGTGTGCCACAACGGGATGTGGCGTATCTCTTTATTCCCCAGGATTTGAACTAAATAAGTCTGTTATAACATTTCACGTGTACTATCAGATTAGACGTATACTTAAAGAAATTAGTGCTCCATTACCGCAGGATCGAGCATGGAATTCCACAAATAATCCGTACAATAGGTTCGCGTATGAGCGTATTTGTCAGGAATTTAATATTTCTACGAGTAAAGATTGGCTTGTTAAAGGAGCAAACCATGGTCTAGGTGTTCCTTACACAGGGGAAATAACCGTCAAAGAAGATAGCGATGATTTATTTAAATAAAGGTCCATTTAATGCGTTTATGTTGTTGCATACCAGCAAACTTTACATAAGAATGTATGATTATTTTCTAAAAACCCATCATTGGTATAAAGACTGGGAACTTTCGAGTAACGATTGGAGAGGGGATATTATGAGTTTTAAGAGTGGTTTAGTTTATATTTGTTACAAAATTTATTCAACTGAATGATCCTGGGAACGCTTTGAATGAATTTCTTAATGATAAAATGGAAAATAATTTTACTAACCCAGGATTTGTAAGGGTTAATGAATCAATAAGAACTTATGTACGGGCAATTCTCGGTGCACAATCGCAAACACGAACGTCCATTATCGGTTCTGGGACAGCGCTCAATGCGCAAAAACAGTTTGTCGTAAACGTGGAGGACACCATTAATTCACCAGTTGACATACCATCGTCTATAAAGCATTATCAAGATGTATTACAGTACGCTCAATCCAAAGTGGACCATGTTTATGCACCTGGACTATACATGTCTCCGAGTATTATGGAACTTAAGATCGGTCAAGTGATAGGCTATAATAATAAAATTGTTATTGCTACCGATCAACAAAAACCAGGTATAAATTCAGATATTAACACCGAATTAATAACGCCAACAAACACAGGTGAAACGGGAATAGTCAAGCCACAGTTATCTACTATCGCTCCTACTGACGCACAACCACAAGTACCAACGCATATTGCGGCTAAAAATCAACAACATATCAATGAAAAAACAGCGCTTGTATTAGGTGGAGTCGCTGCTGGTTTACTAATTTGGTTAAATAGTTCTTAGCGGATACGTACACCAGCCCTGCAATTGCTACGATCAGTGCCCACAAGTTTGTGACTAAACCAAGTGGTGGTCTTAGCTAAGAAATTCAAGTGCCAGGAAACAATACTCCCTATTATACCGGAAAGTGCAGCCGCGGCTTACTCAGCGAGCTTTCCCAGTGCTGAACCTAATGCTTTTAAATGCTTTTTTTCCACTCTTTTATACCATCCCTATCAGTAGGTTGTGATCCGCCACTACCACCTGTACTGCCACCGGTTAACGCGAGAGTCAAAGTCGATATAATAAATCCCAACGCGGTTAAAATACTGACAATTGTTATTCCCTGTTCTCTGAACAATGTTTTAATTTTATCGGCTAGTGTAGTGTCATCGTTGAGGACTTGATCGATAGTTTCTCGAATTCGACTGATTTGTGAACGAAGTGCTTTTCTATTACTGGAAGCAGCTTCGAGGCGGGCCGATCTTTCCTCTTCTAAGTTACACAATCTTTCTGCTACGCAGCGTCTACTGAACTCATCGCCCGCCTGTTCAAGTTTTGTTTTCTCATAAGCTATATGCTTGTTGATTTCGGATAGCTTGGCTATATTATTTATGAGTTCTCCCCGCATTGTTTGCATTGCCTTGTCAAGACCTCGTAATTCCCTAATACTGAACTCCGATGGTACCTGTAACGTGGAATTATCGTAATAGGTATCCAAGATTTCTCGGAGTCCGTCCGAGGCTGCCTTCGAGGAAGCTTCCAAATTATCTATGGTACCTAGTTCATCAAGCACAGTCCTAAGAACCTTAGTAGTCTTCGCGGACAGTTTTTCTCCTTGTGAGTAGTCTACAAAACCTAATTCATCATGAACAGTGCTGATGCTGTGTTTACTGACTATTGTAGACAAAGCTAGGGGCTTACGAGTACGATAATCCATAAGATCAATATCCGGAGAGCCACGCAGTCGCAATATTCCTTTACTATCTATCTCAAACTTTGAATAGTCACGAACAATAGGACTAACATCTTTAAAGTTATCGTTAAAATCATTGACGGTTGATTGTAAAAGTTCATCGTTAAGCTTCATGCCACCAAAGCTGGTTTCATCAGTACCCTCTTCGATTGTACTCGGGTTATCAAAATCATCTAGATTAAAATCATCCATTTTTATATTAAACATATGGTTATATAATTTCAATATAACAATGTCTTCGCAATACGGACGCAAGTTAAACCCACAACGTAGACTTCGAGATCCATTAGGGGTCAAAGTAATTCGTCAGTCTGTAACTATAACTAAGAACCCGAGTACCATCGATCAGAATCAAAAGCTTCTGGTTCGCTTTCCTAATCTCGGCGCACACGATGTGTTAGTTCCGGGAACTGTCCGACTAGCATTTATGATTATTTTGACTTCTACCGATGTTAACAGGGAGCCCGTTCAGAACATAGGTCGTGCTATTGTTAAGAAAATCACGATTAAAATTAGCGGTAATGAGGTTTTGAATATTGGCGATGTATACTATTGTTACATGGATCTCTGGAGAACGGATAAAGAGCGGGAAAACTTACAGTACCAAGGTATTTGTAATCGGAACACATTGAGACTGCGTGTAGATGCTTCTAGTGGTGATGGTACCGTCGTAAAAGATCAGGCCGTTGCCGACATATTAGGTAACCGATTCTATATTCCCCTAGACTTTGAATTTTTAGATTCCCACATGCCCTTTTATCAAGCATCCCTAGGCGATAGGTTAGAATATGAACTCACTTTTAATGACTACAGTAGAGTAATCAGAGCTGCTGAAGATGCTAGCTATTCCATTGACAATATCTCGCTGGAGTACGATATGATAACAGATCCCGAATTAGCCAGACAAATTTGTAACCAGTATACCGGAAGTTTAGCCATTTTGTACGATCGCGTGCTGTGACAACAAAAAGATCACGAGGGACAAAAAATATATGACGTGGAATATCAATCTAAACGTCCCCACGAGATCGTTGAAGGGTATTTAATGTTGTTCGAGGACCCCTTCGATGCATTTAAAAGAAATACCGAGAAGTTCTACAATCCCAAGATTACAAAAGTAGAATTGACTATCCAGGGCGTTCCTAATCAACTATATAGCCAAGGAATGCTAGCGTATCAACAATGGGATGAGATTAAAAAACTTCCTGCTATAAAACGAAGCCCAGATGTTAACAAGGTCGTGAAAGATCTGTCTCTCGGGTGTGTATCGATGGATGAATACCTCACCACCAAGTACGCGCTATGGCTCGACATGTGAACAACGGACGATGACCAACTACACGGCAGTGGGAGGAGAATAGAAAATGCTAGCGAGGGTGTCACTATACAGATAACGAAGCTCCAGGAATTGCCCGGTAAATTAAACATATATTTGTACGTGATTATGGATGCGCAACTTAATATACAGAATGGAAGATTCGTGCAAGCAATCTATTGATAATCTTTTACCTATAGAACCACACTGCGCTATCATATGCGGGCAAATGGGTTGTGGAAAAACAGCTTTTATTCTAGATATTTTACAAAGTCACTATCGGGACGTTTTCGATCATATTATTATTCAATGTCCGACTATAAGCGTTAATAAAACATACCTATCGAGAGATTGGGTAATGAATGACGAGGGGGTACTCAGAGTCGATCCAGGCGATCGTTTACAAGACTGTTTACGAGAATGTCACGAAAAATACAAAGGAGAATCAACCCTTTTTGTAATAGACGACTGCAGCGCGAGTAAAGAAAGATATGCTTTGGTATTTAGCATTCTCCGGATGGCATACTCACCATAGCGTTTGGGTACTTACTCAAAAATACAGCTCTGTCCTGAAAGATCTCAGAGAGCAGACCAAATGGGTAGCACTGTTTCATTGCAAAGACCGAGATTCATTCGAGGAATGTTTATTTATACCAAGCTCGACCGAGATAAGGTCAGAAAACTGTTAGCGGCAACGAAGCACTTTAAACTCGTATTAAAAACCGATCAACCAGCTGCTTATGCAATTGCTTAACAAATTATAGCAACTGCTAAACAAAATTATAGTAAATATAGCAACTGCTAAGCAAAATTATGGCAACTGCTAAGCAAAATTATGGCAACTGCTTAGCAAAATTATAGCAAAATGTGGCAAAATTATAGCAAAATGTGGCAAAATGTGGCAAAATTATAGCAAATATAGCAAAAAGGTGGCAAAATTATAGCAAATATGGCAATTATAGGGAAAAAACACGATAAATTGAACATAAGCGGTTAATATGACATAATGTGGTTTGAAATTCTCATTCTTTCGCAACAGTTCATTATTACAGGTTGTATTGGATATGCCATATTATATTATGTTAGACTTAAATATCTCCTTAGGTATTACATTATGGAAACTATAAATTATTGGAAACTCATCAAACAAATGCTCAAAGATGAGCCTGATCAACATGCAGAAGTAGTTACAGATAAATCTTTAGATAAACATAGAGAAAGACTCACCGCTTTGGTAGCCGGTGGAAAATATTCCCGATATTTGGGGGAAATTTATGCCATCAAAAAAATTGATAACATGACTGACGAAGAAATTGAAAAACTGTACGCGGGTTACGAGTCTAGACTGGGAGCTACCATGACTAGAACGATAGGGTCGGCTATATTACAACTATACACAGTCGTAGCTAGTACGTTTCTCCCTATCCTGGCAGAACATCGCATGTATTTATGCGAATCTCTCGAGAAAGACCCATTCATAGAACATGCTATAAGCTCAGTGAGCTGTGAGTTTTATCATAGATACGGAATGTTCTTAGCTCCACTCACCACAGCTTTAATAACGGCTAGGTATTGTCAATTTAAACATAAGTGCACACTTAATAATAATGGAGACTCAACAAGTGACACCAACACAGATTGTGAACGAGGAAATAATAACCCCGATTGCGGAACAACGAGTGAATGAGGAACCACAGATTGTGAATGAGAAAATACTAAAACCCAGAGTTACGAGGAAAAACCAAAAAAAAATATCTGCAGGAGAATGGGAGGACTCGCTCGCAAAGCGAAACTAATGAATAATTCCAATGTTGATCCGATTAAAACATGGGCACTAGTAGGAGTTGTTGCTAAATGGCTGTATGGTTGTTTTATAAGACCGGAGAAGAGAAAACGTCACCCATGATGTCACAACAACAAGTTCAATTAGAGGTTAGCCCCCATATAATGCTATAAGAAGCATGACTACTCCAGTTACAGACGGTAAAATGTTGGAAAACGCAACGTATCATTCAGCAGTGGTCACCGGCTTGGC
The DNA here is from genome assembly GCF_023055435.1 of Haliotis rufescens. NCBI lineage: Eukaryota > Metazoa > Mollusca > Gastropoda > Lepetellida > Haliotidae > Haliotis > Haliotis rufescens. Next base: position 2,328,996 of record NW_025963990.1, read on the forward strand.
CATTGGCTATGCCCATATGGCTAAAATGATTACTAAAGCCACACCTCCCAAGCTAGATTTTAATGGTTATGATATCGGTATGATGATTCTAGATATTGGATTAGCAATGGCAACGAAAGATATGCTCATCAAACAAGGGCTTAACCCGGAAGATATAATGAAGTAATTAAACATTTGAATATTTTACACTGCAAACACGAAAAAGTCGTTTTTTTCCGTATATGGTCATTGGACGGAAAAACAACGTTATTTGGACGCTTTCAAACCATCGTTTTTCCGTCCAAATAACATCGTTATTTGACATCGGAATTTACTGGGAGAGAACGATATCATCAAGCTCCTCCCTTTCTTGATTGGCATTGTCAATCAATCAACAGCGTCTACCGGTATTCCTACTTCTCAGATTTCATTGGTCAGTTCTCGCGTGTTACATTACAGGACCGAGTTTGACGCTGTACTCGAAGCACTTAGCGGAAGTACTGAAATCAATCGTTCTGCGCATGCGGATTGCTTAATGCCTTGTCCAAATTTTCCCTTCTGTGCATGCGCGATTTCGCGTATTGTGTTTCCACTATATGTCACCACTATTTGACAGTGATTCATAAACACAGTCTCGTGATGAGTTCGGAATCGTACAGTGTCGCTTTAATTTATGGCACGTACTTGATCGGCGCGTATTTCCCATTAACAATGATAACGGTAATAATTTTAGTCAAAATAATTAGGAAAGCGCAAGCCTCAGGAACGTCTGAGTATAGGAAAAGGATTTATACTTTCGAAAGTTATATAATCGTCAAAAACGCAAAAGAATATCAACCAGCTTTTAAAACTTATTTTTGTAGAAGGTGATCTTGGTGTTTATTGCCAGATAGTATATGCATATACATTTTCCCGATATTGCTTATTTTAATGTTTATTAATAGTTTTAAGTTTCGTCCGCCTAATTGACGGGATTCCACTTTCTCATTTGTACTTGACACTTAAACAGTGTTCTGTTACTGTAAACAGATTAGTTTCAAATTCCAAACTGGTGATATCTATTCAGACTAATGCTTAGTCTCTAAAACTGTATAGTTTTGAAAGAAACAAGTAACTCCATTTAAATTGAAGAGGAGCCCCAGTTATATGGGAGATTCCGAGATGAACCTACTCTATGGATATCTAAGCTGCCACCCAAACCGACCTAAACGGGACCCGAAAGCTTATTGTGTGCTATATAGTCCCATGGAAGTGCACTAGAATTATACATTGTATTCCGGACGATTGTGTTCTTTCATCTACTTTTAAATGTTGCCTATACACTAATCTGGACGTACTACTCATTGTTCTATTTATGTCATCCTATTATATATATATATATATTTATATCAGATATACATTAACGCATGTTACCATTCTAAAGTCATACTCTCATATAACCTTATATTGTTCATAGTATCAAAGTTTATTCAACAACATCAAGAACAGCAATTTAAACTACTGAAACACCAAAATCACAAGGCTGTTATCAAGCGCTGGTGCAGACGTGATGCATCGTAAAAAAACTGTATCGTGATGTCTTTGGAAATACAATTTCTTGCAACATTTATACTACGAGATAGTTTCATATATACTTATTGGGCAGTTTTCAATCTTGTACTGACTTACTCTGGTGTTCCTGAGGGGAGGTTATTGGCTTGGGTGTTGTACCCCGTTTTTCTGGTAATCCTATTATTACTTCATTTTTTATCTAATGACACCCTGTTCTCTGGATCACGGCTCCGTGACTATCCATAACAATTAAGATGAACATTCAGATCAAGTACATGAATGAGTTTGTTTTGACGCCACAGTCAATCAAATACCAATGCTATGCGGTTTGATTACACACTTCTACCAGGTCGAACATCGTGGATCTTTTTCTACCTAAAGAGAATCATAGTTCATATGCTAATCCATCTATATCCTACGAAAACCGTCCCGCTCAAGATGACCTTACTTGTTGTTAAATCCATCATCTATCCCCCCGTTCTCACACACACAGAATGTTCGTCGAACTCTGCAGGGGGCATTCTCAGAAGCTTCAAATGCGCTGAAATGTGCGTGTCAAGGACAGCTGATGTCTGATGCTGAAGAACCGTGTTCACAGCTGACCGACTTGGTATTTTTCTGCACTGACAGAAACTGGATATACTGACCCACAGCTGTTATAGATATTTAACTAACCCCTGATCAAATAGATGCCCTTCGTTAATCTCTGTGTGGAGTACCGTATATACCTGTGATAACGATACCGGTGGCGATGCTGATGCTGATGGTGGTGGTGATGATAATGACGGTGACGGCGATGATGATGGTGATGATGATGATGATGATGGTGATGGTGATGGTGATGATGATGATGGTGATGGTGATGATATGATCATATGATCAAGGCCGCTGGCGTTGCCCAGTGGTAAAAGCGTTCGCTCCTCGTGCCGAAAGTCCAGGTTCGATTCTCTGCATATCATAGGCACAATGTGGGAATCCCCCGCCGTGATATTGCTGTAATATTGCTAAGGCGGCGTAAAATCCGACTCACATAAACTCTCATAAATCACTGTGCCTTTGCTAACCAAGGTTCTGCAGATGGCACCGGAGTATGTCAAGATTTAACTCTCGGTTGGTCTTCTTCCATTATATCTCACTAGGTGGCGCTACTGGCCTCGCTAGGTCGTTCGTTCATCCACAGGGGTGTGTACATGAATGGCGGCACTTTCTTAAAGCGGTTGTCAAGTAGGAGTTTATGTCATCGGAAGTTCACCTCAACCGATTCCAGCAGTCCTGCTTTTATCTGATCCATTTACCTAAGTTTGTGGCTCTGTGACAACACGTACAAGAGAAAGTCTTTGTACAGGAGATGCAATGGGCTATTCATGGCATATCACATGCTTTTACGGATTGTGAACCGGCCTCACGATATCTAATCCGCTGTCCTTGCATAGATATTAACATATCTTCGAGATCTGTCTGAATGAATGGCGTGACAACATTCAAGAAGTACGTTAACGGTTATGTGAAATATTAGAATGATTCCACCTTAGAAGCCAAATCTTAAAGTTGTTTGATTCTTCGGTAGCATTTTCAATAAATGTTGTTCACGAAAGGTTCCTGAATACATTAATCGAGATTACGCTATCCGCATGGATGACCTATTCCTGCATAGATATATCTAGATCGGTGACGCTAAGCCGGTGACCCGTACCCAGATCCGGACATACCAGTGAAACAGGCACCCACTCACTCACTCACTCACTCACAATGTATCAATCTATCAATCTATCAATCAAACAATCAATCAAAATGGAAATCGAGTGACGGATGCTTGACTCATTGAAAGTCTTTGTACGCCATTGTATCGTTGCTAGTGGTACCAGTTACCGGTTTGGGCTAGACGAAGCATTAACGAAGCAAAGAGTTTAATCAGACGTCTCCTTGAGGGAGACTGGTATCACACCTGTGATCCCTGGCGATAAGAAATATGACATTGCGTACCAGGCCAGCAGTTAGACGTATCAACGTATAATCGTAAATTCTCCTCGGCGTAATATATATCTTGCACGTGTACGTAAACAGGATGTGTTTGGTAACTTGAGCAGGAAGCACAAGTGCACGAAGGGATGGTATTTCAGATCATAAATGAAAGAAGACAGAAAGATTGTGACCCAAATTTAGTTACTGGTGGCCGTGTCGCACACACGAATTTTTATTAAATGTATCCTGGAGAGTCAGTAAGAAACTAGAAATAACTGCCTTTGTTCTGTAAATCTCGCCAAGTTTCAGCTTTCGCCTCTTCCTTTGTGGAATGAGGTTTCACATTTGTAAAATGATCTCTACCATCAACTTAACTGCCCTCACCCCCTGCAGTTTTCCCGTCCCATATTGCCAAGCAGGTGACCCACAAGGAGGAAAACGGCCCTCCCTCAGTCCAGAATCATGAGTTATACTGTGCCTACCACAATAAGTTGTGAATACGTAGCCTTGCTGTGGCCAAACATTTTGTAACAATTTGGCAAACTTTGATATGTAAACAGCACATATAATTCAGTTTTATATCATCTTAACATATCAGTTGAATCCCACTTGACCTTTGAAGATCCGGTTAAGAATAGATTTACAGCAACCCATGCTTGCCGTTATAGGCGACTATGCTTGTCGTAATAGGCGACTAAAGGGATCGGGTGGTCAGGCTCGCTGACTTGGTTGATGCATGTCATTGTATCTCAATTGCTTGGATCGGTGGTCGTGATATCAATCACTGGATTGTCTGGACCAGACTCGATTATTTCTAGACAACCGTCATATAACTGGAATATTGCTACGTGCGGCGTTACACAAAGAAAAACAAAAACGGAAAAAACGGATCCTACTTATTTTGTGGATACAATAACAATAAATCAAACATATAGATCGTTTGAGCTAGCTAAATATAAAAAAATTAGTCGATAATCATATTTCCCTCTGTTGGTCCCACGTGAAATGTTCTTCATGAATACTGTAAATCATGAAATTAACGCAATAATAATTCAGCACATTAATGCGAGTATAGAAGAACCCTGGCCTCAAATGCGTCATGACATTTATGAGAGTAGCCTTGCAAAAATCTCTGTAGTCTCACAATTTAATAATATAGTATTGGCTGATAGATGTTCGACCGAATAAAATCATTTGTTCATTCAACTGTTCATCTAATTTCCATTAATGTATGTTACATTGATAATATGTTCATGGGTTTCTTCTCTGAACGTATATTGTTGAGGACTACTTCAGTTGAGGATAAGTAACATAAATAATGATGATATTATTTTGATATTATTGTCATTATTATTCCTTCAGATCATTAAAAAGAGTTATTATGTTTCACATTAAACATAGAGAAAGAGGTATGGATATTGTGGAGATTATTTTTTAGCATCGACATTATTAACATAAATCTTAAAGATATTATGTTTTGTTTATGTTCTCATGCCGCACTCAGCAACTTAAGGATATTACAACATACATTTAGGTTCAGTTGTATTATTAAATTTGTTTTATTTTGCATATGTTACAGAGAGACCTTATCAAGTAATATAAAAATGTATAGTCGCTATTCTTAAAAGTAAGCATATGTTAGATTTATCAACCGGAAATATTGCACACCAAAGGATAATTATATATCATGACACTATTCTATGTCGAAGTCAACTATATTTGTATTTGCTATTGCTACATGATTGGTTATGACACGGATACGTCATGATAAAGCAATGAGAAATTGACATTTGATGATATAAGACAGCTACGCGATAAATCGCAAAGGACAAAGAAGAAGGAAGCGATATTTATTTCACGATAAAACCTTGTTCTATCATTTATGGAGATTCGAACATGAACTCGCAACTTGAGGACGTCGTAACTTTGATGTTATTTGTGAGAGGGAAGTGTCCAGTGAGTTGTTCCTTATAGATGTAGCAGGGGAAGGTAGATAAATGCAATGCCCGAACCATTCGCATCAGAAAGTGAGAGCGAAATGTTAATCGGTATTGGGAGAAAAGGTACAGACGAGAAAATTGTGAGAATATGCGGGAAAGACCAGATTCAAACCCTCCTGTTCATAAAATGGATTTATCTGGCATTGCCGCGGTCGTACGTAATGTTGATATCTCATATAAGAAATAAACAAGTCGTGGTCGTTGTTTATCGTACAATAAACAACTCCCACTCGCGGTTTGTTTCTTAATTACATGACCATATACCCTGACATTCCATCACAGTTGATTATATCAGTTGACAAAGACGACATAAGCCGTTCCATCATCATAAGAAACCCTTGTCAAAAGTAGCGCCAACTGCACGATTCCGACAACACCAGGAGCATGCATGTTTCATTATTTACCTTATAAAATGATGACACTGGGTGCTCGCTAAAAGGCGAGCTCATCCCGATCCACTAGTGGCACCCGCTACAAACACATGTAAAGGCAAGCCAATTGTTCACCCCAAAAGGCACGGAAACACACGGTACAACTCAAAATAGAGAATTGCATCAGACATCATTTTGGTCATTGATACGTCAAACCTGGATTTGCCAGCTACACGTCCTATACAAAGACCAAGCCAGGACCCGAATCCTTTAAACCCGCCCAAACAACCCCCTGAGCACGAAGCTTGCTTACATTTTCTCCTAACCTAAAGTAATCTATACTAGTTCTGAAGTAAATTGTATTTACCCGCATGAATCGCTTTATGTCATTTATTCCCGATAAACAGAGCATGCACACTTTCTGACAGTAATGTGGGGTAAGTCACGAACCAAACCTATACTCTCGATATACATGTTGCTCTTACTTAAAACACTATTGGGCTAACAAGATACGTATATTAAAGTGCCATGCTTTTCTGATGTGCTATCATTCTAATTCGAAATAATGACATAAATAGTTACCACTCACCCTTCAATATTTTTCAAGGTCGGGTTAATCACAAACATATTTGAATATATACCACATCTATTTTTACATGTACTTATCTTTATACTTTAAAGAATAAGTGTGTCTGTCATACAGACCCTGAAACAAATATGTCCAATACAGCCCAAAATTTGGCAAAATGAAGAAAGTCTCTAGGCTCCTTTTTTGTTATATTTTATAACAATTGTTTAACAACTGGGTTTTTTCTGTAAAATATGTTCATTTCAGAGATTAGATGTTATTCTAGCATCAGATCTGTGGTACGTTCACTGCATCAGCGTTGACATAAAAACGATTTTTACATATATAAATACATACAGAGGAAATGCTTAGCATTTATCTTTTAAGGAAGAATGTGGGACTTGCTTAATACATATGTATGTGGACATATGTATAGTGATCGTAGATGATTGTAGAACGTGCGCGAAGAAAATGGAATAATTATGTGAGTAATCGGGTAAATACCACGTCTAGCAATATTCAGCCATGTTGCGATATTGGTTTCCAACATACAAGACGGACCATGAAATTATGACTTGAATTTGGACCTGGCTTTCTGGTGTGATGTAACACCCCATAATATAATGTAGAAAAAGAGCTAAAAGCACGAATAAAGATCACGAGATGAAACTTATGTATACATCTGGGCATATATTTGCGTAGTGTTACTACGTTAATTCATCAATATATATGTATTTTGCGCAAAGGATATTGTAGATCGACGCTTACATGCGCATATAAACTATTCCCCAGTGCTGTAATATTTAATTCATTTGTCTTTTGATACATATAGATATGAACATGGAGAGTCTGTCTGAAGAAATATAGACATGCATGGGATCTTTTGGATAGTTGTACTTCACGGTTAGAGAAACGCTAAGTCTCTGAAAATACATTATTTTGGTTAAAACGAGAAACTATATTTAAATTTAAAAGGAGCCCAAGTGAGATGGAAATTTCAGCCTGAACCGCTTGAACATCTAGGCTTGTTTCATTTGGGGCTATAGCATTGCAGTAAGGCCTGGGCGGAAGGGAAAATAATATGGTTCAGGGACTGTGAGACAAACTACATCACGGTCTGTAGCGCCGTCGTGATCTTTAGAGCTACGAAATTAAAGCCATCTGAGACAGCCACTCGACACCTGTTTGCACCCATCAGATACCAGTCACTACTGTCACTACTCCTCTCTCCAAACGAAAAAAAACCCGAAAAATGTCGGAAGTGTATATTTTTAATCCTTCTAATTTACTATTTAGATACATGATTTAACTCAAAAGTAATTATATAGATATCTGTGATGCTGGTACCGTTTTGTCGCGGTTGTGTAGCTATTGTGAAGTTATTATGAATATCAAATACATGTCTTGAAATATAGCCTTGTAAAAGAGTTCATCAATGAACCATATGTAGCCATTTAATTGGCGTGTATGGATATATTATCCATTTACTTATACACACTTATTATGGACATATACAGAATTTCATTGTACCTTATTATTGAAAAAATAACCGTGAAGATCTGGGTTAGAATAGGCCTTCCACAACCCATGCTTGTACTAAGGCGACTAACGTAATCGGGTGGTCAGGTTCCCTGACTTGGTTGATCCATATCATCGTATCCCAATTGCGTAGATCGGTGCTCTTGATGTCAATAACTGGATAGTCTGGTCCAGACTGGATTATTTACGAACCACCGTCATATAGCTGGTATATTGCTGAGTGCGGCGTTAAACAACAAACAAACAAAATCTATTATTAAACACCTTCCAACAATGATAAATTAAACTCATATTTCTATATTTTCTGTTATATTTATAACATAATTTGATTCATAATTTAGTTATTGCGTTGCTTTCTTCCCTGTCATTCAATGTACATGTTCAACCCCCTAAACTTTTTAATATTTCATTTTTCACAAATGGCTACGTTTGTGAGTTGCCTAGATCTCTCGTTACCTACTCACACGAACAGATTAAAATAATTTGTTTTACTATCATATTTCTGTCTATCTCATTCATAATACGAAATTGATAGTTCATTTATCACAGTATAGATCATATTCGTTTATATCACTATCTGATGCTAAGGTTTTATTGCAGAAATTATAATTAATTCAAAATGTAGAAAGATACACAATTTGCCATTATTTGACTTTTAAACTGTACAAAGTATAATATAATGATCAGAATGCCTGTAACGGATAGTATTTAAGAAAGAAATATTTGTCGATAAGTCCCATTTTTCAGATATGCTCTTCAGTAGTATTATTGTATATCTCCAAAGAGAGGTTTACATTGTAGTTATCTTTATTCGTGGATAATTCAAAAAGATACATAGAAAATATATATGCTACCATGACGAAAGAATACAGAGTATACATAACTCGCAATTCTCCAAAAGAGATTTCAAATCACAATAACATATCTGATATAAAGAGAGGTGGTAATGATTTAATCTCTACATTGTGCCCTTGTTCGTGAGCCCTTGTTCTATTCAGCAAACAGCCAAAAACCGAAACTCCACAACATATCCAATTACACTGATTCAGGCTGTCCCAGTTCTCCATGCGATACTGACGCCCGTTCGTCTCCCAGACCATAGAGAATAAATTTAAAATGAATCCAGCTCAAGTCTAGAACGATTTGGCAAGCCTAGATTGCCTCAATTCTATCCATGAAAGTAAGCATTAATAAAAAAATATTGTTCTTGTCTGCTTCAGACTATATTTTGTAGAGACATATTTTTAACTAGGAAAATTGTACTGACACCGGCGCTGTCCCTATTGAAGCTATTTATACGAATTTCGAATTGTCGTCCATTGTTCGATGTCAATACATCGATGACAAGTGAGGATATCATAAAGTAATCGTTAATGCCGCGCTACACTATAATAAAAATTATAATCAAGTTGACTGGTGTGTACATTACTACAGTGAACATGTACATGATCATGCCCTAATAATCAAATGCCGTAATGTCAAATACTAATATAGTATTGTGTGATGAATTTAGCTGGATCAGTGATAACATGTGATATTAATATTCCATCAATTTCTCTCCTGGTTGGTCCATGTCTACAAAATGAACATTAAAATGGAGCCTAGAACAATTCTTAATTTCAGGCTAGGGCTGTGGAAATCTAGACTTTCCCAATCATTATAGACTTGAGTTGGTCTCATTTTTTACATTTTTCTCTTGGGTCAACGCCACAGCTCATACCATACACTAACAAGACCAGATTGCCCCCCGCCGGAGCTCCTGGATTTTGGTTATATCATCTAACATGGCCAACTCTGCTCTTAAGTAAACAAGAACCTAATCAGCGAGGGGTCCTTTGTCATGCCTGTGACTGCTTATAAAAATCTGATATCTCTTCCCAAAGACCTGGTTAATAATATATTTTCTGCTGAATATTCGAAACAGAGTGAGTGGGTTGGTACTACATATGTTTACGGTTCTATTTTTAAATGACTGCAGCGCTCCATTATGAAAACAAATTGTTTTAACGCTGCTCTCAGCAGTATTCCAGTGACATATGACGGCGGTCTGTTGTATATGAAATAAATGCAAATTGAATCTTGAATCTTGAAAGTTGTAACATTTCCGCTAATAAGTACCACATGCAGTATACAGTATATCAACTGCAATATACTGTATACAACATTCAGTATACAGTGTGTCGCGAGCTCTGCGCTGGACTGGAGCACACATTTCTTACCCCTCTCCCTTCGGCAAACACCTCATGAGGATTGCAACGAGGTCACAGGTCAGGCCTGCACTCGTCAGTTGTCTAATGCGGTCAAGAGTAAGATCTTCCGGAAGACCACTGCACTAGAGGTATTTGGATTGTTGATGAGGTACTACGTGTTTGGAAATGGGAGTCGAACACTAAGCACTTTTCGAGAAGAGCTCACAATAAAACGTTATGGACTCGCGGACGGACTTGTGTTTTCATTTCAAGACTTACATGTATCAGGTTGAACTTCTACGACAGATGTAACTTGGTTACCGCTTCCTAACTGTAACATTAACTAAACTTTACGCCTTTTATACACATTTGTGATGGGGCGACAATGCGACAACGAGACATATTTTGACCTTGAAAATGTCGCGTTACGGCATCGTCGCCCTTTTGTAAAATAAAGAAAAGGATTATTTAAAGAGCGACAATGCAAACACGCGACAATGCGACAAATGGCCAATTGTCGCGCTTTAGTTAATTTTGACACGTTTTGCTTGTTTTTGTAAGGGCGTCAATGCGACAATGCGACAACGCGACAATGTCCCTTCCATAGTGATCCGTGCAAATAAAACTGAGTTATGAAATAGAAGTCTGACATGCCAATTAAAAGATAAAGTGTTGCAGCTTCTGATTTCATAAATCTTCAAGAAGGATTATTAATAATGGGATGGGTGATGAGTTCAACTGCATGCCGAGTCTATACGTTGTGATTAACAATAATGCTCCGAGTCAATACATTTTGTCAAAATGTATGACATGTATTACGTGAATGAACATATTGTTTATACTCGTCCATGTTTTTGACGGACAATATAATTTACATGCTCGGTAAAAGTGAGGACGGGCATCATTGTGTGTTTCCATGCTTTGTTCAGGTGAACAGTTGACTTGTCCTTGCATGTGTTTGTGACGGGTGCCACTTGTGTGGCAGGATACGCTCACCTTTTCCCGAACACCCGTTGGATGGCCTGAACCAATTCGGATTTTAATCCCACCTCAGTCTGTACACCGTGATATAACTGAAATACTGAAATACTGTAGAGTTGAAAATGGTGTTTAATACGATTACCGAATATATATACGCGTAGTGTGTTACTGCAACTGTTCAAATGTTGTGCAGTGCTGTTATGTAATATAAAAAAAGAAAGCATATTCAATTATCCAATTGATTTGAATAGAATATACTTGCGTCAGTGTATTTTATTAACACCCCACACCGTAATTTAAACACATATAATAACAGATCATATACACGCATGGTGCCTTGACTTACTGCTAACTTTAATAGACCATCCCGGAATAAAATAGTCCCCCCCCCATGTTTTAGTATGTTTACAAGAAATATATTCCAAACAATATCCTCATTAGATAAGAAGATATTTTTCAGAATTACCTCAGTAAGTCAATTACAATGACAGAGCGTCGTAATACATTTACATCAAGTACAATACGTCGAAATGGCCGACACGATAAACGTGAAGGGAGATATTCCCGAAGTTGTTAATTAACCTGTGGCTATTTCAAGCCTTTGTCATCACTGATCAATTGGCTGATCGTTGAAAGGTGATTGTAAAGATTTGTCAAATAGATAATAAGGTAAATTCATAGATTGCTGTAGATTGTCACTACGATAGTTTGGATGTTTTTTTTCGTTTGTTTTTTCTCTGGGATGGGTTGTAGCAAGGGTATCCTTAAACGGGCATGCAACCACGCTTCTGTGTGAATTCGTACCAGGGAATTCCAAGGGTTTTCCCCAGGAATGTGGAAGTAGTCAGTGTTTACGCCATTTCAAGAATACAGTCACGTGAAGAACGTCATGTGACCGACCTCTCGTCCTAGCCGTATATCTTGTAAACTTCACATTAAAAAATTAGTTATTATTATAACCAAATGAAACACAAGCCATTATCCGATAGGGGTAACTGTTCATAGCCGAGGGATATGTTACCACAATAAACTTGGTAACATTGTTTGGTTTGACTTCTTGGCGCGTGCCTGAATTCCATTAACATGTTACATATCCTAAAACTGGCTTATCAGCAAATCTCGCTGCACTCCGCGCGACAGATACTAGAGCAAGGCATGCCAGAAATTCGAAACCTAAAGCTTTCGAAAGGAAGCCTTAGGAATCACGTGCGTCTGGGGACCAGCGCCATCTGATTGGCCGTTAACAGTTGTACAAGGCGGAGCAAAAAGCATCGTTTTTCCGTCCATTTTACGCTTGAAAAACTCGACCCTTTTCTGCACACTTTCTAAACGCTCACCAATTAATCAATTTTAATAAATTCTTAGTCGTTTTTCCGTCCAATGACCATATACGGAAAAAAACGATGTTTTCGTGTTTGCAGTGTTATATTCATATAATATGGCAGCAATTGCGATGATGGTCGGTGGAGCTATTGTTAATGCTCTAGCTTTTTGGGGGAGTAATTTTTTTATTTTCTAGTATGAGGGAATCAAACGCTAAAGAAGTTGAAGAGGAGTGTAAAAGACATAATAAAGCTTTAGAACAACTCGAAAAAGCTCAGTCACAATGGGCGCGGCAGAGAATGGAGAGATTAGATTTTATTCATGAAGAACTGCGTAAGGAAGGACATTCAATTCAAACGTTTAAGGATGTCGAATCTTCCTCGTTTATGGGAAAAAACTTGACCCAATACCGAGATCAACAATGAGTGAGTTTTATACACCGTCAGAGGAACAAAAGAACCGCGAGGTAGCATTCGTGATAATTGGGTTACAGTTGTTGCAATTTTCAGCTACACAATAACTACGCATAAACCAGAGTGACAGCTAATAAATAAATTACCATGACTGCTAAACTATAAATAGCCATGTCTCACCAGTGGAGATGTGATTTGCTTTGCATTTAGACAAATGATATGATAGATGTATAACCATTAACCTGTGCAGATTTACACTCATGGGGAAAAAAATTCAATGCAACCGGCATTGTGTTGGTATTTACTGTGGTATACACTCTTATTACATCAGGCGGGGAAACATTAACTATACATGTTCTGTATGTGGGATAGGGGTCAAAGGTCGTTATTGTTTATGTAAGTAATACGGTGCTGATAGGGTCAGGAACCAGATTATTTATGCTAGGAAGAGAGATTACATCAATGAGAGGAATAGGTTGGGGAGAATACGTATTTAGATATATGAAAAATAACCAATTAGACAAATGAATCATTTTGCATATACCATTAAACCACAATTGTTTTTGTGAGAGAGCTGAAGGCTTTAGCAAAACAACGTGGTCTACGGCGATATTCTCGAATGAGAAAAGCTGAATTGATCGATTTACTCGGTTTGGAATACAACAAACCCCAGACTGTTAGAGAACTCAAAGCTCAAGCAAAAAACAGTGGGCTGAGTGTTTATTCTTGAATGAGAAGAGCTGAATTGATCGCTTTACTAGATGTTGATAATGATGTTGAAAAAAATCAACCTAATGATGTTGAGAAAAAACAACAAGAATTAATATTTGTACCCACATCCGCCGGCGTTGGTAAATATCTAAGAGGTTGGAAGATGGATATTAATTCCAACATGGACGTTAATGATGTTAAGCCCATCATATCGAGCAAAATTAACGAGGAGTTAGATGATTTACATAGTATAAAATACCAGCTGACGATTAAAATGTCATTGAGTAAAAGTAACGCAGACGATAGCACCGAATATACCGAACCATATTTCCGTAGCAATCAAGAAGTTATAACCGAATCCGATACTATAAGCTCATCATTAGATACATCAATTCAGAGGAGACAGGAAACTTTAGAACGCTGGACTAATAGAGGTTCGGGTTGGGGTGTGGATAAAATCGATAGTTTATATTTAGATATAGCAAATTATGGATCTTATATAGATTTACCCCCGTATTATAAGAAGAAAAAAGCCATAATTAATGTAAAAAATAAATCCGATGACTGTTTAAGAATGATGATAAGATCTGCATTGTTCCCCGTAGATTCTAAAATTGCAAATAGACCTTCTAGCTATCCCCAAAACGATGGACTCAACTTCGATGGTATAGACGAACCTACACCAATCTCACAAATTGATAAGGTGGAAAAGCAAAATAATTTAGCTATAAATGTTTTTGGACATTCTAAAGGAATTGTTGTACACAGGATAAGCTCCGCTCCGGAACATATCCCCAGAATCAATTCATTCCTGATCGAAAAAGATTGAAAATATCATTATACATGGATAAAGAGTTTAAACAGGCTATTATACGATCAAACAAAACATCCTACAAAGAAATATTTCTGCGAAAGATGACTACATGGGTACAGCAGACAAGATCTATTGTAAGCGCATAAAGGAGACTGTAGAGGTGTTGGGCAGACCGCTACCAGGATCGATATGCCTAAAGAGGGAAAAAATATATTAAAATTTGAACATTATTGTAATCAAATGCCAGTACCATACGTAATTTACGCCGACTTCGAAGCACTTATCAAACCCATAGAAAATACCGAACGCAATACTGATAGTAGTTTTATGTACAAAACTCAAGAACATATTCCTTGTGGGTTTGGATATATAGTTGTAAGGTATGATGGGAAAACAAACACGCCCGTGATTTACAGAGGTCCCGATGCAGCGGGAAAGTTCCTAGAATATTTACAAAACGAAGAGAGAATAATAAGGGAAAATTTATCGTGTAAGAAACTCATGTATATGACAAGGGATGATTGGAGGGCTTATAAGAGGTCAAACGAGTTGTCATGTTTGTAATTAACCCCTGAATGGGGATTCCACAAGAGATCATTGCCACATCACGGGTAATTATCGGGGAGCCGCGCATAACGAGTGTAACTTGAAACTAAAAATGAATTCTCAAACAATACCCATCCCCGTTGTGTTTCATAACCTTTAAGGATACGATTCACATCTCATTATGCAAGCTATCTCAAAGACCGACGGCAGTTTAATGTGCATTCCTAACAATATGGAAAGATACATATCATTCTCGTTGACTAAAACTATACATTATAGGGACAAGGATGGGAAAGCCAGAATAAAGCAAAGTAATGGGCTTAGATTCATAGACTCCGTACAGTTTCTGTTATCTTCCCTGGACAATTTAGCTAATGCGAACAATCCCGATGACTTTGCGATAACAAATCAATATACCGATAGGTTAACACGTCATTTGTTGCTGAGAAAAGGTGTATATCCTTACGAATATATGGATGATTGGTCTAGATTCGACGAAACTAAATTACCAACCCTTGAATCATTCTATAGTAACTTAACAGAAACTAAAATAACCGATGCCGATTATGAACACGCTCTGTTGAACTCTTTAAGAAGTTACAATCATAGGATATATGGATTAAGAATGAACAAGACATCATTACCCCCCTTAGATACAAAGAAATGGATTGATAAGGATGGTGTAACTACCTATGCTTATGGTTATGGTGGTAATACCGTACCGTTGGGAACTATGAACAACTCTTCTCGTACAAATGCCCTACCCGGTCCATCTTTAAGATAATAAAGAATAGGCTCTCCTTCTTTCATAACCAATCAACTAATGTTATATGTCTTAAGGGACCAAATCAGATCGGTTGCGCGACGTAGGCCTCCTTCGAGTTCACCGGGCTGGTATAAATATCTTACCCTTACTCTATCCGGAAGTTTTTGTTCTTTGCCTCTCCTCGGTGCTGAAGATTCGGAAGTTACGGATTTCATTTTAACAGCATCGGATGGTTTCTTCCCTATTAATCTCGTTACTTCATTATTCAGCGCTGATACAACAGCTGATAATCGTGTCACCCATTCGGTTGATCCCAATCGCTCGGATTTCATTTCGATCCCATACTGATAGCCAAACAAACGTTCCGCTAATGTCCAGTTAAATCTTTCAACCATAGCTTGACTGCGGTGGGCCTCTCTTTCACCACGCCTGATTTCAACATCATGGTTTGTTAACAGCTTAGTTATTGATCCCATAAACTCGCGACCGGGATCTACTTGAAATAGCTTAGGCCATTTCAGTGGTCCGCGTTTATATATGCGGCTCAGTGCATTAGCTACTTCTAGTGAATCTTTCGAGGTTAATGGCTCAGCCTCTTTGTATCGACTAGCCACATCCACTACGGTTAACGGGTATTTATACATTTTGCGTTTTACCTTATCGTGGGGAAGAAACAAGAGGTCAGCCTGATGAACTTCATTCGTTGTAAAAATATCAAACTTCTTCCTTGGTATATAAAGCGGTGCCGGTAAATATATTTGCCACATTAGCCCTGACGGCTAATTTTTTTATTGCTCCTATACCTTTCCAATATCCTCGTGGGCTATAGTAAATTTTATTCATTATTAATTAATATTGATGTTTCTTTTTATATGACTCATGACTATCGTTGAATCGCATCATCGTTTTTGCATAAAAAATGACACCTGGAGTAGCGGTATATGTATATAAATCTGTCTCCCAGTGGGGTTGCGGCAGAACCATCATTACCTATACTACTTTCGAGCATAGCTCACAACTTGTATACGTCGTGATTATTAGACGATGCTATTTTATGAGAGGGTAGTAAGCTGTTCCCCTCAGTCGTGGCTGAGCTACGCAGATACACGCAATGGCCGAACGACCGCATCTAAAAGTAGGCGAGATATAATCAGGAAATGAACGACGGGAGGGAGTTGTTTATTGTACAATAAAACACTGCAGTGAGAATACACGAGGGGTTCATTTCACTGTTCCCAGTTTATAAAATGGACTTGTCCGACATTGCCGGGATTGGATTTTATTCGGGGAGGCATCATTATTCAAATATATGGGAAAGTATTTTTGTGCTTGTAAATGAAATTAAAGAGGCTGCAAATAATGTTGATGTTTCATATAAGAAATAGATGACTCCTGCTCGTTCTATATCGTACAATAAAACACTACAGGGAGAATAAACCACGCATCCCCTCGTGGTTCCTTCTCCAAACACTGTTTTTTTGTACGATAAGCAGCTCCCGCTTGTCGTTTATTTCTTAAATAAAGTACGTGAATACACAAATCGGGATTGTAACAAAGTACCCACTCCATACATATTTCCACATGGCTAAACCCTGAGCGCGTTTATGCGAGGAGACACGGCATGTCAGTGTCACCTGTATCGATCAAAGCACGTTATGCAAAAAGGAAACACAATTAGCGCTCCCTAACCATAGCAGTGAGTATTTCCCTGAAATCTCCTTTCTATTCAACGGACATAGCGGCTGCCACAAGTATGAACAGAGGCGGGTCGAGATTGGCTATACATGAGCAAGGTATGGGTTGTAACGCATTCAATATCCATCAAACGGCAGCAAGCACGAGCGTCCATAGCCGAGAACCGAGATTGGGTCCTACAGTCAAGAGTGAGTGAGTGAGTTATGCTTTAAGTCACATCGGCAATATCCTACAGTCAAGACATGACACTAAATCACGTAATGTAGGGTGGTGTCTTTACTGTAGGACCCAATCGCGGCTCTCGGCTCTCGGCTAAAGCGTCCATTAATACAGTATAGTTCATGGGATGATATTTAGGTTATACATATTTGTTCAAGGTAAGATTTGCGATATGGCAGTCTATTTAGTAATACATTTTATGTACAAAGTAAAAGGTCAGCATGTGTTTAGTTACGTGTAGACAGTTGTGCAATTTACAAGGAAAGTCACCCTATGGCAGCCAGATGGATTACAAGGGCGGGTGACCGACAACAATGGCAGATTGGAATGTGAAGTACCCTCAACAATGACTGGCGTAATGTTGTGCAAGGTGAACAATAGACCGATCCGGTATCCTCTCATCAGTTACGCGTCCCGATTGTCACACACCTTAAAAGAACATAGGTCATGGTTGAAGGCACTGACTAGTCTACCCTGTGTTACCTAAGTATTACAATGGAATGATCCAAGAAAAGTAGAAAGGGAATCCTGTACTTTATGTTGGGTCATTATCAAAATTTGTACCCTTTTGATCCTGTTAAATAAACAAAAATTAAACTTGAAAAACTGTTAGCGATTTAAAAAGAAACATCTTAACTTAACAAATACTTGGGTAAATTATGCCACCACAAAGAAACATAATTTTGTCATATTTTAATGACACAATAATCTTTCGGTAGGAAATGATGCACTATAGCTGATGTTGCATATTTGCAATGGCGTCAGACATTTTCGTTTCTTGGAAGTTAATACTGTTAAATTGTGGTAACACTGAGGACATGTATAGTAACACCAAAGACATTTAAGAGCAGCATAAAAACGCATGTATATCACACAAAATCTGAAATATGTTCACTGTTAAAAGCATTCGGTGTCCATGACAGTGATATTTCAACAATTGCAGACTATATACAATTAATTAATTCACCAGAGAATATCTTATTTTTTATATACATATTGTTGTACACAGATTAACCATACATTCCAGTTGTTTTTTAGTCATATCATGACATTTCACAATAACATTTGGGCTAAAACTCCAGTTTGGCAATCAGTATGTATACCTGGGTCTCTGTGGTAATCTATGTACTCCAGTTAGGACTGGTCCATTACACAGTAGGTGTTGTCTTACCTTATCCCCCCGACCCCCTCTAGACCAGCTGAGAGGCTGATATTCAGCCCCAAATCTGCATCAGATGTCAGATTTCCCTTTTCAATAGTTTTAACATATCTATGCCATCCTAAAATAAAGCAGAATTTAAGGAAATTATAAGTTTTAAGTTTTTTATCCCAATATGTTTGCCAAGGTCACTTAGTTTGGAATTTTAATTTGGATACAAATCCCCGGTCACATTTCCAAAATATTGGACTTATTAAACTGCCAGTATTTAGGTTCATGGATGTTACAACAGTGGAAAACATTGAGAGGATCCAAGATGAAATGAGCACCTGTAATTGCCGTGTTTATGGCTAATCAATCGGATCTATATTCCATAACCTGTTGTGGCAGAACAAAATTTGGTAAAATCCTATCGATATTTAAAAAACCCAGATGAAAATGTCCTGAAGTCAGCAAAATCACTGTCAAGTAAATATGAAGCTCATTTTGAACATAATCATAACCAAATCGTGAACAATATGTAAACCAATAACACTAGCTCTTGCGCAAATAATGACAATCTCCTCAAATCATGGTAAAGAATTACTTTTGGGTTTAAATACATTTCAATATTCATCACACAGATATATATGAAATGAATCAAGAATTATATAATGTATTCTGCATCTGAATTAATCAGGCACTCTGGAAAATGTCTGATCAGGGTGTGACAAAGAGATACTGCCTTTGTTTTTACAAATTCTTTGTATCTTGAAATAAGTTTTATGCGTTATGATATTGGTAATCACTTTCAACACCATCGTTTTAAAAATATATATTATTTTAGAAGATAAATATCATGTCCTATAGAAAGAGCCAACAAGCTAAGTTTAATACCAGGTGGATGTTGTACCATGAATCATTTAGTGTTTGTTTGTTAGTTCTGCTATTAAATCATTATAATCTGACTTTGATAAGGCATTAATTAAATGGATGGTTGGAATAATTATTAATTACTTGATAAGATTGTAATTCATATCATTTTTTTTAACATGTTACTCTGTGTTCATAAAAAATCTTGCTATCATTTCCAGTGAATTGATTAAAATGACTCAAAAACGTTTTTAACAGTACTAAATTTTCACTAAAATGTATATCAGTAAGCTCCCACTATCAGTAAATAACTAATGTTGTCAACAATTCTAAACCAATAATTTTCTTATATTAACTTAGATTCTTTTTATTTCAATTTGTCAAAATATTTCAGTGATTCACTTCCTTCTCGCGAAATTATCCTTTCCTTTCTGACCTTGAAGGGATTATTCCATTTCACAAGAAAGGATCAGGTAATTCATTACTGCATGGGTCCTGTCTCATCATAGAAATGCTGAAATATTCAAGCCATGATATCGATTTAATTGGAATTAAATTGAACGAAAACTATTGACAATGAAGATATTTCTATGTTTAAAGAATTATTACTGCTAAAGTAATTGCATTATTATACTCGAGTCATTTGCAATATTAATAGATATAGGCTTATTGCGATTTTTGTGATTTAACTAAAATCAGATCTAAAAATTGGTTACAAAATAAATATTATCTAAGAGAGAGGACCACAATTTCCACCAGATTGTACTTCAAAGTAAATAATGGCAGGTTTCGATCTGCACTAACCGAAATTAGATCACTTTCATATTTGTTTAGAGTAGGTCACGGCCGTCTCGCGTGTCTCATTTCAGCAATATGACCTGCTTACTCAATGCCCGATGTTGCCAAAATACATAATTCAAAGATGATTTTGTAGTTACAAGCATTATCCTTGTTTATAACATGCGTAAAATCATAACTTGTTGTCACTTACCCGTATTGAATATGCATATGTGCAGACGTGGGTCCCGTGGAAGTTGGTGGCGACATTTAACTGATGGTGAGGCCTACCGCACACCTTGATCAGACTCAAACATTTTTCTCTCGACCATGTGGGTTTGGGTAAAGGTATACAACTTATCTCAGCGATACG
Source organism: Haliotis rufescens (assembly GCF_023055435.1). Classification (NCBI taxonomy): domain Eukaryota; kingdom Metazoa; phylum Mollusca; class Gastropoda; order Lepetellida; family Haliotidae; genus Haliotis; species Haliotis rufescens. The sequence continues at coordinate 2,349,784 of NW_025963990.1, forward strand.
TAAGTATATCGCGAGTGAAAATAGTACGTCGCACAAGAAAAAATACCCATATATACAAAATATACAATTTTGTATATTTGATATTTCCAAAATATACAATTTTGTATAGTTGGTATTTCCAAAATATACAATTTTGTATATATGGTTAGATTTTACCACTGCTTCATTCAATTTCCTCACCTCTTATAGAATGTTTCACATAATATGTGGTTGCAAAGTTACTAATGATACCGAACAGTATAATTATTGCATGTGACAGTAATGCTTTAATACTATTTTCATTATGACAACTATATGATGTTATGAAATAATTTGTATTTCGTTATGTTTTACAGATCTTAATAACAGTTTGATCAATATAAAATGCGTACGCCAGCAACAAGTAGTTGAAAGAAGTTTTAAACATTGATGTTTATCGTTCCAAAGCTCTGTTCTCCAGCTCAGTTCATCTTTGTTTACGAGAACGTTTTTAATATGGGCAATTTTCTTCTTTCGGGACATTGGAGCAGTCATAATATTCATAACTTCATAAATATTAAGATTACAGGCAATTTTAACAACTTTAGTACTCCATGAACTTTTACATAGTAACCATTTTCTTCATCAAAGCGTTACAAGTACTGTTATTAAATCTTGGGGTAGTCTAAAAACATTAGCATGTAATGTAACAAACGGGGAGGAGAGACCCATGTCTCCATTAGTGGCTATACATGGAGGTACCGTTACTAACACCAAGAAATAATTTACCGGCTCTATTTTGGATTAGTTTTATCCTCATATACCAGAGCCATAGAACATTACCGGCTCAACAAGACTTTCATACAGTTTCATAAAAAACATCATAAGACATACACCCAACAGAATAAGACAAAGCATGGCTGGCAGAATTGTACAACTCTTTCACAGTTTCACATATCTAGATGCTCGTCAACCCGTAGTCCCAGATAACGATATGATTCTACATAGACCAGTGTTTGCCCAGCGTAGAGGAATCTGGTTAATCTGTATCACTTAACGAGTTTGAATAGCTTACTCTGACCACAGTCGAGAGCAGCACAGTAATTAGTAGTTTAGACCAGGCGAATACACTGGTCACACTTGACTGGTCTGTCTGATGATTCGGTCACCTGCCAAATGGGATGTCTGACAATTGGGTGTGAACCTTACAGAGGAAGTTATTTTATGAATGCGTCACGTGTTTCAAAAGAGATGACCATTATCTAAGTAAAATACTTCTAAGATCATAAAGGACATAACATTTAATAAAGTGAAATTCATTTTCGACAAACTTTTATGAACAATTTTAAAACAGTGCGGGCAGATTCTATTTTCTAAAAGGTTTGGGGGGTTGTAAATCGTCCTGTTTCGATCCAGATCTAAAACTAGCTGAAATGCGACGGTGGTCCCTGTATTTAAAACATAAGGAGCAACAACGTTACGATCATGAAAGTTCTTAATGTATTGCCCTTAACGTTATGTTTATCGTTCCAAAGCTCTGTTCTCCAGCTCAGTTCATCTTTGTTTACGAGAACGTTTTTAATATGGGCAATTTTCTTCTTTCGGGACATTGGAGCAGTCATAATATTCATAACTTCATAAATATTAAGATTACAGGCAATTTTAACAACTTTAGTACTCCATGAACTTTTACATAGTAACCTTTTTCTTCATCAAAGCGTTACAAGTACTGTTATTAAATCTTGGGGTAGTCTAAAAACATTAGCATGTAATGTAACAAACGGGGAGGAGAGACCCATGTCTCCATTAGTGGCTATACATGGAGGTACCGTTACTAACACCAAGAAATAATTTACCGGCTCTATTGTGGATTAGATTAACGTTTTATCCTCATATACCAGAGCCATAGAACATTACCGGCTCAACAAGACTTTCATACAGTTTCATAAAAAAAACATCATAAGACATACACCCAACAGAATAAGACAAAGCATGGCTGGCAGAATTGTACAACTCTTTCACAGTTTCACATATCTAGATGCTCGTCAACCCGTAGTCCCAGATAACGATATGATTCTACATAGACCAGTGTTTGCCCAGCGTAGAGGAATCTGGTTAATCTGTATCACTTAACGAGTTTGAATAGCTTACTCTGACCACAGTCGAGAGCAGCACAGTAATTAGTAGTTTAGACCAGGCGAATACACTGGTCACACTTGACTGGTCTGTCTGATGATTCGGTCACCTGCCAAATGGGATGTCTGACAATTGGGTGTGAACCTTACAGAGGAAGTTATTTTATGAATGCGTCACGTGTTTCAAAAGAGATGACCATTATCTAAGTAAAATACTTCTAAGATCATAAAGGACATAACATTTAATAAAGTGAAATTCATTTTCGACAAACTTTAATGAACAATTTTAAAACTGTGCGGGCCAATTCTATTTTCTAAAAGGTTTGGGGGGTTGTAAATCGTCCTGTTTCGATCCAGATCTAAAACTAGCTAAAATGCGACGGTGGTCCCTGTATTTAAAACATAAGGAGCAACAACGTTACGATCATGAAAGTTCTTAATGTATTGCCCTCATAAATATTAAGATTACAGGCAATTTTAGCAACTTTAGTACTCCATGAACTTTTACATAGTAACTATTTTCTTCATCAAAGCGTTACAAGTACTGTTATTAAATCTTGGGGTAGTCTAAAAACATTAGCATTAGCGCTGTGATTTTTTATTGATTTTTTTTAAATGAAAATTTTACAGGGACTAGCTGTGCTACCACACATGTTAAACCATTTTTACAGTTTTGTCTAATTTTAGCGATAATGAAAGCTGAGTAGAGATAAGATATATTGATGAACAACGTCTTTATTACAGTTAGGAGCGACGCTAAGGTGTATGTTGTAACACCATTATCAAGCAAGTGATGTTGTTCATCCACAGATCTTATCCTCTCTCAATACTCCAACTTCTAAATTCCTCGCAAAGAAGATAATGATACTTGTTTTGAATCTTGCCATCGTACAAAATATTCTTCGCACAGTATTCAAGAAACAATGTCATACTACGCCATCAATATATGTTGTGCAATATTTGAGAGGTTGGCGCCTGTCGGGACGGTGTGAGATGCTAAAACTGTTCTTGTATAGTCTAGTATCCTTTGGCTAGTGACAGCTACCACTGTTTATTCCCATTCAAGTTGCGAACGGTGTTTCATCTAAACAGTATTATGGGAACGGAAATTAAAACATTACTTCATTCGTTATGCTACCATTTTTGAATATATGTCCATGAGATTAATCTGTTCATTTTTCCGTATTTTTATTACGGAACTTATAGCTTTGTGTGGCACAAACGATCAAATAGTAAGATGACTACAATTAAAGGGCATTAATAACGAGAGGCTGTTCACATATATGTACATCATATATGTATCACGCGAATCATTTCTGATTTTACTCGACGTAAGAGCTAGAAACGTTACCTACTTCCGGCGCAGCGGTTCTAGATGTTGGCGCTATCTAGATTGGGTCCCTGACACATGCAGCTCTATATGATGGGTGTATTGTACTTAAAAGCTGAACTTTAAATCTATTTTTTGCAAATATATACTGGTCACTCCAACTAATCATTGTTACTAAAATATATAGGATTGTTGTCTATAACGTGTCCATTCGTATGTCTGTTTTACGTCTGTTCTACTAATTATTGACACTAAGAAACTCGTACAATTTTTTAAATCATTACTAAACGTGTTGTACTTGTCTACATCTGAATTGAAAAGTGGGAGAAAAGTTGCTTACTGTATTTTGCCGCCTTTGATGGTTCTGATGATCAAGATGACAACGTCAAAATCTAAGTGTTCAGGAGTCGATGAGGATTCAGGAGTTTTTGAATTGATGCAGAATCAAGGTTGGGGGTTATTATAGGCCTAATAGTGCACCACGTGATTTATGTCCAGGCCCCCGTGACATGCAGTTGTCATGTGACATGTAATTAACTAATTGAATTGCAAAAACAATTCCGACAGCAAATAACCGCATCCACAACAACAATGCGTGGATGCAAAGAAAGAAACCATTTTAAACCCCTTTCTGTATATTTGTATTTGTATTCCTTTCTGAAACTATCATTCTACAAACAGTTGTGTTCACCGCCCATTGTGATACTTCTACTTAAGAAAATAAAAAAGGATGTTTATTTAGTCATTTGACATGCGTTCATTGTAAACAAGGATTAGTGTGAAAGGATTACTAAGTTTGTCATCCAGTATAATGCACTTCCTCGATTAGCATAATTAGAACAGAGTTTGTAATTAGTTATATCCTCACTCCAGTTAACCAAGGCAGCTACATCAGTTGTGATTTATGAATTTGTGGAATCTTAATGAAAATAACGACCGCCTGTCACAAAAATGCAAACGAACATTGAACACGCACAGTTGCAGATTTTCCTTTCGTACATTTGAGGGTGAACGTGAACGAAGCCGTGCAAGATGCTTTACAGCGATTTGTCTTCAGAACACATATTGAGCTCAGGTAAGTTTATTAATGATGATATTTTCATCCATTCATAGATATGGCGATCATGAGCGCTGACACTATATGTATTCGCAATAGAACATTTGGAAGACTAGACACAAATTGAGTCACAATATGACAACATCAAATCAAAGAATTTGTTTAATGCAACAGATTTAAGGCATTGAAATTGTACATTATTATAAAATACATGAGTGTCGCTACGTCTCATGTCAAACACATCAATGAATTCTTTATAAAAAATATTAATTTAATATTACTATGAATTTATAGCTAAAATTATGGAGTCTTGCATGTCGAGCCAACAAACTATAGTACATATTATTCACCTTGGAATTTCTGTTTACTGTGCTTGCGGTGGGGTCAACCCTATTCCCAAAATGGACAGTTCCAAATACTACTGCATAAAATATTAATGCCAATTTGGAGAAAATTACCAAATGAATGAATGCAAGTAAAACTTAATCCAGGGAAAAAGAAAACTGTTCAATATCACGTCAAAGTGTGCCCAAGTGCAAAACCTAATCTTAAAATGAAAGGACTTTGGTATTAATATTTCAGTCAGATTATGATATTGGCGAGTTAACGAGGTAAGCCCTATGATTAATTGTCTTAAATACCTTTCTGGTGTCCACCGCCGTGAACCATACTCAATCACTCAGATAAATAACCCCTTTTACATAAGTCATGAACAAGCATATATATATTGCCAATATTTTGCTCCAATGTTTTGGATAATTGTACCAAAGAAAAAGAATTAATCCTAGAATGTCTACACATTAATTCATTACGGACGCTGAAATAATGCCGATGAGACGTTAATCTTTACCTCGCCCACTCACTGATTACGGACTATTTGTTGGCCAATAAGAGGTACAAGCCACGTGAAAATGTAGAGTGAGACCAACGTAGCCATTACACCTTTTTACAAGATGGAAAACATCTTTGCTGTTAGTGATTACATATAAAGAAATCTAACCAATTCACAGGCTATACGTTGAAGAACTGAATGCAAGTCATTCCTACCTGATACCATTAATAATTGGAATAGTCACCGGAAAAAGAGGATTATTAAACTTAGACAATGTTATATTCAGTTAAGCCATGATACCAGATTTTGTCACTTTAAACTTCCATCGGCTTAAAAAACACATCTCAGATAACACATCATGCATGCTCTTGTGGCTGTCACAATGGTACACTGCATTAATTTTTACACATGCCCCAACTACAATATATTTAGAAACGATTCTATTCTAAAGGTTAAGTGAGTTTCTAATCAGTGGTTTATTGGAAACAATTTGAACAGTGCCTAATTTAGCTATTTTGAAATCGGCCATGTACATCCGACATTCGGGTGGATTTGCACATATATAATAACTAGTAGTAAGACTTAATACATACTTTGAGACACGTATTAAGTATTAAAGAGTTAAATAACTTTTCTTAGGAAACCCCTTTCCATCAACCGCACTGTTGACCTATCTTTTTTGTTCTGTTTTGATGTATTGATGTATTATTTAATACAATATGTATATCTCCCCTCATCCCAATGTTAATAAAAGGAAGCTTGGTGGGGACTTTTGGGATATAAGAAATGAATACAGACTGCCATATTGTCTGAATGTCTTAACAATCACCGGGTGTGACCACGTAGACAGGATATCATTCGGGTTTCTCATAATTACTCCATGAGCATGCTTGGTATTGTAGCTTGGGGATATTAAATGTAAGTTTGTTATCAGAGGAGATTGATAGTGAACTTTTAGTACCAGTTAGATATGATATCTATATGACTTCTTTCTGTTTGACAAAGGATTAAGGGTATATGTGTGGGTAATCCTTCCACGCTGATGAAAGAAAGTCACTCTACTAGTTCATGTAATCTACGTCAAATAAGATCAGAACACATGCATTATTACAACATACCCAGGATACCAATAACAACGAAATGTACAAATTAACAAACATGATCAATATTATTATTACATGTTAATGCCATGTATGTAAATATAGCTATATAAACATATGTTTAATTTTTCAGCTCGTGTGAAGTCGTCCATAAATACAAGAAAACGTATATTTTCCCAAAATTATATTACCCTCAAAAGGGCAATTATATTCATGTTACATTTTTTCAGTCTCTTTTTTAATTCGAATGACGTAACATTTATGTTACTTTGATTTTATTAGACCCATGTTGTTGTTACAGACCCAGGGATTGACTAGGTTCATTACATGTCATAAAAGTGCCGGGACATAATATGGTGGCAATACATTCTCTAATTAACACCTGTCACAAAGGGACGGGCATTTTGGGTTTGTCCTCAGGGAATGTGTTATGCAATTTGTGTATTCACGAAATAACATTCAACAAATTATGTACATGGTCCTGTGATGTAGGATTGATGCATTCGTACTTTTTATAAATAAATGAATTGCATTTTTTTTCTTAACCGTGTGCGAAATACGCATAATGTCGGAAAGCGCAAGTTAAATACTGACTTCATCTCAAAATAAATCACAAACCCTCTCTTATAATTTGTATATTATTCTATATTTTAATTATGTAAATCACGTTCCTGTCACTTTTAAAGTAGAATACGTTAGTCACTCAACCAATTCCATTATTATTTTCCCAAAGATCAAAGATTAAAGCAGTTATCAAGATTTATTTTCCATATCTTTAAAAATACTTAATCTTTACATTGAAACTGCCATCATGATGTATTATTATTATTATTATTATTTTTACTATTATTATTGATGTACATATGGTTTGCACCCAACCATGCGCGTGCCAAATTATACAGCGTCAAGCTTTTAGAGCGCCAACTAAGTTTTCCAAAGTAGAAATTAAGCCAAATGAATATATATCAAGTTTCCTTTTGCTAGAACATATGCATGCTGTTGTGTTTTTTCAAGGTAATCTTCGTTCTCGCATTGATAACAATATTTAAAGAACAAGTATTATAAAATATAATACGGGAATATATTACACACGTTATTTACGCATCCGGTTGCTCATAATACAATTTTCCCCAAGGACCACCGTTTTACAAAACGCGATTTTCCGCGTTTCCGCCGAGATTTCACATTATAACAATGTATATCTACAATGAAACCGACAGCTCAGAACAAACCAAATTCAACACTTTTAAGTAGTGATAAAATAGTTTTCATCCTCTGTGCAATCCACTCTGTTGGCATATGTGCACGAGAGCATGTTACAAAACACATCGCGGCCTCCCCGTAAAACAAATCCAAGCTCAAACACTTTCAATACAGAAGTTACCGCCAAAGCAATCGCCCCCGACAGCTAATCCCCTCTGTGCATTTGACCATAAAGTCTACTCACATACCAAGCACCGCGCCAGGAAAAGTACCAGACGCCTCAACCGCCCACCCGTCAATATCATTGCAAGGACAGTATGTACTCCCGCTAACAGTGTGGAGTACTAATTAAACCTTCCAGTAATGTTACCCGCCACTAAATCAGTTTTTTGTAACTTGCTGATACTATTTTGCACATACAAAACATTTATAGAGCAATACATAGCAATTATCCCCCTTTACCAACATATACAAAGGGACACAGTGCTCAACTTAAAACACTTCAATTTGCACATATATCATAATTATACACAAATACATAATAATTATCTCCCTTTACCAATATATACAAACAAAACAAATTTGGATACACCATATATACAAATTTGTATATTTTGTATATGTCATATATACAAACTTGTATATTTTGTATATATCATCTTTCCAATCTTGTATATCCTTTGGAAATATCATCTTTCCAAAGGATATACAAGCTTGTATATATGGATTTTTTTTGCAGTGTCGCTTCTCGGGCATCGTTTGACCCCGGAAGTAAGTCTGACAAATCTGCAAAGCGCGCCCAGGCTTCTGATTTGATCAAACTCACGCATGCGCTTGTTTTGATTGACAGACTGGATCGGTCAATTGCAGAGACTTTCGTTACCCTCTCGGTGTACAAAAGCCAATGGTTGAATCACCGGCTACATCTATTATTCTTCCCCGCCCTTAAGGCGGGGAAGTATACGGGAAAAGTTAATTTTGTAGCATGTATGTCGACATGTTGGTTTATTTGAAATTTCAAGCCACGCATTTACGGAAACAAAACTTACAAATCATGTGCGTGGAATGTTGATGCTGTTCTTTTCCAGCAATAAGTGATACTTCAAAATCGTCTTTATGTAGTTAATTGATGCATCTGACCGTTTCTGGTCATTAGCTGACATTATTAAACCATTCATGTGTAATCCGATGTCCTTTTTCCCTCAAGGACTAATTTTCTGATTTTCACGGTGTATACAAAAGAAGAACTGTGCTCCGGAGATCGTAAATAACAGCATAATAAAAAATATTTTCTGAATATGCTTATTCATGAACAATGACGACATCTCAATTTAAATGTAATATGGCTGAATTCCACATTCTACATACCACACTTTTGATTGTTTGGATGCTCATGTTCACTGGAAATATTTGGAATAGTTATATTCCGTATTTTGAATTAACCCAGTCCCCCGTGATTTTTTTAATCAGTGCACCGTACATAGCCACATGTGAAACATTTGGTAGCAAAGTCAAAGCAAAATCGGAGTAGTTTGTCGGCGAATTTGCATCAAGGCTGTAGTATTTTTCAACCGTTTAATGGAATTCAATGTACAGCCGTAGCTCTGGTCACTCATATATTTTGTGTCCCATGGCTCAAATCTATTTGCGTCTGTACCGTGTTCCACTGACCTCGATAATCTGTTGGATGAAGGCACAGCTCTCTACAGTCACATAGTTAACACCGAAGGCTATGAGGGGTATTTAGGTCATAATCAGTTCCCAGCTGTCACCACCCCAAACGATATTGTCTACATAACAGATCAGTTTTATGGCTCCGCCACAGGTGCTCCAAATATTGAAGCAGGGAAAACAAATTTCATAGAATCATTTCAAAAAGCAATATTGATATCCCCGTCACTTTTGGTAACTTTTAATGATGTCTCCATTGCAATTTTTACGGATTTTGATTCGTATGCATTATTTGACTCTCATCAACGGAATGGTTTGGGTCAGATTGATCCGAATGGACAAGCGGTTTTACTTCTGTTTAGTAGTATGGATGAATTGTTATGTTACATCTTAACAGTATATCAGGCGACTATGCTTGTCGTAAGAGGCGACAAACGGGATCGGATGGCCAGGCTTTGGTTGATGCATGGCATCGATCCCAATTGCGAGGATCGATGCTCATGATATAAGGCACTGGATTGTCTGGTCCAGACTCAATTATTTACAGAACGCCGTCATATAGCTGGGATATTGCTGTGTGCGGCGTTAAACGACAAACCAATCAATCATCATCATATGAACTCAAACCAGTCATTGTTACAAGTAAACCACATTCCTCAACAGTTACTGACACTGGATAAAAAACAGTACATAGAAAAAATACCAAGTAACTCAACTCATCATGATCACAATTACTATTCTTTGAAAGAAAGAAATACGAAAAAGAAACTTACCAAAAAACGTAAAACAAGAGACGAGGAATCTCCGTTATTGATTAGTCCCGGTATTGAAATGTTCTCCAACTACGCGATAATATTTTGAGTTGTGACCAATAGATCTAATCTAGTATGACTTTTTTGCCATATGGAGCCCTTAGTATTTTCATGTACATTATTTTTTATACTATTTTGATACTATTTCCACATGTTTACATTTGTGCCAGAAATTGCTTCCATTTCCTTCGATCTACTTTTTAAATGAAGAGCCAGGTTAGAATAGGTCTTCAGCAACCTATGCTTTCCGTAAGAGGCGACGAAGAGGACTGGTTAGTCAGGCTCGACGATTTGGTCGATGCAAAAAATCGTATTCCAATTGCGTAGTTCGATGCTCTTGGTGTCAATCACTGGATGATCTGGTCCAGACTGGATTATTTACAGACCGCCGTCTTATGGCTGAAATACTGCTGAGTGCGGCTTTAAACAAGAAACTATTTTTGAATAGACCTTCCCTATGCAAATGTATCAACTGTATTGCCCCATACTCAAAATAAATAATATTTCTTCCACAACAGCGTTGTGTTATTTGTGGTTAATATAATTATGCTCCTTAATGCCTTTCAGTAACATCATAATGATGCGTTTGTGAGGCATCACATATGGCGGGGAACTTTGATGCTTTGCATCAATGTTTTCTTGTGCGATATTCAAATGCAGGCAAGCTGCTCTCGTCATTCAATCGCCGATGTTTATGAAACGTCTTTATAAAGACGATTATCTGATTAAATATTTGTTTTGTCAGGTCGGAACCCAGGTCCAAGGCAATCAAATGAATATGCTCGGAGACTCCAGGTGGAACACAGCAGGGGTGAGCAAGAGAATCGGACTCGGCAGTAGTCTGGACCAGAAACTCATAGTGGACATTGAGTTTCGCTTTGATGGCTGCCACATAGATTTTTCAATATGTCTTCAAATGTGTCGATTATCTGTTATGACAAATTAATGATAATGATCTTATATGTTTTCTTGAAGGGTTCGACATAATTTGCGTATTTGAAACAACGATGTATGACGTTGATATAATCTGTTACCTGTTTAATGATAATATCTGTTTCCCTGTCCCAGCAAGACGTATCAGTAAATTGGGCAGATTTTCCGGTGTGTAGCACTGTACAAAAGAAAGACATATAATCACTACTTCAAGAGAAAGCACCTGTAATGGGAAAACTGTGTTTGTAGGCTTATCAGGTTGTAGAGAACATGTTGTCAGAGGAGGAATATATATACAGCCAGAAACTTCCCCATTGTACGAAAAACATACCGGTAATATATAGACAATCTTGATAATAAAAAAGCCGCTATTAAGTCCGAAATTGATAGTGACATGACCTACTCCTATTTGCAGATTTGAATGCTCCAGTTGCACTGCAGGATAATTTATTATTGAAAGTGAAGAAGATGTAAATATGCCAAACCTAGGTGAAATGTATAGCTCTGATTTATTTGTTATGCACAGAACCTCTCAGGCCGAACTAGAAAATAAGTATAGTTTATCACTTCTTTACATCTGTAAACTTTGGTGTATCCATATGGTTAATGGAAAAATCAGACTGGATACCAGATAATCGCGAAAAGGTGGCTCCCGTCACAAACACATGCAAAGGCAAGTCAATTGTTAACCTGAAAAAAACACGGGACCATATCGTACAAGTCAGTTTTGGATCGATCGCTAATGGTGATGATATTTTATGAAAACAAAAGAGACTTGCAATCAGAATATAGATGCTGACTGCAGATGATATGGTTTCTTAAGATGACATTTTAAGTTAGAGTGTGTGTAATACCACACCGTCAAGTAAGCTATAGTCCCAATGCGCGAATCGTAATTTACCAATACCAACACTGTGACAGAGGCTGCGTGATTGAATTCACTTGAATGTCTTTTATTTCATGACTCCTGTAATACATTTTTATGTAAATGGAAATATCGAGTCCACATGATACGTACACATTAAAAGTTGGTCATGAATTTGGGACATATTGTCCCTTTGTGTGCTACAGTATGTGGTATAGTATTATACTATATACTAATCATACACTATAACATTCTCAACTTCATATTTCCAAAGGCAAAACTGTTGACAACCCTGAGGACACAATCATCGGATGTAACCGACGGATGTTTGATAAACAGCTTGCGTGTGATGTCAAGTTTAAGGTCGGGCAGTCAAAGTCGCCGGTAGGTGCCCACAAGTATGTGTTGAGTGCCAGGAGTGATGTCTTCTTCACCATGTTCAATGGGTCGGTGCCCCAAGGTGCTGACGTGGATGTTCCTGACATAGAGCCGGGACCCTTCAATACTTTCTTACGGTATGATCGGTCTCTTTAAATTCTTCAGAAATGAAAATGTGTTTCAGCATTTACATAATTAACTCCGAGTTGTCAGACGGCCAAATTGTCAGACGGTCCAATTGTCAGACGGTCCAATTGTCAGATGGCCAAACTGTCAGACGGTCCAATTGTCAGATGGCCAAATTTTGTCAGACGGCCAAATTGTCATACGGTCCAATTGCCAGACGGCCCATTTGTCAGACGGTCCAATTGTCAGACGGTCCAATTGTCAGACGGCCAAATTGTCAGACGGTCCAATTGGCAGACGGCAAAATTGTCAGACGGTACAATTGTCAGACGGCAAAATTGTCAGACGGTCCAATTGTCAGACGGTCCAATTGTCAGAGGGCCAAATAGTCAGACGGTCCAATTATCAGATGGTCCAATTGTCCGACGGCCCAATTGTCAGAGGGCCAAATTGTCAGACGGTCCAATTATTAGATGGTCCAATTGTCAGAAGGCCCAATTGTCAGACGGCCCAATTGTCCGACGGCCAAATTGTCCGACGGCCCAATTGTCAGACGGCCAAATTGTCAGACGGTCCAATTGTCAGACGGGATTAGGTAAGGTTGAGTGCACTTTCTTACGGTATGATAGGTCTCTTTAGATTCTTTAGAAATGAAAATGTGTTTCAGCATTTACATAAGTAACCTCCGAATTGTCAGATGGTCCAATTGTCAGACAGCCAAATTGTCAGACGGTCCTATTGTCAGACGGTCCAATTGTCAGACGGCCAAATTGTCAGACGGTCCAATTGTCAGACGGCCAAATTTTGTCAGACGGCCCAATTGTCAGACGGCCCAATTGTCTGACGGTCCAATTGTCAGACGGTACAATTGTCAGACGGTCCAATTATTAGATGGTCCAATTGTCAGAAGGCCCAATTATCAGACGGCCAAATTGTCCGACGGCCCAATTGTCAATTGCCGTTATTTACAGCAACCACAGTCAGATTACCACTACTGACGCATTGCAACAAACTAATGTGGACAGAGGAAAAAATCATATTTGTTTTAATTTGACTATACTGTGTCAACATAAAGTTTTCGCAAACGCGACCGCGAGCGCCTCGACGGTGATTGGACAAACTGTTCCATACGTAAAACATATCTGGCAATAGTTATCACTGTACCAAAGCTGCGGTTATGGTTATCATTATTTGAAATATAAATAGCAGAGCTGCAACTAAAATAACACCATATTGGAATATATTAATCCCGATAAAGTAATAGTTTCAGATACAATTCTTCATCAATATTCTTTGAAATTATATTATTGTGTAATCTTTAACCGAATCACCGGACGATTGGAAGAAAACGTGTGAACAGCTGATCGCTGTTTCCGGCTCAGTCTACGAGAAAATGCACACGGTAATCTTAATCACTGGATATAAATCAATGTCTAGAAGAACAAGAAAAACAATTTGAAATGTAAGTTATTTCTGTTTCAGTTACCTGTACTGTAACGAGGTACTCATTGACTCAGACAACGTACTCTCCGTCCTCTACTGCTGTAAGAAGTACAACGTCCAGTCTCTGCTGACCAAGTGCGTGGACTTTGTAAAGCAGACGATGTCTGTCGACAATGTGTGTTCTTTGTTGGAACAAGCTCACTTCTTTGACGAGCAGCAGTTGTACCAGAGTTGTCTATCCTTAATTCACCAACAGGGGGCCTCTGTGTTGCAAACAGACGGATTCCAGGAGCTCTCGCGCGCATGCGTCTTAGATGTCATTTCCTCCGACTCTTTGGCCTGCCAGGAAAGAATCGTCTTCGAGGCAATGCTTCGCTGGGCAGAAGCGGAATGTAAACGTCAAAGCAAGCATGTACAAGATTCGACTATGAGGGTAGTTCTAGGGGAACTGGTGTTCCAGATTCGCTTTCGGCTTCTCGACATGGCATATTATTCCACACAGGTTTCTACTCGCCAGATACTTGATGATGCGGAAAAGCTGGTGCTTTTTCAGGCAATATCCGGCACTCCTGTGAGAAGGATGAAGTTTAAGGGTAAACAGCGAAACTTTCACCGAAGTTCTTTCGATCTCATGCCCTTGGATGTGGACGAGGAGGACGATTGGATGTACTGAGGTCTAGGTCTGCAGCAAATGTCCGGAAAAAATTCGAGTTCATATCGATATATATATATAAGAAATAACTAATGTCATGGCTTTGTGGAGACAACATGTAATTCACTAATGACGGGACCAATAATGTTTGGTGCTGATCATGAGTTTAATAATATTGCAATCAATACAATATCAAAATTCAATGTTAACGTACCTCTGATTTTAACGAAATTACAACAAACCTTATTTTTTAACAAAATATTATCTTTGATAAATCCTGGAACACATGTACCCTTAGTTGCGGATGCAGAGTATATTAGAAACATATACATCTGCCCTTGATACCATTCGCTAAGCAGCAGATTTGTTTGGCGAATTTAACATCCGGCGTGTACACGACCCAGTCGCTTGAAACACTTGCCCAAACCGTCATATGCTCTCTCGCACCATTAATTTATTAATGATGGAAATTAAGTGTGAAGAAATTTATTGTTTTATACTGTATATATTAGTCTCTGGCTGTGTAAATTGTTGATGAGAAACTATCAGTCTGTTACAGCTTACAGCAACAAAACAGCCTAGTACAAAGCTAATTCCATGCCACTTCTACTCAATGAAGTGTTTCGTTATGTAGTTTTCTTATCTGAACCATGTTTTGTTTTCACTAGTACTCAAACACATACACACAATACTGTTTCAACTTCTAAATTCCGCTCAAAGACATAAACCTGTTCGATCACATGACACTGTTCTTTTAAGTGAGTTTCCACCGCTTCTCATCTTATCCCTTCTCTTGGGTTGTTCGTGTATAAGTTCACTGATGCAAAATACCTATATTCGGTGTCGCGAGTGGTAATGTAATGTTTAATCAATAAAGAGTGAATTTTATTGTAAAAGGTATTCAATAAATTGTGTTGTTATTTGTGCAGTTCGCCAGCACCTGCTGCGTTTGGGTTCTGTGCACTGTTGCTAGTAAGGATGATGAAATGTTGAAGAATAGGGAGTTGCAAGAGTCAAGTCTTGATATCACTAGTGTTTAATGAGAAGCTTTATGGTCTAAGAGTCCAGAAGGTGGCGAATGTTGCCGACGTTATGAATGTGAAAGAAGCAGGATTTAGATAGCTGAACTGACATGTTTCCCAGAGATGTATGTTAGACTGGAATAGGACACCTAGCACAAGATGATATGGCAATCGATCACCGATCTTGAGAGCTAGACTTGGAGGGACCTTGCAAATTGAGAAGTTGTTTTCTCGTACCGAATGTCAGGATTCTGTCTCAATATAATTTAGGTTTAGATAGTTGGCTGCCATCCACAAGTTACGCCCCCTATGCGTGCATGAAACCTGTGATTGAGTGTTTTAATCTCGGATCGCCCTGATAGTGTCTTGGTTTGTCAGAACCCACTCTCCTACACAGAGTTCCATGCAGCCAGCACAGTACCTCTGCCACAGGACAGCGCAATGTGAGGGTTCGTCACGTCTGACACAGTCCACTCAAGATGTTGCATATGTTTTTCATCTGTTTTATTGTTATCGTGTCTACACATCCAGATAAACATATGGAATGGTTATCTTCCATTGTGAAAATATCCTAAAACGTGAAGAACGATTTCCATTTGCGTATTTATCCTTTCTTTACATTAGTATGGCTCCACGTGCTATCATCGAAGCTATATATATGTAGTTTTCCATGTATTTAACACGACTTGCTTGCGGACGAAATTCCACCATCATGTACATGGACCTCCCAGGGTATTTGACAAGAAATTTAAGGCATTTATTTCTTACGAAGCCTTGATTTTTCTCCCCGTATGCATCTATTTACACTAGGGGCGGTCGGGTAGCATAGTGGTTAAAGCGTTCGCTTGTCACGCCGAAGATCCGGGTTCGATTCCCGACATGGGTACAAGGTGTGAAGCCCATTTCTGCAGTCTCCCGCAATATTGCTGAAATATTGCTAAAAGCGGTTGAAAACTCCACTCACTCACTCACGTTCACAGGCCACACCCAATTTACCTATAGTTTTCCAGAAATTTCGAGAGTCTTGTGTTTTGTACTTGTCCAGCAAACGCTGCTGTTCTGTTGCTTTGAAGGAGCCTTATTTTTCCAATACGTATTGTCAAATATCCTCCTACAGAGTTTAAATTTACTATTCAGTTCTTTCTTTCTTAGCGGCGATTCACACTGCAACCACAGGCGTTCAGAAACACATGGCAAATCCCACAAGCACTGGAGCTCATCACACCAATAGGGTTTGTAAAAAGAAATTATCATAGGCTTCATTAACATTCCTCTGAATATCTACTAATAGTTTCCTGTAATTTAACGCCAAATCCTCCCCTTGTAAAGTAGGTCTGTTATCTTATCTTGTCTATGACGTGGCTGGTCCACATCAAACTTCCGCTGAGGGCTCTGTATGGCTTGAGAGACAAGCATTGAGTGAGTTGGGTTTAACGCCGCCTTTAACAGTATTCCAGTTATATCACGGCGTGTCAGCTTAATGTGGGAGGAAAGCCCGAAGTGATGCAGGTATCAGACGTTTACCACTTCGGTGAAACCCACGAGCACGGGTATGGTGCTGGCGTGCTCAAGGGACGCAACTCTGCATAGCGAATCGCGGCGCCTTAGACGGCTGGGCCACCTTTTTCCCCGACAAGCAATGAAATGTCCCATGAGAGAACCGAATGGTCAGATATGTTGTCAGGGCAATTAGCGTCGGCTACAGAGAAAAATCCTGTATACATTAAACGACTTATCTATATATCTGTCATCAGTCTAGCTACTTTAGTTTATACACCTCTCAGTCGGTCGATTTCCCGGATATTAAACGCCACACTCAGCAATATCCCCGCTATATGACGGCGGTCTGTAAATAATCGAGTCTGGACAAGACAATCCAGTGATTGACATTATGAGCATCGATCTACGCAGTTGAGATACAATGACATGCATCAACCAAGTCAGCAAACCTGACCACCCGATCCCGTTTGTCGCCTCTCACGACAAGCACAGTCGCCTCGTATGACAAGTATGACATAACCGATGGAACTGAAATTCTCTTCAAAGCTGCGTCAACCAAACTAACTCGGATCCATTGTCCCAAGGGTGATAACCGCAAGATAGAGTCATGTTGCCGCCATGTTGTGTTTTATTTTAATATTTGGAACTATACGACCTCAACAAAAGCAAAGAGACAATGTCAAATACAGTAAAGTACGGTTATAACGAACTCAAGGGGACCACTAATTACAGTTCGTTATAACCGTAGTTCGTTATAAGCATATATACAGCATAACTACAGCAAATAGTCGGGACCAAAAAAGTAAATTCGTTATATCCGTCAGTTCGTTATAAGCGTGTTCGTTATAACCGTAGTTTACTGTACCCCGGCGTCTCCTATAGCAAGTAAGGTTTGCTGAAGGCCCATATTGTAACGCGGATCTTCACGGGCCGGATAGAGTAGGGATCCCAGGTTGATTAACCTCCATTTATCGCAATACATATGAGGTCTTACCGCACCGAAACCGTATGGCCTTTC
The DNA here is from genome assembly GCF_023055435.1 of Haliotis rufescens. Lineage (NCBI taxonomy): Eukaryota > Metazoa > Mollusca > Gastropoda > Lepetellida > Haliotidae > Haliotis > Haliotis rufescens. Next base: position 2,367,819 of record NW_025963990.1, read on the forward strand.
TTACGGACTGGTATAAACTAATGCACAGCCAGCTCCAGGGATAGCGGTGTGATGTGTGCAGGGAACCTCTTCTCCCCAGTGTGTCAGGCAGATTACGTGTCAACCCGCTCACCCGTGACTATCCCCCCAAACAGGTTGTTCTCTACGTGACGTGGGTAGTGTGCATCCCCACTGTTTCAACATCCTGGGACTCGTGAAGGTCCGGCGTAGAAAATTTCTTCAGCAACCCATACTTGCCGTAAAAGGCGACTATGCTTGTCGTAAGAGGCGACTAACGGGATTGGGTGGTCAGCCTCGCTGACTTGGTTGATGCATGTCATCGTCTCCCAATTGCGTGGATCGATGCTCATTATGTCAATTACTAGATTGTGTGGTCCAGACTCGATTTATTACAGACCGCCGTCATATAGCTGGAATATTTGTGAGTGTGGCGTTAAACAACAAACAACAAACAAACAAACAAACAAACACACAAACAAACAACATCCTGGATCTGCCACTGCGAATTGATCAACAAGTTGTTTACAACCACTGTCGATGTCCGCTGCATGCCGCTGTCACAACAACATCGCGAGTCCAAGATTATACGCGATTACCTCCCTTGCGCCAATCGATAACATTTGATTACTTTATACACATGAAACACAAGATATCATGCATGTTTCATTGCTCACGCAAAGCCAGAGCAATAGGATTCCTAATGACCATTAATATATGAATAACGGCACACCTAACGCAGACCTCACATTCGGTCATACAGCCTGCATTTCCGGTGCGCTCGCACTAAATATATTATCGTCTGCTACACTTGATGGTCAGCCGCTATGGCGCTGCCAAGCCGCTCCATTCGCGCTCTGTTGACGAGCAGTGTCCGAAATATAAATGGCTGCATATCAAGGACATATTATCTATATTCTTCCGAACCATTTCATCCTTATCCAGAACGACAGCCGAAATGGATGAGCGCGGAGGAGGCCGTGTCAGTTATCAAATCCGGTAAGAGCTGTGTTGTGGTTTTTAGTCAGGAAATTAACCGGTAACACAGACGATCCCGCCTCTTCCTCATCCTTGCGATGGAAAACAGCAGAAATAAGTACAGTGAGGTGATTATTACAGTCATACTGAGTAGAGCATATATATAGACAGGTTAATAATGTGGATCGTTGCTGGCGCAGGTACTAATGAAATGTACTTACAAGCGCTGTTTACAGCGCTGTTGTCGGGATTGTAGGGGACCAGGTAGACTTGCACAAGTCTATAAGTAAATAATATTTAGTTTAAACCATAATTTCTAGATTATGTAAATAATATGAACAAGTTGGCCCTGTAAGAGACTGGAGTCCTTGTACTGTCCACATATCTAGACTTGCCTATAAGGAGGATAGATTCACTACACATCCATAGGCTATTCTTTCAGTACAGCCTTGGAGCAAGGCTATGGACTAGGCGAACATCGGACACAAAGTGCATGCATGCGAGTTTACCTGACAGTCATACTGAAATCCGTTTCGTGCATTGTGTAAAAAACCAATGTGTACGTCATACATATTTTGTATATGAATATATTTTGCTTGGGTACATGGCTACATTTCCGTACATAATACCCCAACAACATCAATTTTAAGATATATACTGTTCTGGAAAACTCTCTCATCTGTGACCAGCTGCCCTGGTGACCTGGTTGAGATGGCTATGTCATGACAGTGTAGGTCGCTGATTGGAAGCTGTCGTTGTTTTATTGTAATATTTTCGAACTTCATTCAGTCAAACTGAATATATGATCATAACGATTGACATTACCTCCCCGCTATAACACGGAAGGGTCCCAGTCGTGATTGCGCTGACGAAACTGAATCAGGAGGTACGGCCTTGCCCTTGCCACAGTCAGACAAGGTCTTTTGTATGTCATCTATATTACTCTAAAAAGAACAGACCGACGTGATAGTTTCATATTGCATGTTACAACGTAATATGCATTCTCCTCGGAATATTTTATTTCTACCGGTTGACATGATCACCTCGCTATAACATGAGGGGGCTCAAGGCTATTGCGCTGACCCATCCTTACAGATAAATGATTACTTCCCTCTTCGAGATGTGATAAGACGCCATATATACTCAGAATCCTGGAATACATTTCCGTAACGAATACTAACGATTGACAAGACCACCTCGCTATAGCGTTAGGTGGTACTCGTTATTGTGCTGACCCATTGTGGAATGACTTGCTGCAGTCCCAGCTTGATTATTTCATTTTAACGATTGACTTCACCGCTCGTCCGCAGTGGCAGGGTCAGTCGTGGTACACGTTGAATATTACTATATTCAGGGACTGTTTATATATATATATATATACCGTCAACTGTTTTCCGATAAGCGAATTATCTGACCTTTTTTATTCTCATTTTCAGAGACTATCAGTATATAGCCTCTGTCAATTTAAATATTTTTTGCCTCTTGCTATCTTTGTCTTCAGTTAGATTTAATCTCTCCCGTGTTTCAAAACTATAAATATCAACTAACAGCACACGCTACACCGACGATACCCAACATGACTAATAAATGCATGCCCTGTTGAGTACCGTGTTCCCTCCAATAGATATCGGTTGTATGTGTTAGCATTTTGGAAGAATAGAGGCAGGGTGCAGAACCTATTCAGCGGAAATAAAGTCAGAAATAATGTTCAAATAGTTCTTAAAAAACGTTTTCTTCAATTGGGAGTAAATCTAAATTCCGCACAACCCACTAATACCCAATGCTTTCCGCTGCTCACATATGGGTGAGGTGAAATGGGGTTTAACGTCGCGTTCAAAATTATTACACTTAAATAGCGACGTGCATGCACGTGTATGTGTGTGTGCGTGTGTGGCTGCTTGTACTAGTCCGGACTGATGTCGATTAATAGTGCTAGCACACTGAGATACCATGCCGCAGTTTAACATGAATACCCAACTTAGACAAAGTGTACTGACTCCGACTCTTGTTTTAGCCCCTTAATGCCGAGCGCCAGGCAGGGTTACAACAAGTACCATCTTTTAACGTCTTTTGGTATGACGCGGTCGGGGATCGAACCCCTGACCTTCCGCTCTCCGGGCGGACGCTCTACCATTAGAAAACGGGTGCTCACATATGAAGCCTTCTGATCATTTACAGAACATTTTGTTGAAATATATGTATACTGAACATATACATGATTGTATGGACCAGTGGATGCTATGTACATATGTAGGACATCCATGTACCTCTAATACCACTCATAAGTAACTAAGTTATGTCCTAGACGGTCTTTGATGATGATGATGATTATTATTATTATTGCTGTTGTTATTGTTGTTGTTGTTAATGTTATTGTTATGATTATTGATAGTCCCTAAATCACGGCCACGAAATGGGAAAACAAAAAGTCCAGGTGCGTCTATCTGAGCAAATACGGAATGTTACAAGTTCTAAAGTGTTATTTGAAACGTGTCTATTCTAAGGGCACAGATACACGGCTTGACGCCTGATCTGCCTTGAAAGATAAAATCTCTACACCCACCAGGCCGTGCCTTTACTCGTGCTTGCATAATAACATATTCATACCGTCTGTTCGGCTGGCCCTCTTTTTTTGTTTAAAGACATTCTTTTTAAAAAAATATTTATTGTCTTCAACACGTGCCGGGGCGGTCGGGTAGCCTAGTGGTTCGCGTTCGCTCGTCACGCCGAAGACCTGGGTTCGATTCCCGACATGGGTACAATGTGTGAAGCCCATTTCTGGTGTCCCCCGCCGCGTTATTGCTGGAATAATGCTAAAAGCGGAGTAAAATCAAACTCGCTCAACACGTGCCACCAACATGACCTTTGTATTGATGCATAGTCATGACATGATTTGTTTTGTTTGTTTGCTTGTTTGTTTGTTAGTTTGTTGTTTAACGCCGCACTCGGCAATATTCCAGCTATGTGACGGCGGTCTGTAAATAATCGAGTCTGGATTAGACAATCCAGTGATTGACATTATGAGCATCGAGGTACGCAGTTAGGATAAGATAACATGCATCAACCAAGTCAGCGTACCTGACCGCCGATCCCGTTAGTCTCTTACGACAAGTATAGTCGCCTTGATGACACCTAGAGATTACTGATTAGAACTGGTTCTCATGAACCTGTGCTGTTTGTACGAGGGGACTTAATGTGGATCGAGTGGTCAGGCCTAGTGACTCCTTGGTAATGTTTCATCGTACCCGGATGGCGCGGGTCGTTGCGCACAATATCAATCACTGGATTGTTTGGTCGAGACCCGCTTTGTGTACAGGTTGTCGTGATATAGCTGGGATATTGCTGAGTGAGGCGTTAAACAACAAACAAACAAACAAGCAAGCATTTTTCCTGGAACCTTGTGGTTTAATATACAGTAAACTACGGTTATAACGAACACGCTTATAACGAACTGACGGATATAACGAACTTACTTTTTGGTCCCGACCATTTGCTGTAGTTATGCTGTATATATGCTTATAATGAACTACGGTTATAACGAACTAAAATTAGTAGTCCCTTTGAGTTCGTTATAACCGTACTTTACTGTACATTACATAGCGGTTGTCGTGCGAGTGTGTTTTGGGATGGTATAAATCCTGTGTTAGGAATAAACATTGTATTTAACGAGCCTTGGCGAGCTCAATACATAGCGTTTATTCCTAATACAGGATATTTACCATCCCCAAACACAAGTGTGGTAACCTCTTTATCATATAATGTCATTCTTCAGTTCTGTGCTCGAAAATCTCTTTCCATTTCTCACAAACATTACGTAAACATTGCATGTTTTCCTGGAATGTGCGCATTAATATATATAACGTCAGAGGGTAAGTGATGTGTCAGTCGGACAGTGACAGTAACCAATATAGTTCCAACTTAAATAGAGATTACTACACTCGTGCCTGTCAGATACCATTTATCTCACAACTCGTCGTTTCACAACGTATCTAACGAGCGAAAGCGAGTTAGATACGCTTTGAAACAACGAGTTGTGAGATAAATGGTATCTGACAGGCACGAGTGCAATAATCTGTTTATTACACACCCTAAGGTCGCACCTTTTTATCATCGAATCAATGCATTTTGTCTGTGCTCATAATCGCAGTAGCACATTTATACATAACACAACGGTCATGAGTGACGTCATCCGACGTACTGCTTACCATTCATAAATAATGTGACCCTACACCTAAACCTAAAAAGGTTTCCGCCATCTGTGGATTGTCAAGGCAAACTAGATAAGATCAAAGAACCCGCATGATGCCGAGTTAAAAATGTCATGTAAATAATCAGAAACAATTTGCGCAGTGTTTATTGTTTTTATGTTTTCCAATGTAACCAAGAGAATTTGTCAGAAATGCAGATAACTACCGTCGTCGTTGTGCGTGACTTTGCGTCAGTCATGGCGTTACACAGGACGGATCCTTTTACGATTTCTGATTTGAATTTCCCTGATCATTTTAATGTATACATTTTTAATTCCATAATTCGTGCCACGATAGGGGCAGAGGGGTAGCCTAGTGGTTAAAGCGTTTGCTCGTCACGCCGAAGACCCGGGTTCGATTCCCGACATGGGTACAATGTGTGAAGCCCATTTCTGGTGTCCCCCGCCGTGATATTGCTGGAATATTGCTAAAAGCGGCGTAAAACCATACTCACTTACTCGTGCCACGATACTCTTCCCACTAATATTCTCAAATTCGTCAGCCAATGTATGCAACAATTATTTAGCTTTGTTACTGACCAAACACATTTTGTAAATATTTGATTATGCAAAACACCAAAAAGTAACAAAAATAATAACGCCTGATTCGAAGGTTTTCCGATGAATGAGAAATGGGACTTACTCCTTTTCACCTAACATTTATGTGGGGAAACAAGAGAAAGATGCTCTGAAGAACAAGCAATTAATTCCTGTGCCTTGATTCCATTATCTCAGGGCACAAGGTGTTCCTCCACGCCGGGGCAGCCACTCCCACCACCCTGGCTGACGCTATGGCCGTGTACGGGAAGAAAGCGGGGCTGAGGAATGTGGAGGTACTGCATCTCCACTCTGAAGGCCCTGCCACGTATGCTCAGCCCGAATATAAAGGTAAGCACACGACCAGATAACCTATTAATGACTGCGACGATATAAATGTATATAAATATAAACGATGTGCGCTATCGTCCTGATTGATCATTTACGATTAAAGGTAAACGTTGGGCGCTCAATATGTCGCTGCTTGCCATACAGCGAGGCTTTCATTATCGTGTCAATACTTAGTGTCACTGTGTTACTGTGTCACTGTGTCACTACTCATAAGTCGTAACTGGTAGGTATAACACTGTGGGGGCACTGGGGTGGGAAACCAACATTTCGACTGTTCTTGCTGTAACGTACATATTTTGTACAAATTAACATCACTTCGTATACACACACTTAGTTAGAGGACGCCATCGAGTCATATCCAAAGGCTGACAGATTTAGAGTTACACGTGACATATACGAGTTCATCTAGCAATGGAATTTAATTCCCGCTCAACAGTGTTATTATATGAGTTTAGTTTTACACCACTTTTAGCAATATTCCAGCAATATCACGGCGGGGGACACCAGAAATCGGCTTCACACATTGTATCCATGTCGGGAATCGAACCCGGATCTTCGGCGTGACGAGCGAACGTTTTAACCACTAGGCTACCAGACCGCCCCTGGAGCTATTACATGTTCCGAGGGCCATATTTTGGCTGTATTTCCTATTTCCTATTTTTGGCCCTTCTTCACATTTTCCTCTTTAAACACCTGTAAGTGTCTCAGTGTCAGCTTGTGTATGCCATCACACCCACATACTGCAGTTATCTAAATACACACACACACGACACAAACCTCATTTCCGATTCACGACTTGTATTTTTAAAGACTTGGTTTGCAGATACAAATGTTTTAAAATATAAGGGTTGTTAGACGAAATGTAAAATAATGTTTGCAAAAGCATATGTTTTCAGTGCCAAGGTAAGATGTGAAACAATCAATAAATTTAAACCATGGCCCCTTTGTCTCTGACCGTCGTCCAACTAACTATAAGTTAAACGCCACTTGGCAACGTCGGAACTTCCTTTTTCCCGTATACTTTATTATGAAAATAGTTTGTCGCCAGCGGGATTAGAACCAGCGAAGTCCGCACAGGAGGTTAACGAATGTAGACTTCAGCCACGGCGACATGGGAGGAATTGTATGAAATTAACAACTAAATATTTACTAACATCAGTACTAATTGCTTTTCCGTTTATGAACTGTGAAATACGTTTTATGCATTTTTTATAAAGTATGTTACTCTATGCACTCTAGTATTTGTACAGTACTTGTGATTTGGTCACTCTTCGTTCAACGAAACGAACAGAAGAAAATAAATTACTATTATCTTGATCAGGGCTATATTTTCTCACAATAGGCCCATCAGCATGGGCAAGTAATATCTGGGTGATTGATAAAAGTGCTCCAGTTGGTCCAAAACGAATGGTATTCTTGCCCCGGGACATGCATTTCATAACCCAAATCGGCAAAATGCTAGGTCACGTGCGAAAGGCTCGGGGAACATATTTCACGTGCTTCCCACAGGGCCGCCTAACAGTTGAGCATCGAGTTCCTGATTATCTTTCAAAATACCTTTAACAAAACAATGTTTTTAATCATTTTAGGTGCTATGAATATTGGACATGGTTAAAGTATGTTATACCACTCGGACCCCAGTGTCTAATCTTTGAAATGTTGCGCGCCTCGTGGTTAATCAACCATTTCAACGATTAGACACTGGGTCCTCGTGGTCTGACCTATACCTCGCCTCGTTGTAACGGTATATTTATCATATGACGCACAGTGTTATCGATGCGATAAACTTGGCATTACAATCAGATAAAGATGCAAATGAGGTCACCTGGAAGGAACTACTTTTATGCTCCATATATTGCTGCCATATCACTTGCTCAATAAACTTTAGCCTGATATTTCCAATAAGTTTAGCTAGGAGTTTCCCAATAAGTTTAGCTAGGAGTTTCCCAATAAGTTTAGCTAGGAGTTTCCCGGTGTGTTGGTATTTGTGTTATGATTAATGAAGCGGTTCACAGTATTGGTGTTGTGTTGTATTTATACTCCATTCTAACGGTATTTCAGTGAGTGGTGTGATTTCTTAACCGTGGTTAATAATTTTAAGACAAACGTTATTTGACATAGAGATTATTGTCCTCGCAGTATACAATTTCTATTGCTAATAAAGGATGTAGACGATACGGTAACATGGTCACCATATGATCGCTGAATAAAATTTCTATTCTTTTATAGGATATATACGATACGGTAACATGGTCACCATATGATCGTTGAATACAATTTCTATTCTCATATAGGATATATACGATACGGTAACATGGTCACCATATGAACGCTGAATACAATTTCTGTTCTTGATATAGGATATATACGATACGGTAACATGGTCACCATATGATCGTTGAATACAATTTCTATTCTCATATAGGATATATACGATACGGTAACATGGTCACCATATGATCGTTGAATACAATTTCTATTCTCATATAGGATATATACGATACGATAACATGGTCACCATATGATCGTTGAATACAATTTCTATTCTCATATAGGATATATACGATACGGTAACATGGTCACCATATGATCGTTGAATACAATTTCTATTCTCATATAGGATATATACGATACGGTAACCTGGTCACCATATGATCGCAATTTTATTCCTGAGATAGGATATATACGATACTGTAACATGGTCACCATAGGATCGCTGAATACAATTTCTATTGCTAATACATGATATTTATGATAAGGAAACACTTCCGGCTTATCACCTATAATCTATATTCCTTTCAGCGTCTATATAAATCTCATCCAATGAAGTTTACTGCACATAAATATACATCCAAACAACAGTAAAACAGTAAAATGAATTTATTTTTTTCAGACCATTTCCGATCCAACTCGTTCTTCATTGGCGCTAACGTACGAAAGGCAATAAACTCCGGAGATGCTGACGTCATCCCGATCTTTCTCTCGGAGATCCCGCTTCTTTTCCATTGTCGACTGATTCATATCGACGTGGCTCTTGTCTCCGTGAGCCCGCCCGACAAACATGGCTACTGCTCTCTGGGAGTCAGTGTGGACTGCGCCCGAGCTGCAATGCAAAATGCCAAATACATTATAGGTGAGCCCAACGATAGACATGAGTGGGTATTGTTTTAGGCCGCTTTTAGCGTCATATTTATGCCCTACCAACGCTTGGCACTACAGTAAACTACGGTTATAACGAACTCAAAGGGACCACTAACTTTAGTTTGTTATAACCGTAGTTCGTTATAAGCATATATACAGTATAACAATAGTAAATAGTCGGGACAAAAATATCAGTTCGTTATATCCGTCAGTTCGTTATAAGCGTGTTCGTTATAAACGTACTTTACTGTACTAGAATGACCGTCACTCTTTTCCTGTTGTGTGGCACACGGGGAACTGAACCCTCAGCGCAAGATGGCTGTAATCACTAGTGAGTGAGTGAGTTGGGTTTAACGCCGCTTTTAACATTATTCAAGTTATATGACGGCGTGTCAGCTTAATGTGGGAGGAAAGCCCGAAGTGATGCAGGTCTCAGACGTTTACCACTTCGGTGAAACCCACGAGCACGGGTATGGTGCTGACAAACCTAGAAACATACTTGGGGCGAACCTGGATTCGAACCCACAATCATAGGTTTCTGGCGTGCCCAAGGGATGCAACTCTGCACAGCGAATCGCGGCGCCTTAGATGACTGGGCCACCCGTGCCCCCTGTAATCACTAGGTTATAGACAAAGACCCAGATAGATGGGCGAGTGAATGTTGTTCTACGCTATATGCAGGGGTGTGTTATGATTATAGATACGTTTGGTGTTGTGGATAGAGCGTCTGCCGTAGAGTGGAAGGTCCAGTCTATGTCATACTTGAAAGTCGATGCAAGGTTGAACTTGTTACTATGTCTGGCGTTCGGCATTATACAAGGACAGTCCGGTTCAGAGTCAGTATACAGAGTCTCAGTGGGGTTAAACTGTGACATGGTATCTCAGTGGGGTTAAACTGTGGCATGGTATCTCAGTGGGGTTAAACTGTGGCATGGTATCTCAGTGGGGTTAAACTGTGGCATTGTATCTCAGTGGGGTTAAACTGTGGCATGTCATCTCAGTGGGGTTAAACTGTGGCATGGTATCTCAGTGGGGTTAAACTGTGGCATTGTATCTCACTGGGGTTAAACTGTGTTAGGTATATCAGTGGGGTTAAACTGTGGCATGTCATCTCAGTGGGGTTAAACTGTGGCATTGTATCTCACTGGGGTTAAACTGTGTTAGGTATCTCAGTGGGGTTAAACTGTGGCATGGTATCTCAGTGGGGTTAAACTGTGGCATGTCAACTCAGTGGGGTTACACTGTGGCATGGTATCTCATTTGGGTTAAACTGTGGCATGGTATCTCAGTGGGATTAAACTGTGGCATGTCATCTCAGTGGGGTTACACTGTGGCATGGTATCTCACTGGGGTTAAACTGTGTTAGGTATCTCACTGGGGTTAAACTGTGGCATGGTATCTCAGAGGGGTTAAACTGTGGCATGGTATCTCAGTGGGGTTAAACTGTGGCATTGTATCTCACTGGGGTTAAACTGTGTTAGGTATCTTAGTGGGGTTAAACTGTGGCATGATATCTCAGAGGGGTTACACTGTGGCATGGTATCTCAGTGGGGTTAAACTGTGGCATGGTGTCTCAGTGGGGTTAAACTGTGGCATGGTATTTCAATTTGGTATTCATGTTAAACTATGGCATGGTATATCAGTGGGATAATCATGTTTACTTGTGGCATGGAATCACAGTAGGGTATTCATGTTAAACTATGGCATGATATATCAGTGGGATAAGCATGTTTACTTGTGGCATGGTATCACAGTAGGGTATCCATGTTAAACTATGGCATGGTATATCAGTGGGATAATCATGTTTACTTGTGGCATGGTATCACAGTAGGGTATCCATGTTAAACTATGGCATGGTATATCAGTGGGATAATCATGTTTACTTGTGGCATGGTATCACAGTAGGGTATCCATGTTAAACTATGGCATGGTATATCAGTGGGATAATCATGTTTACTTGTGGCATGGTATCTCAGCTCCATTAAACCGAGTACAAGCAACTATACAACAAAAGAGCATGAACGTCGCTGTAAAAGTGCAATAATCTCTAACGTGGCTTCCCCACTTTACGTAACCTGCGGATATATCTCGGTTGCATTGTAAGTAATTGAGTTCAAGAGCAGTGGTTGAACCACGGGGTAAGGTCCAACCAAATAGCCACGGAAGTAAAAGTAAAGCTTCACTTTCCAGGAAAATATTATATTATTTGTTTCTACTTGGTGGTTATGGGAATTACGTGACAGACTAGGCATTTCATAATATTGTTTACCATTGCTATTCCTACGATCTTATCCGAAAAGTGAGATGTGAGGTTCCATATTTAAAGAATTCTGCCAAAAGTGATCCTTTTCTTTGGGGAAAATGGCAAAACGGGACCAGATCATTTATGGATGATCTATTGTTTATCTTCTAGGTCTGGTGAACAAGCAAATGCCACGGACATTCGGAGACGGCCTCATACACCAGTGTCACTTTGACGCCATGGTTGCGGAGGACAGGCCCCTGCCAGAGCTTCAGAAGAGCACAGCGTCGCCCCAGGAAGAACAGATTGGCAAACTTATTGCTGAGAATCTGGTCCAGGACGGAGCAACCCTTCAGATGGGTAGGTTGATTGATTGTTGTTTTGTTAAACGCCGAACTCAGCAATATTCCAGCTATATGACGGCGGTCTGTAAATAATCGAGTCTGGACCAGACAATCCAGTGATTGACATCATGAGCATCAATCCACGCCATTGGGATACGATGACATATATCAACCAAGTCAGCGAGCCTGACCACCCGATCCCGTTAGTCGCCTCTTACGACAAGCATTGTCACCTTTTAGTGCAATGATGGGTTGCTGAAGACCTATTCTACACCTGGGTCATCACGTTAGTAGTGGCGTGTTATAAAAACAGGTATTCAACAATCTGTTACATGATCGACTGAAGTTCAAGGTGAGTCGGTGTACTAGCTAATGCGTGAACAAATGTGGTTATAAAATATATCATTATATTAATTAAGTCAGGACAGTGAATTCTATGTTAATTATACAGGTTTGGTTCTTTCTTTGTTTACGGGGGAGAGGGTGGCACGGGTGGCCCAGTCGTCTAAGGCGCCGCGATTCGCTGTGCAGAGTTGTGTCCATTGGGCACGCCAGAAACCTATGATTGTGGGTTCGAATCCCGGTTCGCCCCGATTATGTTTCTAGGTTTGTCAGCACCATACGGGTGCTCGTGGGTTTCGCCGAAGTGGTAAACGTCTGAGACCTGCATCACTTCGGGCTTTCCTCCAACATTAAGCTGACACGACGTGATAAAACTTTTAATACTGTTGAAAGCGGCGTAAAACCCAACGCACTCACTCACTCACTTTGTTTACCGGGTTAAACCTTAAGCAACGGGCCCAAACTGTTAGACAATGAAATATTTCATAATCTTTAGTGGACAATGGATTCTATCATCTACCAATAGTGATTTTGTTCCGTGTTTACGGAATACGGTTTTAGTGACGGGTCCAAACTGTTCAGGCAGACCTGAAGGTCTTTGAATAATCAACATAATTATGTTGCCAGTAAGGCATAAATTCCAAAGCGTTTTGGTTTATGAATATATTTGTTCTGTTAAACATTTGTTATAATTGAAATAACTGAAAAAAAGAAAGTTACTACCGTTCTAAATTCTAAGATGTCGTTTTTTTATACCCCGTTTATGTCCGTCCGTCCGCCAGCCGTCCATTTCTGGAGCAGAACTCCTAAACCGTTGAATATTTCTTTCTTGTTGAAGGTTGCTATACAGATCAGTCTAGTGGTGAACTGGTGCCTTTTGAATTTGATGACTTGGGATATTTTTTATAAATTTACACACGATGGACTTATACTGAAAACGAGGGTATAGCTCGTTTCCGGAGCAGAATTCAACAACCGTAAATATTCCTTGAAGAAATTTGCTGTGCAGATTAGTCTAGCGGTGATCTGGTGCCTTTTGATGATTTATACAACATTATTTTTATGGCAATGAACCCCAAGCAGAGTATAAGTAGCCAAACTCCAGTTGCACCAGAACGGGGGGATATGTCATCTCCTGATGACTCTTGTTTACTTTGATTCATATCATATGTAAATAGTTTGAACGCCAGACCTGTAAACAATGTCCTTTTAAACTTGATACAAATAAAAAATACTCTTTTTCATGAGGATGAACACCATACGACTTACATCTTAACTCCACATTTTTCCAGGTAATCAGTAGACTTGGTCAGTTGTATCACAGTAAGTTGAACTTGGGTTTTCTTAACATTAATGTACCACTAAGTCCTCCAATCAGATGACTCGTGGGATCTCGCACCCATCGCATAGCTGTCACAAGCCAGACAATATTAACAAAGAGGAGATTTTACTACACTTCATGTTGTTTGAGATAATGTGCACATAGTATGGGGGGTTATCTCCCATTAACTGTCAACATCAAGGCTTTGTCAAAGTAATCGGGACACGATATTACACAAATACAGCTAGGGAAGATAGTCTGTTACTATGGAATGACATAACAGTGTGGATCGCGGTCGGGATATCCTCATGCAGAAGGTAAGGGGTCGTTTCCCGGCATGTGTACAGTCTGTGAAGCATTTTGATGTTAGTGTTCCACGCCCTGATATATAAATTGCAATGTTGCCAAACCGGCGTAGAGGAACATACTGTCACTCACTTAACAGTTCATGATTTACACAGTTCTTCCGAAAAAAAACTGCAAGGCAGAAGAATGAATACACTTGAAAATTGGATTTGACTAAAAATGTGAAAACGTTATCGAAACGTTTCTGCGCTAAAATGTCACGGAAACTTAAGGTCCAAACCCCGACAATGATACCCGTATCAAATACATGACATCGAATAACCATTCCTTTTTTTCTCATGTTTAGCCACCGTCAGACATGGGTGTATACTTTCTTTTGCCCGTGTGTTTATCCGAGAATCCCTTAATTGTTTCATGATTGTATTTACTTCCATGGGTTAGGATTAATATAAATGTTTCCCGGGAACATTGTTCTCAAAGTTAGTTGGTCTGTTGGTTTGTTGTTTAACGCCGCACTATTCCAGCTATATGACGGCGGTCTGTAAATAATCGAGTCTGGACCAGATATCTGTGATACGATGACATGCCTGAAGCAAGTCAGCGAGTCTGACCATCCGATCCCGTTAGTCTCCCCTTACCACCAGCATAGTCACCTTTTACGGCAAGCAGGGGTTGCAGAAGACCTATTCTACCCCGGAATTTCACCGGTCTGTTCTCAAAGAATACCAAGAAGCATAACTGGGCACAATGTGAACTCGTACCAAAAATATAATGTCATTTGTCAACATTTTATATTATAGATAACAGAGCATGCTTCATAAGTATTGGCGATAAAAATAATGATACGCGCGAGATATTAAGTCACGCGCCGATACCAGAGAAACATTTCCTATTTTTCTTGCTTCACATAAATGTTGAATAGTGTCGATACCCGAATTTAGTAGACGGTTACCTTGGTGACCGCCGGAAAGCTGAAACAATAGACAAAACGTGTATGTAAATTGTGACACAAGTTCCGGTCACAAACAGTTTCAAGTGTGCGATTTCTAAACAACGGGCGGTTGGGTGGCCTGGTGGTGAACGCGTTTGCTCTTCAACCAGGTTTGATTCTTGATGTCCTTATGTGGTTGGAATTGTGCGAAGAGCGTCGAAAACCGATCTTACTCATCCACTCTTAACCTAGGAATCGGCTCAATACCCAATGCGGTGCTGGACAAGCTAGGGTCGCACCGTGACCTTGGCATTCACACGGAGATGTTCAGCGATGGCGTCGTGGACTTGGTGGAGACCGGCGCTGTCTCCAACACCAAGAAGATCATCCAGCCTGGAAAGATCCTCTCAAGCTTCACCATCGGCACAAAGAAGCTGTACGACTTCCTCGACAACAACCCGTCGGTTGGTGAGTACAACGTTGCTGATAGGGTTCACGTCGTCCTGAAAATGAACATGGACAGATTGGGTATAATAAAATGACACAATAAAAAATGAACTTAAACAGCCAACGCCGATATTTGAAAGACTTCAACACTACAAGTAGTGTATGTTCAGCGTGGTTTTATAATTTTAAAAAAATCAAATTGGCTGTCTGATATCATAATAGTTACGTGTATGTAACATAGGTACATAATAAAACAAATCGCCGTCATTTGCACGAAGTTCAACAGGGCAGAAAAAAGCTCGAGAAGCGCGGTAACTACCTTTCTAAACGAGGTCATAAAAACCGGACGCCCACTGGTGCAAATATCACTTCTCGCGCACCAGTGTATTGTTTCAGTCATCCAATCGGCATTGTTGACGTCATTCGTATCTTATTGTGACGTAAGGTCAGAATGACGTCACACTAGAAATGACGTCATATCTGAAGATTGTTGACGTCATTCCACAAATCATGATTTTCTTGGAAAGGGGTTGTGATCAGTGCATTCTTCTAAAGGGGAGCTCAAAAGGATTAAGAAAAAAATAGTTTTTAAGAAAGTTCTTGCCACTCGTTTCTAAAAATATCAGTATGACAAACATGCTCGTATAATAATCCGTATACAGATCCTATGCATAACTGTACTACCTCCAGTCATGGTTGATGCGGCCTACAGCAACAGCACAGACATCATATCCCAGAACCCTAAGGTGACGGCCATCAACTCAGCGATTGAGGTGGACCTGACCGGGCAGGTCGTGTCCGATTCCATCGGGACCAGAATGTACTCAGGTCAGTGAATGCATTCTTAAACAAGAATGTATGTGTAGGATAAATACCCAAGTGTAGATGTTTCAAACACACTTTTTGGGCCTTGGGGTAGCCCAGTGGTTAAAGCGTTCGCTCGTCACACCGGGGCCGGGTTCGATCCCCACATGGATGGGTACAATGTGTGAAGCCCATTTCTGGTGTCCCCCGCCGTGATATTTCTGGAATATTGCTATGAACGGCGTAAAACCTCACGCACGCACGCACGCACTCACGCACTCACAAACTCACTCTCTCACCTTCCTCGGCAACCGGACGTAAAATATCTTGTGCTGGCTTGAGATATATGCACTTAATGATGGGATTCTCCTGAAGAATGAGACCCGACTTGGATAACCTCTTCCCAATCCATTTCAATCTAAGTAAAACATGGTTAAACAAATGGGGGGTCCAAAAAGTATTGTGGTTTTATCAACGCCTCTGTAGCCCAGTGGTTCATTCATGAGGCTACAGGTCCGCCTCCGTGGCCTAGTGGTAAAGCGTCCGCCCGGAGAGCGAAAGGGTCCTGGTTCGATCCCCGGCCGCGTCATACCAAAAGACGTTTAAAAGATGGTACTTGTTGTTACCCTGTCTGACGCTCGGCATTAAGGGACTAAAACAAGGACTGGTCGGCTCGGAGTCAGGATACTGTGTCTGAGTGGGGTCTTCATGTTAAACTGCGGCATGGTGTCCCAGTGGGCTAGCACTATAAATCGGCATCAGTCCGGACTAGTACAAGCAGCCACACACACACACGTACATGCACGTCGCTGTGTAAGTGCAATCATCTTGAATACGACGTTAAACCCCATTTCACCTCACCTCATTCGATACGAAGGTTAAAAGTTTTACCCATAGAAACATATCATCAATATTTTGTGTGTAAATTCGGGGGCTTCTATAAGGGGACGAGTATGAAATGAACCCTCATGACTCTTAAATTGTATTAAGTAGATGTTCTGGGTTATCAAAGAGAGACTATTGGAAAATATTACAGGTTGTATATCGAGAGACAGCAGTTTTGTGTTACATTTTGAATATTATAGGTTGAGATACTGGCTTGATGATGCCTACTTATCACCCCTGTACTTGTTTCCTATGAAAGTTATCACCAATATACATTCCATGTTGTCATCGATTTTAGGTTTCGGGGGTCAAGTAGACTTCATCCGAGGCGCGTCCCTCTGTCGAGATGGGCTGGGAAAACCAATCATTGCCTTGCCATCACAGACAAAGAGGGGCGAGACAAAGATAGTTCCGCTCATCAAGGAAGGTGAGTAATCACATTGAAAGAGAAAATTAACATGCTTCCTAAATTTTGCCAAAAATATCATTTGAGTCAACAAACAAACTGCATACAATGGATATCAATGCAATAAATCAGTCCGATTATCTTGGCAACGATATCCTATACCTGTTTAGATACTTGCTCGATAAGCTATTGTATAACGTTTCCAGAAAGTTTCTATGGGTACGCGTTCTTCTGTATACAGTCAAGTCCC
The DNA here is from genome assembly GCF_023055435.1 of Haliotis rufescens. Taxonomy (NCBI): domain Eukaryota; kingdom Metazoa; phylum Mollusca; class Gastropoda; order Lepetellida; family Haliotidae; genus Haliotis; species Haliotis rufescens. Next base: position 2,385,347 of record NW_025963990.1, read on the forward strand.
GTTAATCTGACTTGGTTGGTTCCATATGATTATGTCGGATTAACGAGTATGTCAGATAAACGAAATTAAGTTATATAAACGTTCGTGATCGAAAATTGGACAACTACACGATAGATAACGATACAAACACGTTGCAATAAAATATAAACGAAATATTCACAATATTGGTAAATAATCGAGTCTGTACCAGACAATCCAGTGATTGACATTATGAGCATCGATCAACGCAATTAGGATACGATGACATGCATCAACCAAGTCACCGAGCCTGACCACCCGATCCCGTTAGTCGCCTCTTAATAGGCTCGCTGACTTGGTTGATGCATGTCATCGTATCCCAACTGCGTGGATCGATGCCCAAGATATCAATCACTGGATTATCTGGTACACACTCGATTATTTACAGACAGCCGTCATAGAGCTTGAATATTGCTGAGTAAACAACAAACGAACAAACAAAACAAACAAATAAGCGCATACGGTGGTCCAGGCTGAAACGCAACACTTTGTTTCCCGGAAACATATGATTATGGGTTCGAATCCCTGTTGCTCTGAATGTGTTTCTAGGTTTGTCAGTATTATACCCGTGCTCGTGGGTTTCACCAAACTGATAAACGTCTGAGACCTGCATCACTATGCGCCTTCCTAACAATAATATGCTGACATATGATGTATTGTTTGTATGTTTGTTTGTTGACGCCGTTCTCGGCAATAACATGGAGACAGGACACCTCACGATATTTAGTGATTCTAAAGTCTTATTTACTTTCTGACAGTTTAAGGTCTATGGATAAGGGTTATGCGATTTTGGTCATATGGACTTTGACCGAGTCGAAGTATACTACAAATTACGTAATGCTTTCACGTGGTTTAAGTGCAGTCCCATGATGTACTTTGGACTCGATATTCCTGGAATATATCTTAATGCCGCGTAAAACTATACTCACTCAATCACCCTATATGATCTAAATAACCGTTCAGCCCCCGTCAACAACCTTGATTTACGATACAAATGTGACCGTCTTCATAATTGATGTATTAATGTCCTAATATGACCGTCTTCATTATTGAAGTACTAATGTCCTAATATGACCGTCTTCATTATTGAAGTACTAATGTCCTAATATGACCGTCTTCATTATTGAAGTACTAATGTTCTAATATGCCCGCCTTCATTATTGAAGTACTAATGTCCTAATATGCCCGCCTTCATTATTGAAGTACTAATGTTCTAATATGCCCGCCTTCATTATTGAAGTACTAATGTCCTAATATGCCCGCCTTCATTATTGAAGTATTAATGTCCTAATATGCCCGCCTTCATAATTGAAGTACTAATGTCCTAATATGCCCGCCTTCATTATTGAAGTACTAATGTCCTAATATGCCCGCCTTCATAACTGAAATACTAATGTTCTAATATGACCATCTCCATAATTGAAGTATTAATGTCCTAATATGTCCGCCTTCATAATTGAAGTACTAATGTCCTAATATGCCCGCCTTCATTATTGAAGTACTAATGTCCTAATATGACCACCGCCTTCATAACTGAAATACTAATGTTCTAATATGACCATCTCCATAATTGAAGTATTAATGTCCTAATATGTCCGCCTTCATAATTGAAGTACTAATGTCCTAATATGCCCGCCTTCATTATTGAAGTACTAATGTCCTAATATGACCGTCTTCATTATTGAAGTACTAATGTCCTAATATGCCCGCCTTCATTATTGAAGTACTAATGTCCTAATATGCCCGCCTTCATTATTGAAGTACTAATGTCCTAATATGCCCGCCTTCATTATTGAAGTACTAATGTTCTAATATGCCCGCCTTCATTATTGAAGTACTAATGTCCTAATATGCCCGCCTTCATTATTGAAGTATTAATGTCCTAATATGCCCGCCTTCATAATTGAAGTACTAATGTCCTAATATGCCCGCCTTCATTATTGAAGTACTAATGTCCTAATATGACCACCGCCTTCATAACTGAAATACTAATGTTCTAATATGACCATCTCCATAATTGAAGTATTAATGTCCTAATATGCCCGCCTTCATAATTGAAGTACTAATGTCCTAATATGACCGTCCTTATAATTGAAGTAACCAGCTTGGGGACACTTGGAAATGATAGTGCGGGCATATTGTCTGACAGCGAACTTTGATACAGGCTACCTCACGATATTCAATGATTCTAAGGTATTATTTACTTTCTGACAGCTTTAGGTCAATACATAAGGGTTATGCGATTTTGGTCACATGGACTTTGACCAAGTCGAAGTATACAAGAATTTACGAAATGTTTTCACGTGATTTCAAGTGCAGTCCGTTGATGAACTTTGGACGTTGATACCGTTCCATAAAATATTTCTAACGTGATGCGATTACACTACATTTCAGACATGGTGACCTTCAAATAGACCCGTGAAGATCTGGGGTAGAATAGGTCTTCAGCAACCCATGCTTGCCTTAAAAGCGACTATGCTTGTCGTAAGAGGCGACTAACGGGATCGGGTCGCCAGGCTAGCTGACTTAGTTGATCCATGTCATCGTATCCCAATTGTGTGGATCGATGCTCATGATGTCAATCACTGGATTGTCTGGTCCAGACTCGTTTATTTACAGACCGCCGTCATATAGCTGGACTATTGCTGAGTGCGGCGTTAAACAACAAACAAACAAACCTTCAAATAATCTGTATTGTTTGTCATCTCATGTCCTAAATTACCATCTGAAACTATTTTATTTCTAAAAAAAACAAGAACGAATTTCGCGTTTCAAAAACAAATTCTCGCTGTTTTCACAGAAGGGACGTAAGTTTGTCTCTGTTTTCTGTCTGGTTTGTAAATGGTCTGCCATTTGCGTCTTATAGAAGTCTAGCACAATTACATGCCGTGAGTATATGATATGAACGCAGACACGTTGGAAATTAATCTATTTGTTAACCATATTTCCACATGCCCTAACAAACTCAACACGGAATACCAATGTACTTGGTCCGATTTAAGGTGTGTGTGTTGGCTGTTTAACGCCCACTTAGCAATGTTCCGGTTACAAGACGGCGGCCTGTAAATGATCGAATCTGGACCAGACAATCCAGTGATTGACATCATGAGCATCGATCTAGGCAGATGGGATACGATGACATGCATCAACCAAGTCAGCAAACCTGACCACTCGATCCCGTAAGTCGCCTCTCACGACAAGCACAGTCGCCTCGTATGACAAGTATGACATAACCGATAGAACTGAAATTCTCTTTACGTCAACCAAACTAACTCGGATCCATTGTCCCAAGGGCAATAACCTCAAGATAGAGTCATGTTGCCGCCATGTTGTGTTTTAATTTAATATTTGGAACTGAACGACCTCAACAAAAGCAAAGCGACAAAGCCAAATGTTGTTAACGTTGCACGTGTGGCCCAGTCGTCTAAGGCGCCGCGATTCGCTGTGCAGAGTTGCGTTCCTTTGGGCACGCCAGAAACCTATGATTGTGGGTTCGAATCCCGGTTCGCCCCGATTATGTTTCTAGGTTTGTCAGCACCATGTCAGCCCATGGGTTTCACCGAAGTGGTAAACGTCTGAGACCTGCATCACTTCGGGCTTTCCTCCGCCAAAAAGCTGACACGCCGTGATATAACTGGAATAGTGTTAAAAGCGGCGTTAAACCCAACTCACTCACTCACTCCAAATTGAATACATGTTCGTGTTTTTCATACGTTTGTAGGTGCTGGAGTCGTAACGACACGAGCGCACGTGCATTACGTGGTGACAGAGTTCGGCATCGCCTTCTTGTTCGGCAAAAGCCTGCGACAGAGAGCCTACGAGTTGATAAAGATAGCTCACCCCAACCACAGGGAGCAGTTGGAGAAGGCGGCCTTCGACAGACTCAAATGTATGCCTGCTCCGTGATTGGACATGTTCACGAGCCTCAAGTGTATGACTGCTCGTGATTGGACGATGTTCACGAGCCTCAAGTGTATGTCTGCTCGTGATTGGGCGATCTTTGCTGGGCTCAAGTGTATGCCTGAAAACAAACACAAATTTGTTATGATATATTTTTGGAATATGATATAACATATTTATGACACGCGGGCCAAGTTATCTTGTTGGTGCAGAGTTACGTCCCTTATCATATAGGATCTGGTCGCTGGTTCCAGTTTATATTCTCAATTTGTCAGCGCCATGCTTGGGTATTTCCTTGTGTACGTCTATCGCCAACGTTACTTTCTACAAACACGGCCTGATATACCTGAAATATTGTTTGTTCTCGCACTCACTCATTACATGTGCACATATTGTTAATTGATTTTCTTGTTCTCATTTGGGATTAATCGGGGTCCCAGTGAGTAATCCGGTGACTACAAGGCCTCCAGTACGCCACAGGCACGGTGGCCCAGTCATCAAAGGTGCAATCCGCTGGGCCGAGTTACGTCCCTTAGGATCACCAGAAACCTGTGATAGCGAGTTCGAATCCCAGACTCGCCCTGATTATGTTTATAGTTTTGCCAGCACTCTACCCGATGGTTTCACCAAAGTGGTAAACGTCTAAGACCTGCATTACTTCAAGCTGCACTCCAACATCAAGCTGACACGACGTGACATAACTGTAATACTGTTAAAAGTGGCGTTAAACCAATCTCACTCTCTTCTGATATTGATTGATAATGGCTGATATTTCATCTAAACTAGCCCAACTTACTCACCCCCTCACTAACTCAGTGTCCCATACTTGTGGTTTGTTTGTTTAACGCCGCACTCAGCAATATTCCAGCTATATGACGGCGTTCTGTAAATAATCGATTGTGGACCAGTCAATCCAGTGATTGACATCACGGGCATCGATCTACGCAATTGGGATACGATGACATTCATCAATCAAGTCCGCGAGCCTGACCACCCGATCCCATTAGTCGTCTCTTACGACAAGCATAGTCGCCTTTTACGGCATGCATGGGTTGCTGAAGACCTAGTCTAACCCGGATCTTCACGGGTCCCATGCTTGTGGTAAGAGCGGACGTGGGTGGTCCGACTCGGTGACGTGGTTGATGGCAAGGACCGTCATGCATGCTTCCCGTCACTGGTTTGTCTGGTCCATATCGGTTATTTACAGGCCACCGTGATATAGCTGGACCATTGCTATTACGTCCAACAAACCCACTTATTTATGTTTGATGCTCATTGTAGTGTTTTGTTTTTTGGAAGCATTTGTTTTGCGACTTTTCGCAGCCTCTGCGTTGTGTCTTGAATGTACACATTTTCCTTTTTTCAGATGCTATATCAACAAACTCACAAATGTCATTTTGCATTTGTATACCTTGTGATGAACAAATTTTAATATCGTCAAATACAGTTTGTCGTTATTCCTTTTGCTGTTGGTTTGATGTTTTGTTGAAGATGCCCTACTAGCTGCTCTTCCCCACATGGGTGTCAAGGTGAGTATGTCAATTCACCATCGTGAAACCAACGGAACTGGACATTCAGCGAGATACTTCCCGAATATTTTTAAGTCCATATAGTTGGGATTCCGGGACAGAACCTATGCTTCTTAGAGCTGAATTAATGCAGGGCTCGGTGACTTCGCTGATAGTTGGCGACGGCGGGGATCGTTGCTCACATTATCGATCACTGGTTTGTCTGGTACAGACTTGATTATTTACAGACCGCCGTCATACAGCAGGAATATTGCTGAGTGCAAAATATTACTTTGACAATAGCTGAATATGCTCATTTCTCTCTAATCTATGTCACAGCTAAAACTCGACTATCTTATCAAACGAAGGTGTGTTTAAAATTCGATAAAGAGTTTTTATCCAGAAAGAGAACATTTTCTGATTTGACGTAACTCCTGGAACCAATAGCATCACTGCATTCGCCTTACCCTCTCTCTTTGAAACCCCCTTGGGGTCTCCGGTCACAATTGGCCCCGGCATGGGCATGTGGAAATATGGTTCACAAATAGATTAATTTCGAAAAGTGTCTGTGTTCCTATCAAGTACTCACGGCATGTAACTGTGTTATACTTCTATAAAACGCGACCGCCTCCGTGGTCTAGTGGTAGAGCGTCCGCCCGGAGAGCGGAAGGTCCGGGGTTCTATTCCCAGCCGCGTCATACCAAAAGACGTTAAAAGATGGTACTTGTTGTTACCCTGTCTGGCGCTCGGCATTAAGGGGCTAAAACAAGGACTGGTCGGCTCGGAGTCAGTATACTGTGTATGAGTGGGGTATTCATGTTAAACTGCGGCATTGTATCTCAGTGAGCTAGCACTATAAATCGGCATCAGTCCGGACTAGTACAAGCAGCCACACAGACACGGCAGTACATGCACGTCGCTATATAAGTGCAATAATCTTGGACGCGACGTTAAACCCCATTTCGCCTCACATCTATAAAACGCAAATGGCAGAGTGTTTTTACAATCTGGGGAAAAAACATAGGCATACTTACTACCCTTCTGTGAAAACAGCGAGAATTTGTTCATGGAACGAGAATTTCGTTTTTGTTTTAAAATAAAATAAAAAATTCAGCCGGTAATTTAGTACATGAGACGACAAACAATACAGACTATTTGAAGGTCAGGAAGTCGGAAATTTAAGTAGCATGATCGAATCACGTTAAAAATATTTTTATGGAACGGTATCAAAGTCCAAAGTACATCAATGGACTGCGCTTGGAAATCACGGGAAAACATTACGTAAATTCTTGTTTACTTCGACTCGGTCAAAGTCCATACGACCGAAATCGCACATCAATTGACCTAAAGCTGTCTGGGAGTAAATAGGACGTTAGAATCATTAAAAATCGTCAGGTATCATGTATCAAGGTTCGCTGTCAGGCAAAATGCTGGCACTTTTATTTCCAATTGTACCCAAGCTGGGCCTTACACATTGTGCCAAAGTGGGGAATCGAGCCCAGGTCTTCTGCGTGTCATAGGAAGGATTTAACCACTAAGCTAACCCACCGCACTAGAGCTATATAGGGTTAGTAAGGCAGTCATATTTTTCTAAAAGAACCATATAAGATCATATGGGATAGTATCGGAAAAACGAAAGATTTGGATTGTTTGTTTTTTTAAATACTGATTTTGATGGTGATATGCGTGCCCGTACAGTGCGGTTGACAAAAGTATCACGTAATGTTGTATTTGGCACACAATTTGAGTGAGTGAGTGAGTATGTATGTTCGCCGCTCAAGCAACAACACGGCGGGGGACAACAGAAATGGGCTTCACACATTGTACCCATGTCGGTAAACGAACCCGGGTCTTCAGCGTGACGAGCGAACGCTTTAACCACTAAGCTACCCGACCGCCCTTTCACACAAGTTGACGTATTTCCGTTTAAAGTGGTGATACTTGGCAAACGTGAGTAGTATGTTTACAAGGAATCGCACACAATGTCGTATGAAGTAATAGTTTTAAAGATAGCGGCCCGTTACAGTGAGAGAGAACGAGTTTTGATGTATTTACGTCGGTAAGTATATTATAATAACACAATTTGTACATAAACTTATTTGATACTGGCCGCTGCCATCACATTGTTTATGGCCATTGAATATTGTACTACCACTCTATTGTTTACTGCCAGGGGCGGTCGGGTAGCCTAGTGGTTACAGTGTTCGCTGGTCATGCCGAAGACCGGGGTTCGATTCCCCCTCTTGGTACAATGTGTGTAGCCTACTTCTGGTGTCCCCCGCCGTGATACTGCTGGAGTATTGCTAAAAGCGGCGTAAAACCATAATCGGTCACTGTTATTGATCACATATCAAATAATTTATATTGACATACAGGTAGTTTTTGTCATATTTTTGGTGGCGAACACATTTTACATTCGCATCCAATCTCATTAAAATCAGTTCTTGTTATTGCTAAACAAAGATCTGAGGGCATCCCATTACGGGTCACGTCAGAACGACCTTTCATCCGACCAATCAAAGCGTCGCTTACCAGATCATGAAAATGCCTGTCGTAATGTGTTTTCTAATCATGCAACCTCAAAAACGTTAACAAGGAGTATTCCGAACGACAGTTACGGTCCGTACAACTGATTCCGTCCAAATTATCGTCTATCTCTCGCTTCAGTGGGATAAACATTTGAACGGAGGAGGCGTTAGTAGTATAGTCTAAGTCCGCAGAAGGCCATTTTGGTTGATACGGTTGATCCAGGCGGATGCGAAGGTGATTGGCTGATCCGAGTCACGTGATCGGATAGGATGACTCATGCATCAACAGCGCGTCACAGGTGAGGGGGAATGAAAGGTGTGTGTTTATAAGGCAGAAAAGAATTCATAAGAAAACAAAAGTAAAAGGTTATGAATAGAGCTATGTGTATAACGTGCTGCCCTAAATAGACAGACCGTACCCGTCAGCCCAGTTTGAATTGAGCGCGCTTGACAACTCACGTGGCCTCGTCGTTTAACCCGCGCTCGCTAGAGCGTGCGACCTGGTTTGATGAATGCAGGGTGTGTGTTGAAAGTACAAGTACCACAATAGAGACGGGTTATGTCAACACGATATACGCCGGGTAATGTAGGTGGGAAAAAAAATGTACGTCTAGCTGGATCAAATTCATCTTGTACGGTCTACACGTTGTACACCACGAACGTTAGACAACCTGTATGGATAAAAAATATAGAGACAAAATAGATAAGACTACGCAATCAGCAAGCTAGCAGTTTACGTTTAGCGCGCAAGAACGAGCTAATGTATAGCAGAGAGACTAAGCGACCGACCGCCCATAACAATGTCAACATACCCCGGTCTTACAATTAATGTCAACATACCAGCCTCGCCTGAAGCTTCCCATTCATAAATTGTGTGACCAGTGTCCCGTATTTATGATATGTTAGGGAAGATGTGTTGTACATTTGTTATTTTAAAAGGGAGTTATTTCAGAGAGGATATATATATATGGGTATTCCCCCTCATTAAACCTTTCTTTCGTTGGTGTCTATTAAACGTATCCGGTATTTAGTAATTTGAATGATGTAGGAAAGTATGTGCGTTTTGATGTCGTACCTATATCCGAACACGAATGTACGACACCTTTCAATAGATGAATTACGGTTCCAACCACGACACGCAACATGACTATGAGCGTGGTTAGCAGTTCATATTTATAAACACATCGTAAATGCCAGATTTCTGATGAATGAACTCGCCCGGACACATGTTATGTTCGCCCGAACTGTAAACAGTGACACATTGATAACAGGAAGGGTGTGTGGAATGCACTCGTCCTTGTAAGGGTAAAATACGCGTTTAAACTCACCATTTAAATGATGATGACATTACTTTTTAGATGTATTGGTATCAGTGAGTGAGTGAATTTAGTTTTACGCCACACTCGGCATTATTCCAGCTCTAGGACGGTGGTCTGTCAATAAACGAGCTTGGACCAGACAATCCAATGATCAACAGCATGAGCAGCGATCTGTGCAACTAGGAACCGATGGCACGTGTCATCCGAGTCGGCGAGACTGACCTACCGATCCCCGTCAGTCGCCGATAAGCATGGGTTACTGAAGGTCGATTCTATAACCCGGACCTTCACGGGTGTAGTATGACGAAGACTATATACTAATATGATCGCTTTTTTAACATACTCACAAGTGTGCTGTGAAGAAAAGAGTGTCTTCCAAGATTCCCTGCACGTGTAAGACAGTATAAACTCTACAGTAATGTAGCCCGACAAACAGTTTTACTCTCGCCAGCAAACGGATTGGACGTGAACAACATGAAGAAAGCATCAGAGATTAGACTTGACCCTAGAGATATATTAAGGAAGAATACGTTGAGAAAATCACAACAGAGAAAGAAACCACAAGCAGCCAAGAGATCGACGCTGAAGACAAAGAAGAGACAGGTAACACCTAAAATGAAAACGATGACAACCAAACAGGGATCGAAGACAACACCCCAACCCGTGAAAATACAACATGTGTCGGGGGTGAAGGCTGTGGTGGAACGGGCACTTGCTGCCTTGAAGCGTCAACAGAGTCAAGGGTATAAAAGAAAGCTTTATACCCTCTAATCGCACACCGTATTGGATCACCATGGGGGTTGCCACCTGTCCGGACTGTGAAAAAATGTTTTCAAGGAGAGATGTCATGTTACGACACAGGAGAAATAAACATAGCATACCGCCGCCGTTACAAGCCCACCCGCCGCCGCAAGTCCACTCGCCATTACAAGCCCACCCGCTAACGCCGCCGCCGCCGCAAGTCCACTAGCCATTACAAGCCCACCCGCTTACGCCGCCGCCGCAAGTCCACCCACCGCCGCCGCCGCAAATCCACCCGCCATTACAAGCCCATCCGCTATAACGCCGCCGCCGTTACAAGCCCACCCGCCGCCGCAAGTCCACTGGTCAGCGGCGGCGGCGGATGTGCTTGAAACGGCGGGTTGGCTTGACGCAGCGGCGGCGGCGGCGGCGTTAGCGGGTGGGCTTGCGGCGGCGGCGTTATAGCGGCTTATATTCGACTTATTGGTAACGTTGGTGCACAGTCATTAATACTTATTAGAAGAACTATGATATTATGTTTTGGTATTATGAATAAGGTTAAAGTTAGACTATTTACAGACCGCCGTCATATAGCCGGGATATTGGTCAGTGGCGTTAAACAAACAAACAAACAAACAAAACATCTTCCAAGGGACACAGTTTGGGCAGAATTTTTTTCACTGAGGCTGACAAGTCATCGTACATCGTTTGTTCTGAATGTTCCCATTGTGTGGACTGGTGGACTATGCAGTGTACTTTATTCTTGTATGCTGTGGGAAAGGCGACCTCTTCCAACAAGGAACAAAGGCCTGCTACTTCTTCATTTGAACAAGGCTTCTTCCAACCGGTTGGCTTCTTCTTGTTGTTGTTTTTGGTTTGGTTTGACGCTGCACTCAGCAATATTCCAGCTTTATGACGGCGGTCTGTAAATAATCGAGTCTGTACCAGACAATCCAGTGATTGATATCATGAGCTTCAATCCACGCAATTGGGATACGATGACATGCATCAACCAGGTCTGCGAGCCCGACCACCCGAGCCCATTAGTCGCCCCTACCACAAGCATAGTCGCCTTTTATGACAAGCATTGGTTGCTGAAGACCTATTCTACCCCGGATCTTTACGGGTACCAACCGGTTGGTAGGTGGCGGGAAGTGATGCGGGCACACATTCTGGAATGGAAGGTCCTTTGTCGGGTACTTTCTCAGCGTGGCTGTAGGCAGTTGACTGAGTCGAACAGTCGAATGTAAACTGCAGAAGTAAAACAATTTAGGCTTGCCTTGAATGTCCATGGTTCAGAATGATCGTTCCTGCAGTAGGTTGTAAACTGGTTCATAGTGGTCGTTCGTGCAGCAGTGAGTGAGTGAGTTGGGTTTAACGCCGCTTTTAACAGTATTACAGTTATTTCGCGGCGTGTCAGCTTAATGTGGGAGGAAAGCCCGAAGTGATGCAGGTCTCAGACGTTAACAACTTAGAGAAAACCCACGAGCACGGGTATGGTGCTGACAAATCTAGAAACATAATCGGGGCGAACCTCTTTCCTGCAGTTGCTTGAAAACTGATGAAATAACTGGTTCCGAATCATCCTTCCTGCAGTAGGTTGAAAACTGATGAAGTAACTGGTTCAGAGTGATCGTTCCTGCAGTTGGTTGAAAACTGATGAAATAACTGGTTCAGAGTGATCGTTCCTGCAGTTGGTTGAAAACTTATGAAATAACTGGTTCAGAGTGATCGTTCCTGCAGTAGGTTGAAAACTGATGAAATAACTGGTTCAGAATGATCGTTCCTGCAGTTGGTTGAAAACTGATGAAATAACTGGTTCAGAGTGATCGTTCCTGCAGTTGGTTGAAAACTGATGAAATAACTGGTTCAGAGTGATCGTTCCTGCAGTAGGTTGACAACTGATGAAATAACTGGTTCGGAGTGATCGTTCATGCAGTAGGTTGAAAACTGATGAAATAACTGGTTCAGAGTGATCGTTCCTGCAGTAGGTTGAAAACTGATGATACAACTGATTCAGAGTGATCGTTCCTGCAGTTGGTTGAAAACTGATGAAATAACTGGTTCAGAGTGATCGTTCCTGCAGTAGGTTGAAAACTGATGAAATAACTGGTTCAGAATGATCGTTCCTGCAGTTGGTTGAAAACTGATGAAATAACTGGTTCAGAGTGATCGTTCCTGCAGTTGGTTGAAAACTGATGAAATAACTGGTTCAGAGTGATCGTTCCTGCAGTAGGTTGAAAACTGATGAAATAACTGGTTCGGAGTGATCGTTCCTGCAGTAGGTTGAAAACTGATGAAATAACTGGTTCAGAGTGGTTGTTCCTGCAGTAGGTTGAAAACTGATGATACAACTGATTCAGAGTGATCGTTCCTGCAGTAGGTTTAAAACTGATGAAATAACTGATTCAGAGTGGTCGTTCCTGCAGTAGGTTTAAAACTGATGAAATAACTGATTCAGAGTGATCGTTCCTGCAGTAGGTTGTAAAACTGATGAAATAACTGGTTCAGAGTGATCGTTCCTGCAGTAGGTTGAAAACTGATGCGATAACTGAGAAACTTCACTTCGTAAGTGAAGGAGAAGTGAGTAGGCTGACAGCTGCCACCAAGAGGTTCTGATCCTAGCCAGGACTCCCTCCCCTTCTTCACGGGCGAGCTCGAAACCATGACACTTCCTCAGTACCTCACCCAGTCTCTGGCGTTTCCACGTGTTGTCTCAGAAGATGAAAATTAACTTAATGTCCAGAGTGTCATGTGAAACCTGGTACAATGTTTGGACTGGGTGGCTCAGATAAGATATGTCGTTATGGAGTGAGTTTTGATTTAACGTAACGTTGAATACTGTCCGGTTATTTGACGGCGTGTCAGCTTGACACCCAAGTGATATAGGTCTCAAATGTCTACCACATTGGTGATGTAGGTCTCAAACGCCTACCACTTCGGTGATGTACGTCTCAAACGTCTACCACTTTGGTGATGTAGGTCTCAAACGTCTACCACTTTGGTGATGCAGGCCTCAAACGTCTACCACTTTGGTGATGCAGGTCTCAAACGTCTACCACTTTGGTGATGCAGGTCACAAACGTCTACCACTTTGGTGATGCAGGTCACAAACGTCTACCACTTTGGTGAAATCAACGAGCACAAGTACGGTGCTGACAAACCAAGAAACATAATCAGTGTGAACCGGGATTCGAACCGAAGACTATAGGTTTCTGGCGTGCCTTAGGGACATCTCTCCATGAAATTAAACGACTGGGCAACCAGTGACCCCTCTAGTTTACGACCAGTTCCAAAACATTGGTATGTGTTTCGGCTACTGGTCTCATGTTTTGAAACTCGCATATGTTTTCTTATGAGTGAGTGAGTGAGTGAGTGTTTGGGGGTTTGAGATGCTTTGAGTAATATTTCAGACATATCACACTAGGAAATACCAACACGCGGCTTCACGTATTAAACCCATGAGTGGAGCCGAACCCCACCTCCCAGCCAGTGAAGGATCCACTGGTCGTAGGTTCAAAACCCCATTTGTCCCGATTGTGATGAATGATCAAAACTCCCACCTTCGTTTGACCTAAGGGTTCCGACCATTCGATACATTATATTGTTGGGAGGAAAAGTAATTGTCCTTCACAAAAATCACATTGTTTCCATGTGTTTTATGGAATGAAATATTTTTCCTCCTGGTTTTAATGAAAAAATATCTGGTTATGTAGCTGAAAACATATCTGGTCTCAACACAAAATCCATAGTTATAATTACCATAATTTGTTCCAAGCACCTACGGTATTCGGTAATAACATCAACAGTTTAAATCATAAGTCCCAAGCACGAGAATCTGACGGTACACAAATTCAGTAGCGTGTATGGCCACCATGTGCGTTGACAACTGCCACACAACGCCTCCACATGGACCTTTTGATGCTTGTGAACACATGATTGGGAAGACGACGCCATTGTTGCTGCAACACGGTGCCAAGATCTTGCGAATTCTTTGGTTGGTTCTGGAAAGTGCGCAGACTTCTGCCAAGAGCTTCTCAGACGTGTCTCAGACGTGTTCGATGGGATTGAGGTCGGGAGACCTTGACGGCCAGTCCATGACGTTGACTCACGCATTCTGAAGGAAATTCCTTGTCAAAATTGCTGTATGGGGTCTGGCATTGTCGTGTTGGAAGATCAAACCGGGTCCATATGCTGCCATAAAAGGCGTTGAGGTTGCAACGGATGACAAGAAGCCTGGAACGTGCATTGCACAAGAAAGCACCCCACACCATTACACTTCCGCCTCGAAATCTGTCAACTTCCTGTACACAACACTGGGCGTAACGTTCGTGACGGCGCCTCCACACCCTCGCCCTACCATCAGCAAATTGGATTAAATCGGGATTCATCACTGAAGACGACTTGATTCCAATTCCTCTGAGTCCATCGTAAGTGTCGCTGTGCCCACAATTGACGTTGACGTCTGTGTAATTGAGTCAGAATAGGCCCACAGTATGGCCGTCGTGCTTGAAGGTGAGCAGTTCTCAGACGGTTTCAAACAGTTTGCGCACACAGTCTACCCCTAAACAGTTCATTTCTGGTTGATGTAGCCGTCAAAAATCGGTTACGGAGGTGACGTAAGACAATCTGACGATCGATCCTCTGCATGTGACGTCACACGTGGTCGACCTGGCCGAGGGCGATAAGCGGTGGTACCCGTTTGCTGTAGACGCGTCTGTAAATCATAAACAGTCCGTCGACTACAACCCATCGTCCTTGCGATTTCAGCTACGGACGTTCCCGTCTGCAATATGCCGATGGCACGTTCACGTTGCACATTTGAGAGGCGTGGCTTGTGTTTTTTCTGTTTTTGTTAATGACTGCTAACAAGTATGGCTGAAAACACGTGCAGTATTATGGCCACGTGACCAGTTGCACGTGAAAAAACACTTTTGCCACTATAGTGCTGTGCACATGATTTTGATCGATTCACCTGCACAAAAACGGGTGTTATCTGAATACGCGGCCATTACTGTTTAAATACACAATAAGGGCCCACAATGATAACTGGTCAAAATGTTAAAATTTTAGGATTGTGAAGTTTTTAATTTGGTTCAGTTTATAATATAAAATTGAAATATTGGTCAGGCGGCGTTAAATCCAACTCACAAGTTTTTACAGCTGAAGGGTCAGGACGTTTTACTGTAGTTTCGTAACGGTGTTGTCAAGCACATGGCGTGTTATCAAGCTCTGTTAACCATAGGTCATTTGGATCGGGGAAAGGGTAAACATTATATATGAATCAAACTCAGCAAACTAGAACAGTAACCTTGACATGGAGACCTCCTTTGATTCAAGGGAGTCTTGCAGGTCCCGAGTACTCCAGGCTTGTCGTGATAGCGGAGTGGAGAGGATCGGGGATCGTTGCCAGATGACCTTCATCGAACCATTGTTAGCAACACCTGTTTCTTTCTTCAGTGCTACTTTTATCTTGTCACTTGTTTTCTATCTTCCAAAAACAATGATAATGTGAAATGGGGTTTAACGTCGCGTCCAAGATTATTGCACTTATATAGCGACGTGTATGTGTGTGTGTGTGTGTGGCTGTTTTTACTAGTCCGGACTGATGCCGATTTATAGTGCTAGCTCACTGAGATACAATGCTGCAGTTTAACATGAATACCCCACTCAGACACAGTATCCTGACTCCGAGCCGACCAGTCCTTGTTTTAGCCCCTTAATGCTGAGCGCCAGACAGGGTAACAACAAGTACCACCTTTTAACGTCTTTTGGTATGACGCGGGCGGGGATCGAACCCCGGACCTTCCACTCTCCGGGCGGACGCTCTACCATTAGACCACGGAGGCGGTCCAAAAACAACCATAATGTAGTAGTAGTAGTAGTAGTAGTAGTAGTAGTAGTAGTCGTAGTAGAAAGTGTTTCGTTTGTGAGAATATTCCGGAAACCCCTGTTCATAAAATGGACTTGTCCGACAATGACGCAATCAGACCGTATTCAGGGAGTCATCATTATTTAAATACAGGTAAATAATTTCATGCTTGTAAATTTCCTTAAGAAGGCTGTAAATAATGTTGATATCTCATATATGAAAAAAACACTCGTGGCCGCTGTTTATCGTACAATAAACCACGGCAGGGGGAATAAACCTGCACTTTACGTCGTTTATTCTCCTTGTCGTATTTTATTGCACGACAAACAACTCCCCCTCGTCGTTTACTTCTTTGGTACTTGGCAGGAGTTCTGCTGTGCAGTGTCAGACAAGAAACACATACTTTAATGCAAAATCAGACAGTGTGCTATCGTGTGACCTGATTTCTGTCCATCCCTTGATTGTCTGGTGCATAGAGGCCGCCGTCACTTGGAAGAAGTACTGTGTGGTATCAGACGACAAACACATACCGTCTTCAACGTAATAAGCGCCCAGGGCGCTCTCAAAATTTGAAATAGGGGCCTCTTATTAGAATAAAATTTTGGTGAAAAAAAAACAGAGTTGAAAGATCGTAAATTTCGTGGTTTATGCCTACAGCCTGAAATGATACAAAGCCTGTGCTTTCACACGACAGATATATTTTTTTCCAGAATTTAATTGCCCATAATTAAGGGTGCATATAACACACGAGTGCGTATAATACACGAATAAATAAGTCTTGTGTACATTGTTCAATCGGAAGGGAGGCTCATTGGGCTTGTTCACTAGCCAATATATTATCAAATCTCGCCGTGGGCGCTTATAAGGGCGGGGCGCTTATTACGTCGAATACGGTACTTTTTCTGCAGACTGTGTGAGTTGCGGTTGCAACCGTTGGACATACTTATCCCTTCCGCGTACACCTGGAATCATTACTGATTTCCTGTACGCCATGATTCAAGGAAATAAGATGATTCCAAAATGACATTAAACAACAATTCCATGTATGGCAACAATATATCGGAGGAGGATTTACAAAATTCTGAGATAAGGTTATCTTCCCCTTGAGATTTTTTTTTTTAGCTTATAGATTGCTTCTTGTATCTCTTCTTGAGTGATGGAGAGTCCAGTTCACAGGCGGCCGTATCATCAGCATTATAGTCAGTATCAGAGTTTACAGTCTGTTCTGGCAAATTAGCCTCACATTCTTCAAATAAGTTCTTGAAATACGAAAACCATTCTGATATATTTACATCGTCCTTTTTTGACGACTTGGTTGTATATTTCTTTAGCACAGTGCAAAACTCTTTTGAGTTATTTATATTACCTAGTAAAATGTCTCTGACAGATGCATTATATTGTCTCTTTTTGCTCCTTATTGGGTCATTATATTTATTGCGTTGAGTAATATATAAATGTAGTGATTCACTGTTCGTCGATCCTCTAAAACATTTCAGTAGTCTCAGCGTTTCTGATCGATTGAAATCACATTCTGAGTCAAACCATGGTTGATCTGATTTTACAGGATAAGTTTTCTTCTTTTTCTTCATGAAGTCCGCAGCCTGGTGAATAGCATCAGTAAAAACTTCAACAGCTTGGTCGATATCGGTCAAGGCAGGAGTGCAACAGTCATTAAGCATAGATGATATATCGGATGACAAAATATTGTCTCTATATCTTTCAGCAAAATTATTATCCCATAAAAATTTGAAACCTGCTGACGAACTGGTGTGGATTTCATAGTCACGTGATTGAAATGTACAACTGACTGGCATATGCGGTGACACGGTCCGAGATCCGATATTAAATCTGAGCACATTGCAAACAAATCACTTGAGACAATGACATAATCTATTACACTCGCTCCTGTTGACGCAAGAAATGTACAGTAACCAACGGACGCATCTGAACCAGCTCGACCATTTACAATATTCATATTTATAACAGAGCACAGATTAAGTAGTAGTTTCCCATACTTATTACAAGATTTATCAGTTGAAAAACGTTTCATCTCCAGACTGTCACATAAAAAAATCACAATTTTCCATTTGTAAAGTTATCATTATAACGTCTTCAACGAAATCCTTATCCGCACCGGTACGATCATTGTATACTCTGTAATGTATAATGGGCCTGGGCCTACAATACATAATTAATAAAGACTATATACTGATTTCCAGTGGTCCGTTTACATATTTTCACGACTATTTTGCCATTTTCGCCCATTGGAATCTGTTTCGACGGTCAATGCAGAAAGGCTAGTGTCTCGGGTTGACGTTACAAATTTGCTCGTTCTAATATGGGTCGGTAACCTGGTGGTCTAAGTGTTCAAAGAACCAAAATATCCCAATTGAATGACACCCAGTGCTAACGGAATGGTTGAGCTCGTGTCACTCTAATGTAAGTCTCTAAGACCATCTGCCTTTAATAACTCAGTCGGGTTTTTTTAATTTCGGATTTTTTAACTTAGACTAGCCTGAAGGAACATGTTTACTTTCAGTAAAAACAATTGCCCAAAAGTTGCAAATAGTTTCATCACCAGCTCAAGCGTTAGTTACGTTGACGGATTAAATGCAACAAATCTTAACATCTCAGTACTGATTTCACCCGAGAAGATCCGGGGTACATTGGTCTTCAGCAACCCATGCTTGCCGTAAGAGGCGACTAACGGGATCGGGTAGTCAGGCTTGGCGATTTGGTTGATGCATATCATAATATCCCAATGGCGTAGATAGATGCTCATGATGTCAATCACTGGATTCTCTGGCTCAGAATCGATTATTTACAAACCGCCGTATGCTGGCATTTTGTTGAGTGCGGCTTTAACAAACAAGCAACAATATTGATTCAAATTGTGAAACACACATCCCGCTGGCGTACTGCTCCGCCGTTCAAGGAAGGATGTTTGAAGCATATATCATCTAGTACATGTTCTCACTAGCGGGTCATGGTACCTCATGCTTCTTGTATAAGTGGATAACTGATGATTGATGGCAAAAATGGCTACGTGACCACAGACAAGACCAAACTACCCTATGGCATAGCACCTGGTAGCAGAGATCTGGAATTTGGATTAAATACCGGCATTTATGAAGGCATCTGTGATGCATCTAAACTTCTACGTGAACGTCCATCAAATGTGAACAATCCCATAACGTGACTCATTTTATCGCGGAGACCACGCTACATGTCCAGTCTTCAAGGGTAAAGGGTCGGTGTGACATTGCAGGTTCCCCGGTAGACTAGGTCACACTTCAACTACGAGATCCGCTGGTTTGCGTCGCTTGGCGCGATCGATGAAAACAGGACCACGACACAGGCAGATATGGCTCTTGTGAGGCGCATTGCAGGACCCCTCCTGGAAAGCCGGGGTATATACAGCAGTATATCACGGACATATTACTTATATTCCCCGGAACCATTCCATGCCTATCCAGACCGTCAGCCAAAATGGATGAATGCGGAGGAGGCAGTGTCAGTCATCAAGTCAGGTATTACATAGTCTGTTTATACTGAAGGGCATGTGTAAGCTTGGAAAATACTGGCATGGTGTCATGTGCAATACTGTCATATTGATATTGGTATGATTTCTCTCCGATGATGATGATTTCAGTTAGAAGTGACATGTAAATCGGTTACCGAAACGTGCTTGCATTTATGTAAATAACACTTTCAATGTTATTTTAAAAAGAAAAGGTCATTAATTATTTGCTATTTCATGATGATGATGATGGTGGTGGTGGTGGTGATATCGATGATGATATCGTCAATGATTATGGCGTGTTTTTTGGTGAATGTACGGAAAAAAATGAAAAACGCTTGAATTTAAATGACAATAAGGAATGGAGTCTGGATGGGGGTGGAAATACTAGGACATTAATATTGTGCAATACAATGATATTGATATCTATGTTTTGTTCATAAATGTTGTTTTGAATGATGATGATCATGATGATATCGATGATGATATCATCAATGATGTTGGCATGTGTTTTGTGAATGTATGCAAAAAAAATCAAAAACGCTTGAATTCAAAAGACAAAAAGGAAATACAATAGTCAACAAGTCAGGTATTATCATAGTCTGTTTATACTGAAGGGCATGTGTAAGCTTGGAAAATACTGGCATGGTGTCATGTGCAATACAGTCATATTGATTTTGGTATGATTTCTCTCTGATGATGATGATTTCAGTTAGAATTCGAAGTGACATGTAAATCGGTTACCGAAATGTGCATGCATTTATGTAAATAACACTTTCAATTTTATTTTAAAAAGAAAATGTCATTAATTATTTGCTATTTCATGATGATGATGATGGTGGTGGTGGTGGTGATATCGATGATGATATCGTCAATGATTATGGCGTGTTTTTTGGTGAATGTATGAAAAAAAATGAAAAACGCTTGAATTTAATTGACAATAAGGAAGGGAGTTTGGATGGGGTTGATAAACTAAGGCATAAATATTGATACAGATTTTTTGTATATAAATGTTGTTTTGGAATGATGACGATGATGATGATTATGCTGATGATCATGATGATGATATCGTCAATGATATTGGCGTGTTTTTTGGTGAATGTATGGAAAAAAATGAAAAAGGCGTGAATTTAAATGACAATAAGGAATGGAGTCTGGATGGGGGGTGGAAATACTAGAACATTAATATTGTGCAATACAATGCTATTGATACCGATGTTTTGTTCATAAATGTTGTTTTGAATGATGATGATTATGCTGCTGATGATTGTGATGATGATAATGATGATATCGATTATGCTATCATCAATGATGTTGGCATGTGTTTTGTGAATGTATGGAAAAAATGAAAAACGCTTGAATTCAAAAGACAAAAAGGAAATACAATAGTGTGTGTGTGTGTGTGTTTGCTTGTCGAGATAAACTACCAAGGCCGGTATAATTAATTACTGCACTTGTCAGGGCCGATTTGTAGGGGTGCCTCGGTGTGATGTAACTGTATCTTTATATCAAGGGCGGGGCATGGTTACGCTTTTCGCAAACACCTAGTGTCATCACTGATTTTCAGTTATCCATTCACATAATTTTCACCTCTAATTTGCCTTTTACACCCAGTGGAATCTGTTACGGCAGATAATCGAGTCTGATTATACTCTGACGTTAACGTTTTATTTTATAATAGAGGGCGTGTCCACATTGCTCCGGCTGGCGGTCAACATAAACTCATTCTTACCCTCAATGTTATATATCTGATTACTACGGAATTTTTTTATTTTTATATCGTAATTTCCTAATCAGGGAGAAGGGTATACATGACACTTTTTTATTGATAACAACTTCTTTATTCTTTGTAACGACGTTTCGGGGTAACTTCTTTCCCCTTCATCAGGTGAATTGGCTGGTAAAGGGTCAAGAAGTAGCTTCATATTTTTGATGTTCTTCTAGAGGACACGGGTTGTCTAACGCGCCGCGATTCGCTGTGCAGAGTTACGTCCCTTGGGCACGCCAGAAACCTATGATTGTGGGTTCGAATCTCGGTTCGCCCCGATTATGTTTCTAGGTTTGTCAGCACCATACCCGTGCTCGTGGGTTTCACTAGAGTGGTAAACATCTGAGACCTGCATCACTTCGGGCTTTCCTCCCACATTAAGCTGACACGCCGCGATATAACTGTAATGCTGTTAAAAGCAGCGTTAAACCCAACTCACTCACTCACTCCAACTTCTAAATGCCTATCAAAGACCCACCATTGAGGACTGCCATTGGTCGGTAATTAAGTGATTATTAACTCGATTGTGTGAGACTATGCAGGCAAAGGGAATATATTATTAGTTTCCAAATATTTGCTTTATTTAACTTAAACGTATGCGGTGGATTTTCATCTCAAATCAAAAATATCTTACACCAGCATCTAATACGCTCACCTCGGTACAAGTACGTTAACCCTGTCACTGCCAGGTATATATCATTTTCATATTTGACAATAAACTTAAGGCATTTATTTCTTTCGAAGCCTTGATTCTTGCACCCCGTATGCATCTATTTACACTAGGGGCGTTCGGGTAGCCTAGTGGTTAAAGCGTTCGCTCGTCATGCTGAAGTCCCGGGTTCGATTCCCGACATGGGTACAATGTGTGAAGCCCATTTCTGGTGTCCCCCGCCGTGATATTGCTTGAATACTGCTAAAAGAGGCGTAAAACAATACCCACTCACTCAATCACTATTTTCACTAATCCATTGTTATTAAGAACTATTCATTTATTATACGGTGTGTGGGTCAGAGGGAATCAGGGGAGGGACACCCAGACCCATATCTACACCCACACCCACATCCACATCCACACCAACACCAACACCCACATCTACATCTACACCACCACCCACACCCACACCCACACCCACACCCACACCCACACCACCACGTACATCTACACCCACACACACATCTACACCACCACCTACACCCACACCCACATCTACACCACCACCTACACCAACACCCACACCCACATCTATACCACCACCTACACCACACCCACACCCACATCTACATCACCACCTACAACCACACCAACACCCACACCCACATCTACACCCACACCCACACCCACATCTACACCACCACCCACACCCACACCCACACCCACACCCACACCACCACGTACACCCACTTCCACACCAACACCCACATCTACACCACCACGTACACCCACTTCCACACCAACACCCACATCTACACCACCACCTACACCCACACTTACACCCACACACACATCTACACCACCACCTACACCCACACACACACCCACATCTACACCACCATCTACACCCACACCCACACACACATCTACACCACAGCCTACACCCACACCCACACACACATCTACACCACCATCTACACCCACACCCACACACACATCTACACCACCACCTACACCCACATCTACACCACCACCTACACCAACACCCACACCCACATCTATACCACCACCTACACCACACCCACACCCACATCTACATCACCACCTACAACCACACCAACACCCACACCCACATCTACACCAGCACCCACACCCACACCCACATCCACACCACCACCCACACACACAACCACACACACATCTACACCACCACCTACACCCACACCCACACCCACACCCACACCCATATCTACACCACCACCTACACCCACACCCACATCTACACCCACATCCAGACCCACACCCACATCTACACCACCACCCACACCCACACCCACATCCACATCTACACCCACACTCACATCTACACCCACACCCACACCCTCATCTACACCCACACCCACACCCACACCCACACCCACACCCACATCTACACCCACACCCACATCTACACCACCACCTACATCCACACCCACACCAACATCTACACCACCACCCACACCCACACCCACACCAACACCCACATCTACACCACCACCCACACCCACACCCACACCCACACCCACACCCACACCAACACCAACACCCACATCTACACCACCACGTACACCCACTTCCACACCAACAACCACATCTACACCACCACGTACTCCCACTTCCACACCAACACCCACATCTACACCACCACGTACACCCACTTCCACACTAACACCCACATCTACACCACCACGTACACCCACACTCACACCCACACACACATCTACACCACCACCTACACCCACACACACACCCACATCTACACCACCATCTACACCCACACCCACACACACATCTACACCACCACCTACACCCACACCCACATCTACACCACCACCTACACCAACACCCACAACCAAATCTATACCACCACCTACACCACACCCACACCCACATCTACATCACCACCTACAACCGCACCAACACCCACACCCACATCTACACCCACACCCACACCCACATCTACACCACCACCCACACACACAACCACACACACATCTACACCACCACCTACACCAACACCCACACCCACACCCACAGCCATATCTACACCACCACCTTCACCCACACCCACATCTACACCCACAACCAGACCCACACCCACATCTACACCACCACCCACACCCACACCCACACCCACACCAACACCAACACCCACATCTACACCACCACGTACACCCACTTCCACACCAACACCCACATCTACACCACCACGTACACCCACTTCCACACCAACACCCACATCTACACCACCACTTTCACCCACACTCACACCCACACACACATCTACACCACCACCTACACCCACACACACACCCACATCTACACCACCACCTACACCCACACCCACACCCACATCTACACCACCACTTACACCAACACCAACACCCATATCTATACCACCACCTACACCACACCCACACCCACATCTACATCACCACCTACAACCACACCAACACCCACACCCACATCTACACCCACATCCAGACCCACACCCACATCTACACCACCACCCACACCCACACCCACACCCACATCCACATCTACACCCACACTCACATCTACACCCACACCCACACCCACACCCTCATCTACACCCACACCCACACCCACATCTACACCCACACCCACATCTACACCACCACCCACATCCACACCCACACCAACATCTACACCACCACCCACACCCACACCAACACCCACATCTACACCACCACCCACACCCACACCCACACCCACACCAACACCAACACCTACATCTACACCACCACGTACACCCACTTCCACACCAACAAACCACATCTACACCACCACCCACACCCACACCCACACCCACACCCACACCCACACCAACACCCACATCTACACCACCACGTACACCCACTTCCACACCAACACCCACATCTACACCACCACGTACACCCACTTCCACACTAACACCCACATCTACACCACCACGTACACCCACACTCACACCCACACACACATCTACACCACCACCTACACCCACACACACACACACATCTACACCACCATCTGCACCCACACCCACACCCACATCTACACCACCACCTACACCCACACCCACATCTACACCACCACCTACACCAACACCCACACCCAAATCTATACCACCACCTACACCACACCCACACCCACATCTACATCACCACCTACAACGCACCAACACCCACACCCACATCTACACCCACACCCACACCCACATCTACACCACCACCCACACACACAACCACACACACATCTACACCACCACCTACACCAACACCCACACCCACACCCACACCCATATCTACACCACCACCTACACCCACACCCACATCTACACCCACACCCAGACCCACACCCACATCTACACCACCACCCACACCCACACCCACACCCACACCAACACCCACATCTACACCACCACGTACACCCACTTCCACACCAACATCCACATCTACACCACCACGTACACCCACTTCCACACCAACACCCACATCTACACCACCACGTACACCCACACTCACACCCACACACACATCTACACCACCACCTACACCCACACACACACACACATCTACACCACCATCTACACCCACACCCACACCCACATCTACACCACCACCTACACCCACACCCACACCCACATCTACACCACCACCTACACCAACACCCACACCCACATCTATACCACCACCTACACCACACCCACACCCACATCTACACCACCACCTACACCCACACCCACATCTACACCACCACCTACACCAACACCCACACCCACATCTATACCACCACCTACACCACACCCACACCCACATCTACACCCACACCCACACCCACACCCACATCTACTCCACCACCCACACACACAACCACACACACATCTACACCACCACCTACACCCACACCCACACCCACACCCACACCCATATCTACACCACCACCTACACCCACACCCACATCTACACCCACACCCACACCCACACCCACATCTACACCACCACCCACACCCACACCCACATCCACATCTACACCCACACTCACATCTACACCCACACCCACACCCTCATCTACACCCACACCCACACCCACACCCACACCCACACCCACATCTACACCCACACCCACATCTACACCACCACCCACACCCACACCCACATCTACACCACCACCTACACCCACACCCACACCCATACCCACATCTTCACCACCACCCACACCCACACCCACATCTACACCCCCACTCACACCCACACCCACATCTACACCACCATCCACACCCACACCCACATCTACACTACCACCCACACCCACACCCACATCTACACCACCACCTACACCCACACCCACACCCATACCCACATCTTCACCACCACCCACACCCACACCCACATCTACACCCCCACTCACACCCACACCCACATCTACACCACCATCCACACCCACACCCACATCTACACCCACACCCACATCTACACCACCATCCACACCCACACCCACATCTACACCCACACCCACATCTACACTACCACCCACACCCACACCCACATCTACACCACCACCTACACCCACACACACACCCACACACACATCTACACCACCACCCACACCCACACCCACATCTACACCACCACCTACACCCACACCCACACCCACACCCACATCCACATCCACATCCACATCCACACCCACACCCACGTAATACAGGACCGGCCCATCATTTGTGTATCTGTAGTTGGTTACTCGCGTTATCCGCCATTTTCGTATATAAATTTAGTTACCGAATATGTTTAGCAATCTATACAAATATTCCAGTGCGAGAATGTGACATTTGACTTACATCACGGAAACTGATGACGTCACTTTCCGGCCATATCAGCGACGCATTTCCGAAAACTGGAAAGGCAACTTATCGTTTATACGTTGTCTGTAATAAGATAGGTCAATGCAGTTGACGAGGCACCTGATAACTCGGAAATAGTTTTCATGATCAGAATATATTTAACCGGTTTTAGCAACATATATATAATGCTTGGTGTCAGATCTTTATTCAGTACAGTACAGGCCACAGGCCCTTTGTACAAAATGTATGGCATATTTATGACAACAGTCAAAATGATAAAATACGTGTTCTCTCTTCTTTACTGTGATACATATATTTTGCGATATTAAATCAGCTTTGTGTTGGTTGTAGATAAAAGAATGTTAAACTTATGGACATTTGGGTGTAGATAATATTTTGAAGGAAAATAGAGATGGCGTACGTGAATGTATGCAGGGCACACTAGCAGGAAATGAAACTCGTTTTCTATTAGGCCAACTTGACATAGTTTGCAAAATCTTTTTTCGCGAGGGATATTAAGTTTTCTACCAGTTTCTATTTCCAGCCAGTGTGCGCTGCATTTAAACCTTGACATACATGACCGGAATTTACTCACGGTTACACAATACAAATATTCTTCACACTTCAACGTTAATTTAAAATGAGAATAGAAGGACATTTTGGAGCTATTACATAAACTTCTATGCCATATTTGTTGAAAATTATCTTTCAAACGTTGAAATAACATCGAAGTAAATACCTGTACGTTACCGGGTGATTGTGATAACCAAACATGACCGAATCCGAGTGAAAATAACGTTGTTTTACACAATACAAATATTCTTCACACTTCAACGTTAATTTAAAATGAGAATAGAAGGACATTTTGGAGCTATTACATAAACTTCTATGCCATATTTGTTGAAAATTATCTTTCAAACGTTGAAATAACATCGAAGTAAATACCTGTACGTTACCGGGTGATTGTGATAACCAAACATGACCGAATCCTAGTGAAAATAACGTTGTTCTAATATTAGTAACCCAATTCTTCTTTCCTTGACTATCATATAGATACATCATTTCATAACACATTTTAGGTAAGCGGGTACCCGGCATACACATTAAACGTAGCCAATATTTAAAAGCTCTCATCATTGCATTGATAAGTAAAGGGAATCTGCCACATTCACCCAATACAGCGCTACTTGATGTACATTGTTTAACATTCAATAACCATTTACACGCATATAAATGAACTTTCTCAACTTCTCAAATTTTATGGAATGCCCATATTTCTGACCCATACAGTAACATAGGTGATATCTTCGAGTCAAACAATCTGAAAAGAAATTTTGGAGAATAAGGTTGTAAACAATTAATGCTTTTTAATAAGTTGATTGGTACCATTTTAGCTTGAACTGCTATGTTGCTTAAAGCTTGTGTCCATGAAAGCCTGGTGCTAAAAAACCAAACCTAGATATTTATACCCTTGTGTGACTTCCACAAGTTGTCCATTCAGATACCATTTTTCAATGTTAACTGACATACTCCAGTCCACACAATATTTATCTAAGATAGATAGTTCCTTCTGTAGTCCCCCAATAGTGTCTGAAATTAAAAACAAATCATCTGCAAAGAGCAATAATAAAACTTGTATAATATCAGGGTGTATCTGTACTCCGTATAGCTGCTCCTGTTCCATTGTGTGTACAATTTCATTTATGAATAATTGAAATAAGAAGGGGCTTAAAACGCAACCTTGTCTTACACCTAAATTACATTGAAATTGGTTTGACTACAGGTTGTTACTTCTGACACATGCCTTGACATTACCATAAATTGACTTTAACCTTTTGGACATCTCCGTGCTGACACCGTGCTTTCCAAATACTTTCCACAAATAAGAACGACGAACAGAGTCAAACGCCTTTGAGAAGTCTATAAAGGCTACATATAACTTACGACGAGACATACCTAAATATCTTTGAATAATAGCATTTAAAATAAATAGATTGTCAATTGTCGGGTGTCCTCGTCTAAAGCCAGATTGACATTCTGATATTTTGTCATACATATCTGCCCAAAAAACTCATCTATTATTTAATATACTTGTGAACACTTTAGACAAAATACTCAATAAACAAATAGCTCTATAGTTATCTTTGATTAATCTTGAGCCTTTTTTTATGTAATGGGATAATAACACCTGTATCCCTATCTTTTGGAAAAACACCACGTGCACTATCAAAGATACAATTGAAAATTATCTCAACATGAGGGACAATCTTAGGTAGTGCAAACTTCAGGTATTCTGGGAGAATATTGTCCATACCAGGTGATTTAGAGTTTTTGAGAGAATTAATACTGTCAATAATTTCATTTTTGTGATTTCCTCGCTTTCTATTATTTGTGGTTCGGCTTCGTCATTTAAGAAATCACTATCTTCTTTAATGGTAGATTGATTTAATAAATGTTCAAAGTATTCCATCCATTCTTTTGAATCTATGGGATTACAGTTACTTTTCGTATTCTGCAAGTCCTTGATGTTCTTCCAGAATGACTTTGAATCAGTAGTTTGCTCCAGTGTGGTACGTTTACTGGTCATGTAAACCCCTTGTTTTTTTCTACAAATAGTCTTATATTCATTCCTAATTTGATGGTAGTTCAGCCAGTCTTCATTGTCTTTAGTTTTTTCTAAATTTGTTAAGTGCACGACAGCTTTCGTGTTTCATTAACAGACAGTCATCATCATGCCACGGGTTTCTCGTTTTACAATTATGTTAACGATTGTTATTATTATTCAACATACTTGCTGCTGAAAGAATTGCCTCTGTAAACGTTGTAAACTATGTCAGTAAGAGCTTCTAAGCTCGCTTTTTCCAGATTCGTTGCAATTTCGGGCGATTCCATATTATGTATGAACTGTTCCTGCTTGTTATCGACAAGGTGTATCGAACACGACGGTCTGTTGATTGCGTTTCCGCGGAGCATTTTACCACAGGCGTTGTCATAGTTACAGGTAGATGTAGTGAGTCACATCGAGGCACAACCTCAAAATCACATATATGATAAAAGAAGTCAGATGAGCATACAACATAATCTATGGTACTACAGCCATTAGGGCTGACATAAGTGTACTCTCCTATTTGGTTATCCGCACCTAGCCTACCATTCACTATGTGAATGTCTAATACTAAGCACAACTCAAGTAGGCTTGTTCCATACATGTTGACTACTTTATCGCAGGAATATCTTGGTTGGCAGAACCTTGGAAAATAATCTGAGTAACACCCATTATTATCAAGGAATGGGAAAATGTCATCTTCTAAAGTATCATCTTGGTATCATCACTGTTTGATAGTGATTCCTAGACACACGCTCATGGTATAGTCGTATTCATGTGAGCGAGTGAATGAGTTGGGTTTAACGCCGCTTTTAACAGTATTCCAGTTATATCGCCGCGTGTCAGCTTAATGTGGGAGGAAAGCCCGAAGTGATACAGGTCTCAGACATTTACCACTTCGGTGAAACCCACGAGCACGGGTATGGTGCTGAGAAACCTTGAAATATAATCGGGGCGAACCGGGATTCGAACCCACAAGCATAGGTTTCTGGCGTGCCCAAGGGACGCAACTCTGCACAGTGAATCGCGGCGCCTTAGACGACTGGGCCACCCGTGCCCCCGTAATCATGCAAATGGGTCTGATTTTAGTAGAAATTATGATTATGGAAATTGCCGTGTCGCTTTTTGTACAATATCTAACTGGTTGAGATGGAGTATTGTTATATCCGTGACAGACAATGTCCCCTCCTCAATCAGTGTCTATTTCTCAATAGTTATGTGTCCCAACACTAAACATTGCTGAGGTGCTAGCGTTATCTTGAGGTCGATCATGCAAACGGTTTACAAAGTCCATTTCTGTACGCTGTTTAAAAACTCCAGACACAACTTGACAGTTGATTTATTACATATCAAACACGACCGGAGTAACGGTTCTATAGCTGCAATATTTGACTTGGACATTTTACATTTGATTAACTGTTGTGAGTTGTACTGACATGTCTGGTGGATTAGGCCAAATTGTAGATGTACCTCGTTTTTAAGCAACATAATAAATATTTTATGAATAATTTCAACTTATCAATGAGTATTTACAAACAAACACTGTCAGTAATTAATATACACATGTCTGATTGGCAATAAACAATTCGTGGTCCATTGTGTAAACATTGTACATGTACCTCACTGTAACATAGCTAGAAGAAGCAAATATCATTAGTAAAACTAGATAACGAACTCCAAGGTACTGTTGAAATTCGTTCCTTATTTGGATTTTCCAACACCAGTTCTCGACCCTGTCCACCCTAGCGCTAAGATGATCGTAACTCATACTTTAACATAGGCTTACGACAGTCGTAGCGCTAACATCGCTTTGTGGAACGGGGCCCTGAGCTAAATTGAAAGATAAAAATAAACGAACAAATATATAACAGCCATGTGCTTACGATGAAGCAGTTATTTCGTTATGTCCGTGTTCGTCATAACTACGTTTTACCTACATGTGTTAGGCCTTCTTTATAACAGCGGCATGCATCTACATGGTCCAGTGGCAGAGCGTCCGCCCGGAGAGCGGAAGGTCCGGGGTTCGATCCCCGGCCGCGTCATTCCAAAAGACGCTAAAAGATGGTATTTTGTTGTTACCCTGTCTGGCGCTCGGCATAAAGGGGCTAAAACAAGGACTGGTCGGCTCGGAGTCAGTACACTGTGTCTGAGTGGTTTATTCATGATAAACTGCGGCATGGTATCTCAGTGTGCTAGCACTATAAATCGGCATCAGTCCGGACAAGAACAGCCACACACACACGTGCATGCACGTCGCTGTGTAAATGCAATAATCTTGGACGCGACGTTAAACCCCATTCCAACCTAACCTCACCAATAAGAGCAGCAGTACACGTACCGGCATTACTCCTTTTGACGATCGAACATTAACTATAGTAACCAGTATCCTCTTTTTTTAACGTTAGATTCCCAAACACCGACACGAGTACATGTCGTATTTGATAAGAAAATGGTGACGGTGAGATTATTTCTTTTCGCATGAGAAATTAACGTGGCTAATTCTAAATAACTATTTCTCTGATTCTCAGTTCCAATGTCCTCTAACAATTCACTGGGCGTACAGCGTGAGCGGTCCACTTATCTAGAAACGTGTCTCGCATATGTTTGTCAAAGTCCATTTCCCTTTGTCGTATTTTTTAAAGCCCCTATCTCACATTCACGAATCTGAACACGAATGAACACGATTTAACGTTATCTCACATACACGATTTAAGAAACGTTGAAAAATCGTGTTGATTCGTGCTCGACCTTGTGGTTTATCATTATGCAAAGTTCTTAACCAAACACGAATCTCATACGACCAAAAACGACCCTCATACGACTTTCATACGACTGATTACGACACTCATACGACCCTCATACGACTTTCATACGACTGATTACGACACTCATACGACCGTCATAAGATATTCGTGGGAAACCCCCTGAAAGTGAAAGCTCATTCTACAGCCATGCCAAACCTCAGGCGGCCGAAACGGAAGCTCCTCCAAGCACAACTATCGAAAGGGAAACATCCTTCACCACCAACCATGGTCGAACCCAGAATCTCTTCCTGTTCCCCACTTTGCGACGCCTACGCTGCCTCCTACCCCTCACCATCACAGCCATAGTTACCAGAAGTACTTCCTCCTCCTCCAAAGCTGCGTCTTGCGGGTCTTGTTCGTTGTTGAACATGGTGAAGATTAATCGTATGACGGTCGTGTTGATTCGTGTTAAGTCGTATTGGCGTCGTATGACAGTCGGGTTTGGTCGTATGACAGTCGTATTGGGGTCGTGTTAAATGAGGTCAATTCGTGTTGTATCGTATGAATATCTTATGACGGTCGTATGAGTGTCGTGTTCAGTCGTATGAAGGTCGTATGAGGGTCGTATGAGGGTCGTGTTTGGTCGTATGAGGGTCGTGTTTGGTTAAGAAATTTCCATAAACCACAAGGTCGAGCACGAATCAACCTGATTTTTCAACTTTTCTTAAATCGTGTTCGCAATTTCTTAAATCGTGTATGTGTGATAGGGGCTTCACTCTGCTGTTAACCTATAGCTCGCAGTTGATTTATTGCATTTGACCCTAGGCCAGGAGACATGGTTGTAGTATCTAGGCTTGCAGTACTTCAACACAGTGTCTATAGAGCTGTTCGAAGGCTTTCGTTGATATATTTTATTAAACATTTCTTGTTCCCAGATTTACAGATTAATACAGTATTCCGTCAAAAGCATATTTCGGATTGCATAGAATGACACAATACCCTTTTTTTAAATTTAAAGGGTTGGAAACAAACATTGTCATGTTTCAAACCAAAACGGTTGCGACACACAATCAGACTCAAACACAGCATGTATCAATAGAGAGCTAAGCATTAAATGCTGAGAATAAAAGTGACTTTTTTTTGTTAAAGTTATTTTTGTCATCCTTTTTTATCGCTATACATTTCTTCGTTGATATATTTGATTAACTACACTAACGGCGCAATTTATATCACATTTCATTAATCATTATGTCTATTTTTACCATTACTCATTGATGAAAGAGTTTGTAAAAAGTAAAGCGTGTCTGGATATTTTTGTGTAAATATTAATTAGTTCATAAAGGTTGGGGTAAGAAAAAATGAAAAGAATTTGCAAAGCCACAAGACCCCCTCAATGTTTTAAATGTAAATTTGTACCCAAAAAGCCAATATATTGATTTTTCAAAGATAAGATAAACAAATTATATGTTGTATTATAAACATTCTTTGAGTGCTGACAAAGCACCTGTAAAGTTCAGTTTCTGGATATGATATCGCTAACTTAAGATATTTTCAAATGAAAATCAAATGTCAGATATAATCAACTGAGAAGTGAGTGAGTGAGTATGGTTTTACGCCGCTTTTAGCAATATTCCAGCAATATCACGGCGGGGGACACCAGAAAAAGGCTTCACACATTGTACCCATGTCGGGAATCGAACCCGGGTCTTTGGCGTGACGAGCGAACGCTTTAACCACTAGGCTACCTGACCGCCCCTCAACTGAGAAGAGTAGTTTCGTTTGTCCCTCTGTTTTGTATGAACCTTTAGTTGTGGACATCACGTGGTATCATAGAGAAATATCATCAAAAACCTGCAAATTATTTCGTCGTGACAAGTCAGTAACATTGAGGAACGTGCAGTAATCAAGTGCTTCCTGAAAAGAGCTCTACGCCGAAAGCAACCCATGAAGATATGAGTTTGTTTGTTGTTTAACGCCGCACTCAGCAATATTCCAGCTATATGACAGCGGTCTGTAGAGAAATTGAGTCTGGTCCAGACAATCCAATGATTGACAACATGAGCATCGATCCACGCAATTGGGATCGATGACATGCATCAACCAAGTCAGCGAGTCTGACCACCCGATCCCGTTAGTCGCCTTTTACAGCAAGCATGGGTTGCTGAAGACCTATTCTACCCCGGATCTTCACGGGCAATTAAGATATAAGTACAGCCCTTGGGAAGGATTCTACTTGCTGCACTACCGTAAAGTTCGATTATCGATTATCGATTTTGAAAAACACACTTTCGTTTGATGAGATAGTCACGTTTTAGCAGTGACATAGATTAGAGAGAAATAAGCATATTTAGCTATTGTCAAAGTAATATTTGTTTGTTGTTTAACGCCGCACTCAGCAATATTCCAGCTACATGACGGCGGTGTGTAAATAATCGATTGTGGACCAGACAGTCCAGTGATTGACATCATGAGCATCGATCGAGCAAGCATGGGTTGCTGAAGATCTATCTAATCCTGTCACGTCAGCAACACAAGATATGATCCAGAGAATCCACGATATTGTACCCATGTCGGGAATCGAACCCGGGTCTTTGGCGTGACGAGCGAACGCTTTAACCACTAGGCTACCTGACCGCCCCTCAACTGAGAAGAGTAGTTTCGTTTGTCCCTCTGTTTTGTATGAACCTTTAGTTGTGGACATCACGTGGTATCATAGAGAAATATCATCAAAAACCTGCAAATTATTT
Organism: Haliotis rufescens; assembly: GCF_023055435.1. Taxonomy (NCBI): domain Eukaryota; kingdom Metazoa; phylum Mollusca; class Gastropoda; order Lepetellida; family Haliotidae; genus Haliotis; species Haliotis rufescens. Next base: position 2,420,154 of record NW_025963990.1, read on the forward strand.
CGTCGTGACAAGTCAGTAACATTGAGGAACGTGCAGTAATCAAGTGCTTCCTGAAAAGAGCTCTACGCCGAAAGCAACCCATGAAGATATGAGTTTGTTTGTTGTTTAACGCCGCACTCAGCAATATTCCAGCTATATGACAGCGGTCTGTAGAGAAATTGAGTCTGGTCCAGACAATCCAATGATTGACAACATGAGCATCGATCCACGCAATTGGGATCGATGACATGCATCAACCAAGTCAGCGAGTCTGACCACCCGATCCCGTTAGTCGCCTTTTACAGCAAGCATGGGTTGCTGAAGACCTATTCTACCCCGGATCTTCACGGGCAATTAAGATATAAGTACAGCCCTTGGGAAGGATTCTACTTGCTGCACTACCGTAAAGTTCGATTATCGATTATCGATTTTGAAAAACACACTTTCGTTTGATGAGATAGTCACGTTTTAGCAGTGACATAGATTAGAGAGAAATAAGCATATTTAGCTATTGTCAAAGTAATATTTGTTTGTTGTTTAACGCCGCACTCAGCAATATTCCAGCTACATGACGGCGGTGTGTAAATAATCGATTGTGGACCAGACAGTCCAGTGATTGACATCATGAGCATCGATCGAGCAAGCATGGGTTGCTGAAGATCTATCTAATCCTGTCACGTCAGCAACACAAGATATGATCCAGAGAATCCACGATATGGTGATGACCGACCGGCGAATGACTGAGCGTTCTGAAAGGAAGAGTGGTGCAAGTTACGTGTGGTAGAGTGGTGCAAGTTACGGGTGGAAGAGTGGTGCATGTTGCTGGTGGAAGAGTGCTCCAACTTACGGGTGGAAGAGTGGTGCATGTTGCTGGTGGAAGAGTGCTCCAAGTTACGGGTGGAAGAGTGGTGCATGTTGCTGGTGGAAGAGTGCTCCAAGTTACGTGTGGTAGAGTTGCGCATGTTGCGGGTGGAAGAGTGGTGCAAGTTACGGGTGGAAGAGTGCTCCAAGTTACGGGTGGAAGAGTGGTGCAAGTAACGGGTGGAAGAGCGTTGCATGTTGCTGGTGGAAGAGTGATCCAAGTTACGGGTGGAAGAGTGGTGCATGTTGCTGGTGGAAGAGTGCTCCAACTTACGGGTGGAAGAGTGGTGCATGTTGCTGGTGGAAGAGTGCTCCAAGTTACGGGTGGAAGAGTTGTGCATGTTGCGGGTGGAAGAGTGCTCCAAGTTACGTGTGGTAGAGGGGTGCATGTTGCTGGTCGAAGAGTGCTCCAAGTTACGTGTGGAAGAGTGGTGCAAGTTACGTGTGGAAGAGTGGTGCAAGTTACGTGTGGTAGAGGGGTGCATGTTGCTGGTCGAAGAGTGCTCCAAGTTACGTGTGGAAGAGTGGTGCAAGTTACGTGTGGAAGAGTGGTGCAAGTTACGTGTGGTAGAGGGGTGCATGTTGCTGGTCGAAGAGTGCTCCAAGTTACGTGTGGAAGAGTGCTCCAAGTTACGTGTGGAAGAGTGGTGCAAGTTACGTGTGGTAGAGGGGTGCATGTTGCTGGTCGAAGAGTGCTCCAAGTTACCTGTGGAAGAGTGCTCCAAGTTACGTGTGGAAGAGTGGTGCAAGTTGCGGGTGGAAGAGTGCTCCAAGTTACGTGTGGTAGAGGGGTGCATGTTGCTGGTGGAAGAGTGCTCCAAGTTACGGGTGGACCAGTAACCTATATTTTGATCTGCAGCTCTTACCGTTGTGGTTCTCGGCACAACTTGTTGTTTGATAGATGATCGGCAGCGCTCTGATCTCTCTTCCAGAATAATCAGTATCGATCCAATATAGGTTGCCCCTGACTGCATCGCGTCATTGTATTAATGTATACCTGCTTGCTATACCGTTAACCCTTTTTGTAACCTACACATACTCAAAGACATGGTAAAGACCCAATGATTGTCGTGGTCATTATCAGGGTTAATTGGATACAATGGCTACGATTACGAATACTGGGCTCCCTGAACACATTGGCCTCATACACTATATCCATGTTGGTAATCGAACCCGGGCATAAGGCGCGACGAGCGAACACTTTAACAACTTGGCTACTGGACCGCCCCGGAATAACATAACTCCCTCATCACTTAACAGTGATCCGGTTCGTTTACAGGACGCCGTCGTCAGACAACAAAACACATACATTTTGTTATTCAATCCTATGTGTGAAGGGTGCTACCGATAGGGCAGGATATGTTTACCCTTTTAGCGAACACCTGGTTGCTGCAATTGTAAAAAAATAAAATTTAAAAATTCGTTTTTCAATAAAAAACTTATATCATACAGATAAACATAAACAAATATGTTTGAACGCAGGATAATCCAGTGATTGATATTATGACGACCTACGCCGCCGATTTATGATGTCAGACAATCAGCCAAGTCACCGGTCACGCCACCGGATTCCATTAAGTCGACGCTTACAGGATCCATCAGCATCACATCAACGTTCGCCAAGTTATGGGATCCTAGAAGGGCGATTTGAAACGCAGTCATCCAGCTCTCGTATCTTAACCACCAGAGCGGGGCACGGGTGGCCCAGTCGTCTAAGGCGCCGCGATTCGCTGTGCAGAGTTGCGTCCTTTGGCCACGCCAGAAACCTATGATTGTGGGTTCGAATCCCGGTTCGCCCCGATTTTGTTTCTTGCTTTGTCAGCACCATACTCGTGCTCGTGGGTTTCACCGAAGTGGTAAACGTCTGAGACCTGCATCACTTCGGGCTTTCCTCCCACATTAAACTGACACGCCGCGATATAACTGGAATACTGTTAAAAACTCACTCACTCAACCACCAGATCCCCATTGGGCTGTCATACATGGGGTCGCTATATGGCTGATATAATGCTGATGCGACGTTATATGTTAACTCACTCACTCACTCACTCACTCACATGGACGAGACAAGCGTAGGGCACTTGGACTCGGGCCCGGCTATTTGTGAAGAAATAGAATGATAAATTACTTCCTACACTCCTGCTCTTGGTTTAGAGAACATTAATGAAGATAAGACGCCCGCTATATGAAAGCCACTAGTTCACGTCACTCTGACATTCATTAGGATGTAACATGCGCCCGTCTCCACGATACACTACTCGCAGTATGATAGAGCGAATAACGTTCCATGCGTGAAGGTTTTCAGAATAGTGGTCAGTACACACCTCGCAGTATGACAGAGCGAATAACGTTCGATGCGTGAAGGTTTTCAGAATGGTGGTCAGTACACACCTCGCAGTATGACAGAGCGAATAACGTTCGATGTGTGAAGGTTTTCAGAATGTTGGTCAGTGCACACCTCGCAGTATGACAGAGCGAATAACGTTCGATGTGAAAAGGTTTTCAGAATTTTGGTCAGTGCACACCTCACAGTATGTCAGAGCGAATAACGTTCGATGTGTGAAGGTTTTCAGAATGGCGGTCAGTACACACCTCGCAGTATGATAGAGCGAATAACGTTCGATGTGTGAAGGTTTTCAAAATGTTGGTCAGTGAACACCTCGCAGTATGACAGAGCGAATAACGTTCGATGCGTGCAGGTTTTCAGAATGGTGGTCAGTGCACACCTCGCAGTATGACAGAGCGAATAACGTTCGATGTGTGAAGGTTTTCAGAAATTTGGTCAGTACACACCTCGCAGTAATACAGAGCGAATAACGTTCGATGTGTGAAGGTTTTCAGAATGGTGATCAGTGCACACCTCGCAGTATGACAGAGCGAAAAACGTTCAATGTGTGAAGGTTTTCAGAATGTTGGTCAGTATACACCTCGCAGTATGATAGAGCGAATAACGTTCGATGTGTGAAGGTTTTAAGAATGTTTGTCAGAACACACCTCGCAGTATGACAGAGCGAATACCGTTTCATGTGTGATAGTTTTCAATAAGTTGGTCAGTGAAATCGCTTGAAATAGTGAATGTTTATAATTCTTCAATGAAACTGCGATTGGTTTGTAACATTCAATATTTATAATTGCTTAAACTATTTGCAAACGAAAAGGTGGGAATAATTAGTTACCCGCTTTGTTTGTAAACAATATGACACTGAGCTCAGCAAACAATATGCACGCACACACCATCCTAAACTCCACCCCACCCCACCCCCCACCCCACCCCCCCACACACACCCCCACACCCACCCACACACTTACACTAAGTCGCCAATATCCACATCTACTCCAGCACATACGCACACAACCAAATTACACACGCGGAAACACACTCACCCTCACCAAATACTCACACACACACACACACACCACAACCACCGAGCACATACAGACATACATGTACACACACACACTCATGTACACACATTCACAAACACACATATATACGCATATATATACATACAAACACACAAAACACACACTTTGTCTAGATGGTTATTTTCCCCACAATCGTTTTGTCCAATAGTGTGTTAATCCCTACCAGCCGCGGTACATGGCTGTGTGGGGTATGTAACTACCATTACGCGTCGGCTCACACTGTATGAGTTCGCACAAAACTTAAACTTGTTTCATGTCTGATTTTGCTTATGTTATCTCTCAGTGGCCCGTTACAGATAACCTCAATAGTGTCGTACAGAAGTCACACATAGCCAGCGCCTATCCACCACCCTTCGATTCAAACAACGCAAACATTTTTTTCTTATCTTGACACCTGTGTGCTGGAAGACAAAAAGGGACTGACCTCATAATATCCGTGTGTGTGTGTCTGTGTGTGTGTGTGTGTGCGCGCGTGCGTGCGTGCGTGCGTGCGTGCGTGCGTGCGTGCGTGCGTGCGTGCGTGCGTGTGTGTGTGTGCGTGTGTGTGTGTGTGTGTGTGTGTAACTCCACTCGACGTTTGATAGAAATAATAAGATTGTCGCCCTTTCACGAAACTTAAAATGAAGCTACACATTCTTTCCATGTCAATGAGCAATTCATATTGCTAGGCGACACTTCTAGACCCCCGTCTTGATAGGAAAAGGATCACTATTGAATAGTACATTAACGCAGTGCTGCAAAACCTAGCGCCATTTGTAGAAAACGAACAGCCCATTCATTCAGTAATTTAACGTTTAATGGTAGTGAAGCAGTGTAAGGAGACACTACATAAACTGAGCACTAATCTTACTTCCCTGTCAAAGAAAGCTCTCAAATAGGTAGGGCAAGCTGGGAAGATGCATTCCATTTGTTGTATGGAATCTCATATTTGTCAAGAGAAGTTTCATATAGTCAAATTTTCTAAAAGTACATTTTCTAATTGGCGAAAAGCCTTTTCGTATGTATTCCTTTATTCAATGCTTAATAACCTGACAGACAGTAATGGATTTGTTGACCTCATTGAACTGATGTCACACAGGCAAGGCACCCTTACATCCGGAGCTGTGTCTGCGTCATCAACGCCAGCGGATATACATGTGTGTCACTTTAAAGTGCAGTGAAAAAATGAAACAATGATATTTTATAAGAATTTTAATTTACGCATTTTCTTTTATGGGGGATTTTCTTTTTATTTGCATGTATTTTCTTAAAGACAGCACGATTTCTTGATCTCATGAAGGCTGAATTATTTTTATATATCCTTTATCCGGATGTAAATATCGCCCGGACTGATTGCATATATATATATATATATATATATATATACATATATATATATATATATATATATATATATATATATATATATATATATATGACATAATTTAAAATATTTCATTATTGAAACTACCACGGTATTTAGTTCTAAACAATGTAGTTAATACAACAGCATATAAGTAAAGATATCAACTTACAACAAAAATAATCTTGTTAATTTATTGACCCTTAGTGGAGACATATATTGTACGTCTTCACATCACACGAGGGCCATCACGCAACACACCTGGCATTCACTTACTATACGACATGTTCTCTAAACCCCAACTCTCCCATTCCCAGGACACAAGGTGTACGTACAGGGAGCTGCAGCCACGCCCATCACATTGGCGGACGCTATGGCCGTATATGGTAAGAAGGCGGGGCTTAAGGACGTGGAGGTGGTACATATGCACACAGAAGGACCAGCGACCTATGCCCAACCAGAATATAAAGGTGAGATGGGGATTTATGGAACTTGAAGCGCTCCTATAATCCCAAAATGTCAATATGTTAGTTGTTATATAGGAATTCAGATTTATAGGCAAATAAGTTTTATTTCACAGTATGTTTTATTACATTTTGAAACAGGGTCTGTAGCTCACCCATCTGCAACGTAAGTAAAGACGCTGTCAACCATACAATTAATTTGATTTGTTATTACCGTACTCATCTTATGCTAAGCCAGCAAATAATTGATAGGCGAGATGTTAAATGTAAAGATGTAAATTGTGGACAAGCAGTGGCAACATTGTTCATAGGGCAACGTGAATACCTATTCAATCTCATATATCGTAGTGAGTGAGTGAGTGAGTGAGTGCTTGCGTTTTAACGCCGTTTTCTTGATGTAGTAGCAGAGCCCCGAATGAATGCAGGTCTCAGACGTCTACCACTTTCGTTAAACCCACGGACACGGGTATGGTGCTGACAAACCTGGAAACATTATCACTGCGAAACGGGATTCGAAATCTGAATAATGGTAGTCTGACGGAGAATTACGGAGCCTTTGACCACTAGGCCACCCGAGTTCCCCAAGCTCCCAATATCTATTTTGTTCAGATATAATCTGTGAGGTCCAAAAAGAAGAACTTTTAACGATGTACTATATATATATTTATGAATGGGCTTCAATACAATACAATTATTCTATCGTTACAGATCATTTTAGGTCAAATTCATTCTTCATTGGTGCCAATCTACGAGAGCCAATCAACTCAGGTCGAGCTGACTGTATTCCGATCTTCCTCGGGGAAATCCCGTTGCTCTTCCGGCGACACATCATCAATCTCGACGTCGCCCTTGTTTCTGTGACGCCCCCGGATAACCATGGTTACTGCTCCCTGGGTACCAGCGTGGACTGTGCCAGGGCTGCGGTCCAGAACGCCAAGTATATCATAGGTAGAATACTTGGAACCCGTTAATACGGACAAAAAAGTTGAGAGAGAATCTCACCCAAGTGTCTTATTTGATAACAAATATATCTACACGAGTCGATAAAAGTTTAAAACTCCGAGGCCTGCCGATGAGTTTTAAACATTTATCGACGAGTGTTGTTTGCAGACAGTAATAAGCAATGTCTTAAGTTTAAAGAGTACTGCTAATAGCTTCAGTAGCTGACGTCATTGTTGACGTCATTTGATTCTGACGCCATGGTAACCAATGACGTCACAATGGTCTGCAAAGCATTGTAAAGCAATTTCATTGCAGCGATATCTACCATGTAGATATCTCACCCAAACAATATCTCCGTTGGAAGCCAGTTTGGTATCATACATTATGGAACCTCGATAATCCAGACTGAATGTGTCTTAATTTTATGAAGCGAATAATTTTATTTTTTTTATCAATTTCTATGTTTTTTCACTTAGGGGCAGACCATTTAATAATCGGGCTTATGGGGGCGGTGGAGTTCAGAGACGAACCGTTTTTCGGTCACAGTTTCAAGACGTGCAAATAAACCTCTTTGAAAGGAGGAGCTTTTTTAAAACATGCTGCATGTGCAGCGAACAATTATTTATATTTTGCAAACCTGATACAAATTTCCAGTATTTCGAAAAGAACCAGAATAGCCAATGATCTGACCTAAACGAGGATCAGATGAAACATCAGTGAAAGTAAACACGACGCATCTCGCTGGGCAGAGTTGCGTCCCTTAGCTGTCAGGATCCGCTGACAGAAGGTTCCCATCCCATTATCATGATCCTCAGTCCGCCAGCACCATACATCTACCCGTTCTGGTGGGCTTAACTAACGAGGTAAACATACGTCACGCTTGGAACTCAGTAATATGATTGAAATACTTATGATAACAGCACAAACCCATCTTTCTTATTCACTCTACTTAGGCCTGGTGAACAAACAAATGCCGCGGACATTCGGAGACGGCCTCATACACCAGTCCCATTTTGACGCCATGGTCGCGGAGGACAGACCCCTGCCAGAACTCAAGAAGAGAGTTATGTCCCCTGAGGAGAACGCCATCGGCAAGCACATAGCACAGAACCTGGTCCAGGATGGAGCCACGTTACAGTTAGGTACTTGTCATCAAGATGATCAAAACAGCAGTCCAGTAGATTTTATGTATACGTATACTCATACATATTCCTTTACCACAGCCTAAGGAACAAATTCGACAAATGCTTTCCATCATGAATATCTAAATGACTAAATGACTTATGACACTGATGAAACAAGTGAATATGGCATTGCTTCCTTGTGGTAAAAGCATTTGTGTTTTTTATTGTTTGGGTTTTCACTGTGCAGAGTTGCATCCTTTAACTGTGTCAGGATCCGCTGTTCGGTGCATCAAATGCAACATTCGACTCTGTTCTAATCCACTGTTTTTCAGAGTCATACAAGTGTTGTTTTTTTAAAGGGCGTCACTTTGGCTTGCACATTAAGCCTACCAGCCGTGATATAGCTGAAATACTGTTCAAACACGTGGGTCGGTGTGGCATTTTGATCAAAGATCAAAACAGCAGTCCAGTAGATTTTATGTATACGTATACTCATACATATTCCTTTACCACAGCCCATGGAACAAATTCGACAAATGCTTTCCATCATGAATATCTAAATGACTTAATATTTATGACACTGATGAAACAAGTGAATATGGCATTGCTTCCTTGTGGTAAAAGCATTTGTGTTTTTTATTGTTTGGGTTTTCACTGTGCAGAGTTGCATCCTTTAACTGTGTCAGGATCCGCTGTTCGGTGCATCAAATGCAACATTCGACTCTGTTCTAATCCACTGTTTTTCAGAGTCATACAAGTGTTGTTTTTTAAAGGGCGTCACTTTGGCTTGCACATTAAGCTGGCCAGCCGTGATATAGCTGAAATACTGTTCAAACACGTGGGTCGGTGTGGCATTTTCTTTGCACAGATTCCAATCAAATATATATAAATGATAAATAATCAGTAACTCCAATGCCCTGTTACATTGCAAGACTGTATTCAGTCTTTAACGTAAAGTTCAATGCCTGCATTGTGAAAGCTTCAGATGAAGCCGCATCACGCATCTTTGTCTGAGACCGTGCGTGGTGATTCCGGGCACCATACGACCCGTGAAGATCCGGGGTAGAATAGGTCTTCAGCAACCCATGCTTCCCCCGTGAAGATCCGGGGTAGAATAGGTCTTCAGCAACCCATGCTTATCGTAAAAGGTGACTATGCTTGTCGTAAAAGGCGACTAACAGGATCGGGTGGTCAGGCTCGCTGACTTGGTTGATGCAAGTCATCGATCCCAATTGCGTGGATCGATGCTCATGATATTAATCACTGGATTGTCTGGTCCAGACTGGATTATTTACAGACCGCTGTCATATAGCTGGAATATTGCTGAGTGCGGCGTTAAACAACCAACCAACCGGGCACCACACGCTAATAACGACGACCAAATTGCATCTGGGGTTCGGCTCGATTTTTATATGGTTTGGTTACTTGTGTGTCATCGCACCTCAACGGCGTAATATCGATCACCGCCCTGTCTGGATCAGATTGTGTTTTTACAGGTTACCGATACAGCTGGGTTATTGTTTCAAGCCTAAAACAACAAACATTCAAACCGATCTTTGTTTTAGGTATAGGTTCGATCCCAGACGCGGTCCTGGCAGAACTAGGGAGCCACCGTGACCTTGGCATCCACTCAGAGATGATCAGTGACGGCGTCGTGGACCTCATGAAGACCGGCGCCATCACCAACTCCAAGAAGGTCATCCACACCGGCAAGACTCTCTCCAGCTTCTGTATTGGCTCACGTAAACTGTACGACTTCCTCAACAACAACCCTTCTGTCGGTACGTGTTGATCGCTTGGTGAGTTAATCCTTTACGTCACATCGGCAATATTTCAGCCATATCGTGACGAGAAATTATACACATTTAATACACATATCCTAACTAAATTAAAACCTGTCGTCGATGGACAGTAAAATTACTAGAATATCACAGATTAATATTTAAAACTAGCATACAACTATAAAAAGATATCTCTATAAATAACGGTACAATATAAAAAGGGCTATAGATCGCCAGCAGCTGAAGGTAGATCACCATGCTAGGGTCCATGGGGACTTACAGTACTTTTGCAACCTGCATGGACCCCAGCCGGATTTACATCATCCCTTCCGCTGTTGGCGATTAATGACAAATTTAGCCAGGTTAAATGAACATATATACTACGATTAAAATTGTGGTGGAAAAACATTACTTTGAATGACTTGGTCTGACATACCCTCTCAGGGGGACAATCATTTTACACTACTTCAACACCCCTCGAGGGTAAAGCCACTGACAATACAAGTTTTCCGATACCAATTCTAAAATATTTATTAATTACAAAACATATCATCAAAATTAATTTAATAATTCTATTTCTATTGGCTTCAGAATGATTGACGTGATATTTTATAATGCTGGATAATAATTCCAGATATGATTGACGTGACTGTAAGAGAACCGTTGTCATTGGCTTTAAAAGTGATAAACGTTGAATGCTTGAAATGTTTCACAATGCTTTCAGTTAAGAGAACTGTTGACGTTGGTTTCAGAAATGATTGACGTGATATTTTATGTGAATAATAATTCCAGTTTTGATAGATGTGACTGTACGTGAACCGTTGACGTTGTCTTTAGAAGTAATTAACGCTGAACGCTTGTGATGTCTGACAATGATTTCAGTTGAGAGACCTGTTGACATTGCCTTCAGAAATGATAGACGTAAAATACACAACACTACAATACGTGATATTTTATAATACTGGATAATAATTCCAGTTATGGTTGACGTGGCCTACAGCAATAGTGAAGCCATCATTGCCCAGAATCCCAAGGTAACGGCCATTAACTCAGCTATCGAGGTGGATCTCAGCGGCCAGGTGGTGTCTGATTCTATAGCAACAAGGATGTACTCAGGTAAGAGGGGCGATGGGGGAGCCTTTTGATTAAACCGTTCGCTCGTCAGGTCGAAGGCCCGGGTACCATTCCCCACATGGTTACAACGTGTGAAGCCCATTTCAGGTGTAGACCGCCTCCGTGGTCTACTTGTAGAGCGTCCGCCCGGAGAGCGGAAGGTCCGGGGTTCGATCCCCGGCCGCGTCATACCAAAAGACGTTAAAAGATGGTGCTTGTTGTTACCCTGTCTGGCGCTCGGCATTAAGGGGCTAAAACAAGGACTGATCGGCTCGGAGTCAGTATACTGTGTCTAAGTGGGGTATTCATGTTAAACTGCGGCATGGTATCTCAGTGAGCCAGCACTATAACTCGGCATCAGTCCGGACTAGTACAAGCAGCCACACACACACGTGCATGCACGTTGCTATATAAGTGCAATAATCTTGGACGCGACGTTAAACCCCATTTCACCTCACCATTTCAGGTGTCGCACGGCGTGATATTGCTGGCCTAAAACTATATTCACTTATTTTTTACGATTTACACAACATACTGTGAATGAGAAATCAGAAAAGAGTATAATGTAGCCAACACCTTCGAATATAGAGTATTTATGAACACGTTTACAGCTAATCCGTAATTCCTGTGGATTATATATGTTAATAATATCATAATCATAACCATAATCCCAGCTTTGGCACAAACACAGTACATGATGGTGTAGCTCGAACATTTTATTACCGTCTTCGCCATGCTTGTGGTTTGGACACAGAGGTCCATCCATGGTACGACCCAGAATATGTAGAGGGCGTCATGGAAAATGATAAATACAAAATTCTATGGATAGGCCCCTTTACAGCCTCAGACGTATCCAGGCCAACAAACCTGATCTTGTCCTTTTTGATACATCCTATAAAATCAGTTATATTATTGAATTTTCTGTCCCTTTTGACACTAATGTGATTGACAAGATTCAGGAAAAAGATGGCAAATATTCAGACCTCGCTTTCGAAATGTCACGCTTGCATCATCAGTACCAAGTTGTCCGATTTCCCATTGTTCTTGGTGCCTTAGGTTTGGTACCTACCATTGGGCCATTGGAAGAGTACCCGGGTTTGCTTCCAGGAATACAGTCCTTCTGACAATCTGGGTAATGCAGAAGGCTGCAGTGTTGGGGAGTCTTCAAATTCTCCGAAAGGTTCTGGGTGGTTTTGACCAGGCAGCGCTTCCTGGGAGAAGTCCCATTCGCTGTCTGGGCTGCGTGTAGAGGGGTAAGGGCCCTGAGCTGATGATGAGCCTAAGAAGCCTGACTGTGCCAGGATGACCCAATCTCTCTTTGCTGCATAATAATAATAGTGAATACTTGGCTCAAATCACAGATAATAAATCCTTTTTTACGGTTTTTTTAAGATTGTTTGGGTGAAATTATGCCTTCGAGTGTTGAGTATTGTACTATGTTGTCATCCCAGGAACACCGATGCTATTTTGATGAATACACATTCATTGTTTCAGGTTTTGGGGGCCAGGTGGACTTTATACGAGGTGCAGCTCTCTCACAAGACGGGAAGGGCAAGCCAATTATTGCTCTTCCTTCGCAGACAAAGAAGGGCGAGTCGAAGATATCGCCTTTCATCAAAGAGGGTAAGACACCTTAATGTAAAGTTGCAATTGGGTAGCCTAGCGATTATCTCGCCGATTGTTAGTGGAAAAAGGCTATTGGAGAATCTTCCCACTTCTTACTTTTTTGGGGGCGGTCGGGTAGCCTAGTGGTTAAAGCGTTTGCTCGTCACGCCGAAAACCCGGGTTCGAATCCCCACATGGGTACAATGTGTGAAGCCCATTTCTGGTGTCCCCCGCCGTGATATTGCTGGAATATTGCTAAAAACGGCGTAAAACCATACTCACTCACTCACTCACTAACTCTTACTTGTATGCCCGAAAACTATCTACGATCAGTATATCTGATAAGGTATTCTGTATTAACCCCAATGACGCCCAAAGGTTTCGCTTTTGGATTTCAACGTCGAAAAATATATTATTTAGAAATATGACTATGTATCTTTACAATGCTATGAAACTCCGGCGGTCTTCTTCAAGGTGTTAAATGCTTAGCAACTCTGTAATGCAGTGAATGTACGAGTACTACGGGTCTGAAACCTTTACGTATTATGATTGAATAAACATTGTATAGTCGTTCGCTCAGCCACTCATCGGCCGCAGATTATCCTATTTCAGGGAAGAACAGGTGCCCAGTACTTTTATCATATTTCCACATGGACACACGACCGCATGTACCACTTTCATAATCCCACATGGAAAATATGGGTAGAATAGGTCCCCAGTACTTTCATCTTATTTGCATATGGACACACGACCGCATGTACCACTTCCATAACCCCACATGGAAAATACGGGTAGAATAGGTCCCCAGTACTTTCATCTTATTTCCACATGGACACACGACCGCATGTACCACTTCCATAACCCCTCATGGAAAATACGGGTAGAATAGGTCCCCAGTACTTTCATCTTATTTCCACATGGACACACGGCCGCATGTACCACTTCCATAACCCCACATGGAAAATACGGGTAGAATAGGTCCCCAGTACTTTCATCTTATTTCCACGTTAAGATTCCGGGTAGAGTAGGTCCCCAGCACCACTGTCATATTTCCACGTTAAGATTCCGGGTAGAGTAGGTCCCCAGTACCACCGTCATATTTCAACGTTAAGATTCCGGGTAGAGTAGGTCCACTGCACCACCGTCATATTTCCACGTTAAGATTCCGTGTAGAGTAGGTCCCCAGTACCACCGTCATATTTCGACGTTAAGATTCCGGGTAGAGTAGGTCCCCAGTACCACCGCCATATTTCCACGTTAAGATTCCGTGTAGAGTAGGTCCACTGCACCACCGTTATATTTCCACGTTAAGATTCCGGGTAGAGTAGGTCCCCAGTACCACCGTCATATTTCGACGTTAAGATTCCGGGTAGAGTAGGCCCCCTGTACCACCGTCATATTTCCGCATTAAGATTCCGGGAAGAGTAGGTTCCGAAGCACCACCGTCATATCTCCACGTTAAGATTCCGGGTAGAGTAGGTCCCCAAGGTCCCCAGTACCACCGTCATATTTCCACGTTAAGATTCCAGTAAGAGTAGGTCCCCAGCACCACCGTCATATTTCCATGTTAAGATTCCGGGTAGAATAGGTCCCCAAGGTCCCCAGTACCACCGTCATATATCGATGTTAAAATTCCGGGAAGAGTAGGTCCCCAGTACCACCGTCATATTTCAACGTTAAGATTCCAGTAAGAGTAGGTCCCCAGCACCACCGTCATATTTCCATGTTAAGATTCCGGGTAGAATAGGTCCCCAAGGTCCCCAGTACCACCGTCATATATCGATGTTAAGATTCCGGGTAGAATAGGTCCCCAAGGTCCCCAGTACCACCGTCATATATCGATGTTAAGATTCCGGGTAGAATAGGTCCCCAAGGTCCCCAGTACCACCGTCATATTTCCGCGTTAATATTCTGGGTAGAGTAGATCCCCAGCACCACCGTCATATTTCCACGTTAAGATTCGGGATAGAATAGGTCCCCAAGGTCCCCAGCACCACCGTCATATTTCCGCGTTAATATTCCGGGTAGAGTAGGTCCCCAACACCACCGTCATATTTCCACGTTAAGATTCCGGGCATAGTAGGTCCCCATTACCACGGTCATGTTTCCAAGTTAAGATTCCGGAGAGTAGGTCCCCAGCACCACCGTCATATTTCCACATTAAGATTCCGGGTAGAGTAGGTCCCCAAGGTCCCCAGCACCACCGTCATATTTCCACGTTAAGATTCCGGGAAGAGTAGGTCCCCAGCACCACTGTCATATTTCCGTGTTAAGATTCCGGGTAGAGTAGGCCCCCTGTACCACCGCCATATTTCCGCATTAAGATTCCAGGAAGAGTAGGTCCCCAGCACCACCGTCATATCTCCACGTTAAGATTCCGGGTAGAGTAGGTCCCCAGTACCTACGTCATATTTCCACGTTAAGATTCCGGGAAGAGTAGGTCCCCAGCACCACCGTCATATTTCCACGTTAAGATTCCAGGAAGAGTAGGTCCCCAGCACCACCGTCATATTTCCACGTTAAGATTCCAGGAAGAGTAGGTCCCCAGTACCACCGTCATATTTCCACGTTAAGATTCCGTGTAGAGTAGGTCCCCAAGGTCCCCAGTACCACCGTCATATCTCCACGTTAAGATTCCGGGAAGAGTAGGTCCCCAGCACCACCGTCATATTTCCACGTTAAGATTCCGGGTAGAATAGGTCCCCAAGGTCCCCAGCACTACCGTCATATTTCCGCGATAAGATTCTGGGTAGAATAGGTCCCTAAGGTCCCCAGTACCACCGTCATATTTCCAAGTTAAGAGTCAGGGCATAGTAGGTCCCCAGCACCACCGTCATATTTCCACGTTAGGAATCAGGACAGGGTAGGTCCCCAATGCAACAGTCATACCTGCACATAGAGAATCAGGGCAGAGTAGGTCCCCAGTACCACCGTCATATCTCCACATGGAGAATCAGGGCATAGTAGGTCCCCAGTACCACCGTCATACCTCCACATAGAGAATCAGGGCATAGTACGTCCTTAGTACCACAGTCATATCTCCACATAGAGAATCAGGTCAGAGTAGGTCCCTAGTACCACAGTCATATCTCCACATAGAGAATCAGGGCAGAGTAGGTCCCCAGTACCACCTTTATATTTACACGTCAAGAGTCAGGTCAGAGTAGGTCCCCAGTACCACCGTCATACCTCCACGGTAAGAATCAGGTCAGAGTAGGTCCCCAGTACCACAGTCATATCTCCACATAGAGAATCAGAGCAGAGTAGGTCCCCAGTACCACCGTCATACCTCCACATAGAGAATCAGGGCAGAGTAGGTCCCCAGTACCACCTTTATATTTACACGTCAAGAGTCAGGTCAGAGTAGGTCCCCAGTACCACCGTCATACCTCCACGGTAAGAATCAGGTCAGAGTAGGTCCCCAGTACCACAGTCATATCTCCACATAGAGAATCAGGGCAGAGTAGGTCCCCAGTACCACCGTCATACCTCCACATAGAGTATCAGGGCAGAGTAGGTCCCCAGTACCACAGTCATACCTCCACATAGAGAATCAGGGCAGAGTAGGTCCCCAGTACCACCGTCATACCTCCACATAGAGAATCAGGGCAGGGTAGGTCCCCAATACCACAGTCATATCTCCACATAGAGAATCAGGGCAGAGTAGGTCCCCAGTACCACAGTCCACTGCTCCAGAATACAATGCTCGTAAATGGAGTGTGCCGTTAAACAACATTCACTTCACATGAACAGACTGATTCTGTTTTCTTTACTTTTAGAGAGAAATGACTATTTGTAGCAGACCTCAACGATTGTCATGTGACAATGCCAAATATGGCTGACGTAACTAAATCCTTCGAAACAATTACTATTAAATCCACAAGGATTAACAAATGTTCGTGTTTTTCATACGTTTGTAGGTGCTGGAGTTGTAACGACACGAGCGCACGTGCATTACGTGGTGACAGAGTTCGGCATCGCCTTCTTGTTCGGCAAAAGCCTGCGACAGAGAGCCTACGAGTTGATAAAGATAGCTCACCCCAACCACAGGGAGCAGTTGGAGAAGGCGGCCTTCGACAGACTCAAATGTATGCCTGCTCCGTGATTGGACGATGTTCACGAGCCTCAAGTGCATGCCTACTCGTGATTGGACGATGTTCACGAGCCTCAAGTGTATGCCTGCTCGTGATTGGACGATGTTCACGAGCCTCAAGTGTATGCCTGCTCGTGATTGGACGATGTTCACGAGCCTAAAGTGTATGCATGCTCCGTGATTGGACGTTCCACAGCCTTAAGTGTACAGTAAACCCACGATTGGTCAATATTACCTGGCTTAATTACATGACTGTTTCGTAATCAGTTGAGAGTCGCAGCTAAAACACCACTACAATTTACCAACGCTGGAGAAAATACCTTGTTGATGATCGTGTATTTTGAAAATTCACCTCTAGCACGTTATCTGTCTATAAAACTCAAAAACTGTTGTAATTCCATGAGCGATTTTGTGATTGTTTCCATATGATTTTCATATATAAAGTATATCAATTTGTTTCAACACTTGTTAGTGATTTGTTACGGTTTGCAAGGGACATAACTCCGGTGATGTTTGTAGTTTAACAAAATGCGATGTGAAGAGGAATATAAACCCTTAGTCATCGAGTTTAAATATCGTTTCATGAAACTACGTTTCATTATTTTAACGTAGGTAGCCATCTCTCAAATTACTCAGAGTTATAAAATATCACATTGAGACATATAGAGAGAAACAGAAGGAAACAGTTTTACATATACTATTTAAGCCCATCAAACAATTATTTATAAATTTATTAGTGTGGTTGATATACTTGTGGACAGAGTGAAACAACTACATATTTTCGTTGCAGCTGAGATGGGGGTTCATGGCCAAAGTGTCGTGAGTCTTTTATATATAGGGGCGGTCGGGTAGCCTAGTGGTTAAAGCGTTCGCTCGTCACGCTGAAGACCCGGGTTCGATTCCCGACATGGGTACAATGTGTGAAGCCCATTTCTGGTGTCCCCCGCCGTGATATTGCTGGAATATTGCTAAAAGCGGCGTAAAACCATACTCACTCGATCACTCACTAACTTTTATATTGAAGGACCTAAGACCTATCTAAGACCTAAATTGTATGTTTAGTACAAAACAGGTGCCAAGGACCTAGCTGTCGGAAATGTTAAGGGATTAGTAGAAATCAACAAATCAATTCCTGCTACCCAACTGGGTTCGTCGGCATATCCCTTCTCCCTAACTGAAATAATTGAATGAGTGAGTATGAATTTACGCCGTCTTTAGAAATATTCCTGCAATATCACCACGGATGACATCAGAAATGGGCTACACACGTTGTACCCATGTTGAGAATCGAAACAGGCCTTCGGCGTGACGAGTGAATGCTTTAACTACTAGGCTACCCCACCCGTCCTTAAGATTATAGAAGAAAATAAACAGAGTTTTAAGATCAAAGTGAGATGAAGTTAGAAAGGATATAAAAATATAATTTGAGTAAATCTTGTTGCCAGCTTATTTTTAGTGTAGCTATAAGACGAGAACATGCCAATGTCATGGTTAACGCGCAACTTCAGATCAGCTTCACAGGGAATTTGGGGGCACGGTTGGCGCAGTCGTCTAAGGCGCCGCGATTCGCTGTGCGGACTTGCGTCCCTTGGGCACGCCAGTAACCTATAATTGTGGCTTCGAATCCCGGTTCGCCCCAATTATGTTTCTAGGTTTGTCAGCACCATACCCGTGCTCGTGGGTTTCACCGAAGTGGTAAACGTCTGGGACCTGCATCACTTCGGGCTTTCCTCCCACATTTATCTGACACGCCGTGATATAACTGGAATACTGTTAAAAGCGACGTTAAACCCAACTCACTCACAGGGAATTCGAAAAGACATCGAAACCTGCTTCATGGATGATACAAGTCAGAGACAAGGACGAGACATCCTACTGGTAAGAAGACTTGTAAGGCATCACTACAGACCCATGACGTCACTGTAGGCCGAATGTCACACCAGCCACACAAACTGCAGTCGCCAGGGTTCATGTTTCATGGCCAGGTCAGCTAAGAGAAGCTAAGGCGGGGAGGTTTTGTTTGTTGTTTGTTGTTTGTTGTTTGTTGTTTGTTGTTTGTTGTTTAACGCCGCACTCAGCAATATTCTAGCTATATGACGGCAGTCTGTAAATAATCCAGTCTAGACCAGACAATCCAGTGATTG
This sequence comes from Haliotis rufescens, assembly GCF_023055435.1. NCBI lineage: Eukaryota > Metazoa > Mollusca > Gastropoda > Lepetellida > Haliotidae > Haliotis > Haliotis rufescens. The sequence continues at coordinate 2,439,028 of NW_025963990.1, forward strand.
AAATCATGAGCATCGATCCACGCAGTTGGGATCGATGACTTGCATCAACCAAGTCAGCGAGCGTTACCACCATCAACCGAATCTACGATGATCAGAGTATTGAGTTGAAAGGCTATACAGTCAACCTGCCTGAAAACATTCGCCAGAATATTCCGATGTTCGGATCCAGGAAAAGCATCACGTACCGGACCAGACACAGGACCATTTCGAAGGTTCCTGGGGCCCGAGCAGCAATTGAACAAGTTGAACAAGTTGAACCTTCATCGATTTCTCAGTCGTGCAGCTGCACTACCTTTGGTTTTGTTTCGTGAGGCATCTATGAGTTTTTTTCTCGTTATTTCAAGTTTATTTCAAAAACTCGAAATTTCTAGAAAATAATTGACATAACGAGAACAAAAATCGAAATTGCGAGTTATTAAAATAAACTTGCTATAACGAGAAAATTATCGAAATTACTAGAAAATAGTCGAAATAACGAGAGAAAAATATCGAAGCAACGAGACAAAAATCGATATTTTGAGTTTGTCAGATAAACTTGAAATAACGAGAAAATATTCGTTATTTCGAGAAAATAATCGAAATAACGAGAAATTTCGATTAAAAATAGTGTATGTAACCAAAGTGGAACCATTAGGCTTTCGTAGCTGGCAGCATAGAATAAATAATTTAAACAACGTTTTCGGAAAGTGCCACCCTAACCTGTCCACAATGCGGAGGGGGCAGTCGGCAGTTGAAGCCAGGATGCCTCGGCTCTTTGATCACCGTCGTGTTCCACCGGGGGAGAAGAGCTTTCAGACATCAACACCCAGTTCAGACAACAAAACCTGACGACTCTCGACTACCCCTTCTTTTCCCTGCAAAACGCATTTGCATATGAAGTCCCATAAACTGATAATAAACTGATAATGAAATAAGTAATACAATATGAAACAGTTTTAAGTGTTTGAAGCATGTAAAGTAGTACTCGCTGGTCAAACACATGTAAGTGTATCATGTATGTATACATTTGCTACTTAAGTTCGGTAAGTAAACGGTGGCAATATATATTTTTTTATATATATATATATATATATGTGTGTGTGTGTGTGTGTGTGTGTGTGTGTGTGTGTGTGTGTGTGTGTGTGTGTGTGTGTGTGTGTGTGTGTGTGTGTGTGTCTTGTATACTTTACCACCGAACTGTCGCAGGTACTTGATGCAACGATCCTCAACCGTCACCGAACTTTCAAAAACACGAAACTCGTGATCATTTGTTTGTTGCTTTGTTGTTTAACGCCGCACTCGGCAATATTCCAGCTATATGACGACGGTCTATAAATAACCCAGCCTGGACCAGACAATCCAGTGATTGACATCATGACCATCGATCTACGCAATTGGGATACGACGACATGCATCAACCAAGTCAGAGAGCCTGACCACCCGATCCCGTAATCGCCTCTTGCGACAAGCATAGTCGCCCTCTACGGCAAGCATGGGTTGCTGAAGACCTATTCTACCCTGGATCTTCACGGGTACTCCCATTGAACAATAATGGCACATCAGGGACTATCTTGTTTTTACAAATGTCAGTTACCTTATTAAACACTATGTTTCCAACAGTTTCAGAGACAGCTGGGACTGTTTATTGAATCAAGTGTAAAAAAGTCACAATTTAACTGCATAAGTAGTGAAAGTTGTAAGCAGTATATTTACTTCCTAAAACATAAGGGTTAGAGAAGGAGCGCGTTTATTTTGGTTTTAAAAGAACTTAAAATACTTGAGTCTCTTGTTGGTAGGAGCAAAACAAATTACATTTTATGACGCTTCATTTGATATTCATGGACGAGCGGGGCCTGCAATTTTCTGTGACTCCATATAATGTGTTAATAATTAATCCTAAATACAATAATTGTCCTCAGGTTTTCAAAAACATACATCGTCCACATGACATTCCTTTTTAACTGAAAAATATGTTGTGAATAAAAAAAATATGTTTGGTTTCTTTGAGTGAAAAAAAAATGTTTTGAAACGCCAACTGAAAAAAATAAATCTATTTCAAATAAAACCCTGTGTAGGCAGCTCACCGTCAGTGTGTACTGATATACGTAGAGTGCAGTAATATTGATGGTCAACCCTTGGGTGATGAGCGAGATACAACCGCGACTGTCTCCGTAGGGACAGACTCAGCCCTCCATCGATCACACGTGACCCCCGGGGAGATCCATGTTGACTGCACCCTAGCGGGTCTGGGGGCAAGTTAGTGTCCCCGGGTTTAATGAACAGACACGCATGACTTCACCGACTAGATTTAAGGAAAATTGAAGTCGACGTTGTATTCACATTTGACTATTCGTTCGCCTCTTTTAGTGACATGTTCAAAATCATCCCTTTACTTCAGTGGTTTGCGGTAGAAACCAAACATTGTATAAAACAAGAAAATATGATCGGGTTTTTAACATTTTATGAAAATATCTGCAGGTTGGTGATATTGTTTGTGAATACCATAGTTTTCAAAACATCGACAAAACAAACGCATATTGTGAGTGAATGAGTGAGTATGGTTTTACGCCGCTTTTAAGCAATATTCAAGCAACATCACGGCGGGGGACACCTGAAATGGGCTTCACACATTGAACCCATATGGGAAATCGAACCCGGGCCTTCGGCCACACAGGTGTGCTACGTAGGCCTCTTTGATGTAGGTGTTAAGTTTTGACAGGTAAGTGAGTACACGCTCACCTGGCGGAGGCTACTTTAACCAATAGGCTACCCCACCGCCCCCAAACGTATATAAACACACTATAATGTATACTATGGTATACAAAGGGCCTTAAATGCCGAGCATTTTGTCAACAGTGAAGTGTACGTTTGACCTTAGAGGAACGAAATAGCAAAATAATTAAAAGGAACATTAGCAATAATATTGAGAGATTGCATCAATATGGGCTAGGTTCAATTCCTTCTAGTAAAATGGGAGCTTAAAATGGACCAATACTGTTTTCATCATTATGTAGATTTGTCAAGTAACACATCTGAATAACACCCCAAGGCTTGGACAGGCAAGGAAGATTGTGGGTGTGTAATCAAACGGGTCAATCACACTTGGTGTCCTCGGGGGTGCGTCTCAGCCCTCGCGCGTTCATCTCACACTTCCAGTGGCAGAACCAGAACACGAGGATGCTTCTGGTATGTATCTCTGTAGTATATTATAGTTATTGTAGTTGTTACTATAATATTACCCTCAGGGGTGGATATAGATTAAATTAGTTTCAGCAATTCTTACGGAGCATTATATAGAGAATCTAACCCGATGTCTTTTGATATCAAACATATCAACGAGTGTTGATATATTTGATATCAAATGACACGAGGGTGGGATTTTATTTATCATCCAAAAACCATTCTTCCCACTTATTCAGTTTGTAGACAGTAATTAGAAGTGTCTTATGTGTAAAATGTACTACTAACAGCTTTAGTAGCAGAGCCACTAGTGATGCCATTTGATTGTGACGTCATGGTAGCCAATGACATCACAATGGTCTGCAAAGCATTGTGATGCAATTTCATTGCAGCGATATTTACAATGTAGATATCGCTTGATGTCACCCACGCGATATCTCTTGTGGGAACTAGTTTTGGATGACAAAATGTTTTCTTCATACCAAGAGTTCCATTGTTTGCATTGTTTGCGAAGAGACCTGTATGAACATGACGTCATATGAACGTACTGTCATGAATAATTGAAGATGACGTCATCCATTGTTCGTGACGTTTCAAACGATTTATCCAGCATTAGAGTAAAAGATATGGAAGCATGTCTAAATTCATTAATACTGGCTTTAGAAATGTTGAAGCTGTTTAACTTGCATGATATTCCTGTCACTTTAATTTTGGCACATTTCATTGTAACTTTCAATTTCTGTATATAAACTGACGTCCAAAAGAAACTTTACCAGAGTTTGAAATCACTCTTGCTCAAAAACAGCAAAACATACATGCATGAAGTAAAGTGTATTGAGAAGATCAATATATCAACATAATCAACACTAAAAATGACAATCATACCTCGACCGAGAATGACGTCAGAGCCCCACAAAGTTGGGTGTGGTACAAAACTCGAGCTTTCAGAATCATGGACAATAGGCAGAGTACATAAACAATCGCTCACGTTCAATAACAAGTCATTAGTAGCGTGTGTGACCACCAAATGCCTCAATACACGCAAAAACTCTTCGACGCACAGAAAAAGTCAGTCATCTGATGAGGTCACGTGGGATTTGACGCCATTCTTCTTGGAGGGCCAAGATCAGTTCTTGCCGGTTGGCTGGAGAGTGTGCTCGTTGTCGAACACGACGATCCATCAAGTCCCAGAGGTGTTCTATGGGGGACATGTCGGGTGAGCGTGCAGGCCACGGCAGGCCGTTGACGTTGTTGGCTGCGAGGAAGTTAGTGACAATTCTGGCTGTATGGGCTCTAGCGTTGTCATGCTGATAAATGACACCACGTGGCTACTGTTCCAAACTCGGAACTCGGGACAGCAGTTGGATTCATTCAAGGATTTAAATCAAATTGTTATAAGGTGGTAATTTTCTGAGGCGGAACGATTCATATGAGTTCATTGGCTAATACATGTTCTCCCAATTATACCTTTATCAGACATGTTTGTTGATGTATCTCTAGTTACACCAAGGAGTGTCTGAATTGTGGTTTAACACCATTTTGAAAATATTTTAAAATACTTCAGTCGGATCATTCATGCATCGAATCTGCGCCCTGAACCCTGATGTAATTTAATTGTTCTCTGTATTTGTAATATGGGCCGACCCTGTGTGGATTCCAGGTTACAAACGGTCACCAGCAACGTATGCTTGTCGTAATAGGTGACCCAGTGGGCCGAGTGTTCAGACTCGGTAGGGGGCGGTCTGGTAGCCTAGTGGTTAAAGCGTTCGCTCGTCACGCCGAAGACCCGGGTTCGATTCCCGACATGGGTACAATGTGTGAAGCCCATTTCTGGTGTCCCCCGCCGTGATATTGCTGGAATATTGCTAAAAGCGGCGTAAAACAATACTCACTCACCGGTTTGTCTGGTCCGGACTCGATTATTTACAAGCCGCTGTTATAGATTGACGAATGCGGAGTTAAACAACAGACAAAAAACAGTAACAACTTCTATATATCCAGGGCTCGTATTTCGGTAAACGTGCAATCACCCATGGATCCATTCCCGTGGTTCTCGCGATCTCAAATTACCTGCCCTTGATTTTCGATACAATTTTACCAACCAATGAAACGTCAGGTTAAAGGAAAAGGAAATGGGTTTCTCACAGGGCAAGCTTTGTAGAAAGTGAACTTGCCACGGCCAGGTTTAATGGACATGGAGACATCCTTTCCATCAAAAAGATATTGGGGCGATTTCTTTTGCGTGTTAGTCAGTTTCAACGTTACATTTCTCGCCAATTCAATCTTAATGTAAGGGTCAGGCCGTCATGTTGTTGATATCGCAAACCCAGCATTAGGGCTGTTTTGTAACTCGCATTCTGATTGGGTAGCGTAGTAAATCAAACTGGCTAATGAAAATCAAGGGCGGGTAATTTGTGATTGCGAGAACCATGAGAATGGATCCAGAGGTTAGAGTAGGTTTACCGTGATGCGAGCCCTCGAGATAGAGAGGATGCGGCTCCTTATACTGGAAATACTAACAGTTATAACTGGTTTATAAGTGTTCAAGCTGACGGGGAGGCAAAAGTATACACCCATATTTGATGGTAGCTTAAAAATGAAACGAACAAGAAATATTTATTCGATGTTGATGTATTTGATACGGGTATCAGAGTTGCCCTTCGGACCTTAAGCTTGCAGTGTTTCGGCGACTGTTTTAGCCTTGTAACGTTTTCATAAGGTTTGTACTTTTTTTGTCAAATCCAACTTTCAAGTGTGTATTTCTTTTGTCCGGCAGCGTAAGTGCATCTGAAATTTTTGGTAATAATGAAGCTTATTGGTTTTATGTAGTGAAATATATTTCACGACTTAGTTTGATTCTATAGTTCTATGTTAATGTTGATAATTATCAAAATAAATGTCAACACAATAAGGAATATTGGTTTAGGGTTATTTTATCAATATTTGTCAACTGTTTGAAATGACGTTTTTTTATCTGATTCCTTCTGTCTTCAGCCTTTAATTTTTATTGATAGTTGAAAACGTATAAAAATTGCGAACATCGATGCTCATGTTAATCACTTGATTCTTTGGTCCAGACTCGATTATTTACAGACCGCCATCATGCAGATGGAATATTGCTGAGTGCGGCGTAAACAACAACAAAGACAAATCAATTATAGAGTTCTTTCTCTCGACCCATATTTTATTTATATTTATTTTGTACCCCTCCCTCAGTTGCACGTGCTGGTGTTAACTGTGCTGTGCACGTGCACACGTGCATGGATGACCAGGCTTGGATCTCCGTTCCGGGTGATATGTCCAAGAGGCAACTCTCTGGTAGGACTGTCCAGTGTCCATTCAAGCTGGGCGGAAGACAGAATCTGGGACTTCCGGTGTGCGCAGACGGACACAACAGAAGAGTGTGAATGGAACAGTAAGTGAACATTACTCGCCTTAAACAGCGTGTTATACAGTGTATGATTACTCCTAAAGATCCTCGTGCAGATCCGGGTTAGAATAGGTCTTCAGCAATGCATGCTTGCCGTAAGAGGCGACTAATGGGATCGGGTGGTCAGGCAAGCTGACTTGGTTGATACATGTCATCGTATCCCAGTTATGAGATCGACTCATGATGTCAATCACTGGATACTCTGGTCCAGATTCAATTATTTACAGACTGCCGTCATATAACCGAAATAAACAATTAAAAAAACATTTAAAAGGATGTATGCTCCAGTTATATGGTGGTTTGTCATAACATCGCACAAGTAAAGTATCGGAGTAAAATATTATATTTTAAAGAAATTGCTAACATTTCTCCCAAATTTCAACATTTGATCAAGTATTTTGCAGGTTTTGTTGTGTTTGTTATTGGATTTATAGTCAGATTATTCCCAATTGCATTGGCATTACAAACCGCTTACAATATACACGTAGGATTCTTCCACAGCTGACGTGAACGAGTTTGACGAGCCGTTGCTGTTCCAGTGCGGGGACAATGGCGCCGTTAGGGGGATATCGGCCTACTTTAGTATCGAGAACCGAGACAGACGCTTCAGCTACCTCTGCTGCAAGATCCGAAGTAAGCTATTTTTTTCTAATAAAAGCCACAAAAACTTCTCCCTGCTCAAGTCTTTGAATGACATTTAGTCAAGTGATAGTAAATATAGAATACTAAACGAGCTCCCGTGTAATACCAATTTTATGAAACGAGGGAATAAATTTGGTATTTGACGAGCGAAAGCCAGTCAGATACCAGAGAACTATTCACGAGTTTCATTTTATTTATTACTTGCCATTCATAACTTTCTTTAGAATTTCACTTTCGTGTATGAATAGGCTGACACCTACACGATCCACAACATAATCCAATTGAGTTTGACAGAATAATACTTAAAACACGTCAAACGCTGACACATATTAAATTATCATCCAAAACTGGCTCCCACGGGAGATATCGCTTGAGTAAGATCAAGCGATATCTACATTGTAAATATCGCTACAATGAAATTGCATCACAATGCTTTGCAGACCATTGTGACGTCATTGGTTGCCATGACGTCACAATCAAATAACATAACTAATGGCTCTGCTACTGAAGCTGTTAGCAGCACTTTTTACACTTAAGAAACTGCTTATAACTGTCTACAAACTGAAAAATTTTGAAGAATGATATTAGATGATAAATAAAATCTCAGCCAAGGGTCTTTTGATATCAAATATCACACGTTGATATATTTGATATCAAAAGATACGAGGGTGCGATTCTCTATTTAATACCATACAACGGCCCACCTTTAGAATTCAGGCGTCCGTTCCACAAAGTTATCGTAGCGCTAAGGTTATCGAAACTCACATACATAAATAAATTTAGAAACTTACCACTGTCGTTGCCCTACAATACGATCTCCTTGTGAAACGGGACCTGCACCGCCAAGTTTACAATCACGTTACAATACTCTATGACGAGATTTGTGGAAGTTTGTTGCAAGACCCACCGGCGAAACAATGCCATGTGACGTCAGCCTAGCAACGGGGTTGCTGGGGTCATAGAGTGTGCATAAGCTCCTCTCAGTGATCTATCATCTCCTCCTGCAATGTCGTTTAAATAAGCAAAGGGATGCTGAGAGCTTTCAATGTTTGTTTGTGTATCTTGTTCCAGCAGTACATAAGCAGGCGTTTTGGTATTAAACAATGTGTAATACTGCTGTATGTTTATTAAACAGGTGAGTGAGTGAATATGTTTTTACGCCGCTTTTAGCAATATTCAATCTTTGGGGACACATTTTGGGGGAAAAATGGACTTCGCACATTGTACCTATGTCGGGAATCGAACCCGGGTCTTCGACGTGACGAGGGAACGCTTTAACCACTAGGCTACCTCACCGCCCCTAAACAGGTGAGCTTTGCACGGGCAAGTAATAAACATAAGGAATAGATAATCCATAAATTCTCTTCCCTACTCTCGGCAATTTTTTTAACTGCTTTCATTTGGTACAATCGTTTATCAAGATGGAGTGGTAAGGAAATCGAAATTTAAAAAAAATAAATTATCTTTTTTTTAAAAGGCAAAGTGATGAGAAACAAACATATTATTTATGTCCCCCAACTTAGAATCAGAATAACAGCAACAGCCATCTCTTATTCTCGACATGTTTCCATGGCAGCCTTTGATCCCACCGCCCTGTTTGGAACATGTGTAATCATAGCTTTACTTCAAATGAACACCATGTGACTTTCTCGCTGTGTTAATGTGTTTGCAGCACATGTATTAGTCCTGCACCATGACCGTGGAATATATTTATTTTATGAAAAAACATAATCTAGAAATGCATACAAAAGCAAGTCTAGCCAGCTCAAGCTAGCTCTATTCCACATCAGCATAGGGAATTTTTTTTTTTTTAAATGTCAAGAAGGATATTGTGTAATATAAGATTTCAGAGACTAAATGTTAGTCTACACATGTATGTGCCTTCTAACGTTCGGGCCTTCTTAACATTTGAGGGGGCGCGGGTCGCACATTCGTCAAAGGCGTCGCAAGTGCTGAGTTACGTCTAGGGATCGGATCCCGGCTCGCCCCGATTATGTTTCTAGGTTTGTCAGCACCCCGTGGCAATGCTCGTGTGTTTCACCGAAGTGGTAAACGTCTAATTCCTGCATATCCTTGGGATACCTATAAAAGCAGGGACGAGTGTACGATTCCGTTGGTATCAAGATCAAGATGTTTATTGTATGGAAGGCCGTATGACCCATATTACATGCAAATAAATAAATGTAACCAGTGATGACACAAGGTGGTCATAAAAATCACTGATGACACCAGGTGTCAATAAAAATCAGTGATGACACCAGGTGGTCATAAAAATCAGTGATGACACAAGGTGGTCATAAAAATCAGTGATGACACCAGGTGTTCGTAAAAACCTATGATGACACCAGGTGTTCGTAAAAACCTATGATGACACCAGGTGGTCATACAAATCAGTGATGACACCAGGTGGTCATAAAAATCAGTGATGACACCAGGTGTTCGTAAAAGTCAGTGATGACACCAGGTGGTCGTAAAATTCAGTGATGACACCACTTGGTCATAAAAATCAGTGATGACACCAGGTGGTCATAAAAATCAGTGATGACACCAGGTGGTCATACAAATCAGTGATGACAACAGGTGTTCGTAGAAATCAGTAATGACACCAGGTTTTCGTAAAAATCAGTGATGACACCCGGTGCTCGTAAAAATCAGTGATGACACCAGGTGCTCGTAAAAATCAGTGATGACACCAGGTGTTCGTAGAGTCTGTGATGACACCAGGTGGTCATAAAAATCAGTGATGACATCAGGTGCTCGTAAACATCAGTGATGACACCAGGTGTTCGTAGAAATCAGTGATGACACCAGGTGTTCGTAGAATCTTTGATGACACCAGGTGGTCATAAAAATCCGTGATGACACCAGGTGTTCGTAGAAATCAGTGATGACACCCGGTGCTCCTAAAAATCAGTGATGACACCAGGTGGTCATAAAAATCAGTGATAACACCAGGAGTCCTCCCATCTGTCACACATTAAAATGCTTTACCGGTAATATCCGGCATTCACATGAAAAGGTTAGTGTCTGTTAGCTAAACACAAGGCAGCACTAGTATTTGAAACCAGTTTTGGATTTGTACGAGTTTCAATGGCTGCCTTGCGATAACAGGTATGTTGACATCTGATCTTGACCTGTATGTTAACCTTGGCCTTTTAAATAAAAGTGGGCGTGATCATATTTTTCCGAACACCTGGTGTCACATCGCCGTTTTATTTGATTTGGGGCGGTCGGGTAGCCAAGTGGTTAAAGTGTTCGCTCTTCGCGCCGAAGATCCGGGTTTGATCCCCGACATGGGTACAATGTGTGAAGCCCGTTTCTGGTGTCCCCTGCCGTGATACTGCTGGAATGTTGTTTAAAGCGGCGTAAAACCATACTCACTTACTCACTATTTAAATAGATATACGATGGTGAAAAATGCTTTAAATTTGTTTTCGCTTCATTTAGATTCCTTTTTGACGACCTGTACCTTCACGGATTTCCTCAACGATTTCGATGGCGGTTTGAACTTTTTAGCGCCAATAGGCCAGGTCATTAATGGATTCTTCAGTCTCCATGACAACGAAAGAGAGTACGTAGCCATATTTTAACATAATGTCTACTTTCATGTGACACATTTGACAGACGCTTAAACAAAATCTACAACACCGGGGCATATATTCACTTTTTGTCATGTTAAAATCCTTAAGGACTTCGAGATGATGAGGTGAAATCGGGTTTAATGTCGCGTTCAAGATTATTCCACTTATATAGCGACCCGCATGCACGAGCGTGCATGTGTATCTGTTTGCACTTTGGCGAGTGCCAGGAAGGGTAACAACAAGTACCAACGTATCTTGGTATGACACGATCAGGGATCGAACCACCGACCTTTAGCTTCTCCACCATCTGACCACGAGCGTGTGCTTGCCCTCGGATGGTAGTTCAGTGAGACGACATAAGACAAAACTCAGGTGAGAACTTTAAGAGGGCAGCCATGTTTATTATGGATGGGTGGAATAGGTCGGAATGGTACAAGTAATGATGATCACGTGACAGAACGCACAGCGGGACCGAGTCTACAATATTACCGGGTGCGGACACTCACTCTGTCACTTACACATACCGTCACATATGTCGTCGACGGAGTCGTTGGTGAGGCGGCGGCCGTAGCTGACGCCACGACTTGCCGTACTATGTGTCTGCTTCTGTTGGTGGTCTGGGCTCGTCTCTCAGATTGACCATATCAGTCACGTTTTGTAGATGAGGTATTACATAACGTGGGGCAAGGTCAGTGACCACGTACATGTACATACGTAAGAAACCGCCTCCGTGGTCTAGAGGTAGAGCGTCCGCCCGGAGAGCGGAGGGTTCGGGGTTCGATCCTCAGCCGCGTCATACCCTAAGACGTTAAAAGATTGTACTTGTTGTTACCCTGTCTGGCGCTCGGCATTAAGGTAGAGCGGAGGGTTCGGGGTTCGATCCTCGGCCACGTCATACCCTAAGACGTTAAAAGATTGTACTTGTTGTTACCCTGTCTGACGCTCGGCATTAAGGTAGAGCGGAAGGTTCGGGGTTCGATCCTCGGCCACGTCATACCCTAAGACGTTAAAAGATTGTACTTGTTGTTACCCTGTCTGGCGCACGGCATTAAGGGGCTAAAACAAGGACTGATCGGCTCGGAGTCAGTATACTGTGTCTGAGTGGGGTATTCATGTTAAACTGCGGCATGGTATCTCAGCGGGCTAGTACTATTAAATCAGCATCAGTCCGGACTGGTACAAGCAGCCACACACACGTGCATGCTATATAAGTGCAATAATCTTGGACGCCACGTTAAACCCAATTTCACCTCACCTCACCTCACCTCACCTCACCTCACCTCACCTCACCTCACCTCACCTCACACATACGTAAGATCTGCAACGTAAGGAGGTGTTAATTGACATTTATAGATACGCCGCATGTATGTAGCATACAAACGGACAAAGGCTATAGAATATAGATACACTTTGAAACAATTTGTATTTTAGATAAATGAAATTTTAAAGGAACGTATTGAAATGGTTTGAACTATAACAATACTTATTACTGGTCAAATAGCTAGAATATTGCTGAGAAGCAAGGGGCTAAACAACCTACCAAACAAAAACAACAATGGACTTATCAAATGGTGTTTCTTTGTGTTTCAGAGATCGGATCTGGAGGGTTGAAGTGTGTGAAGTTCGACCGTAGGTATTAACAGTGTCTTCACAACCAACTGGAATACATGACAGTTTAGAAAAATTCCTATTCACACAGTGATGCACATTTAATTCGGTTCTGACAGGATGTTAGGCTAGTCAGGTGTCCGTCTTGACGAGGTGCAGTGCAACAGCACAGTCCAACATCACCTTTGAATGAAGCGTGTATAGTAGCGCACTGCTCTTCACGGCACTGATGTCTACTCGGCCAGAGTGAGTGAGTGAGTGAGTGAGTATGGTTTTACGCCGCTTTTAGCAATATTCCAGCAATATCACGGCGGGGGACACCAGAAATGGGCTTCACGCATTGTACCCATGTCGGGAATCGAACCCGGGTCTTTGGCGTGACGAGCGAACGCTTTAACCACTAGACTACCCGACCGCCCCTATTCGACCAGAGTTGTTAGGTTTAAACACACACTCTCAGTCGTGTGTGACCACATTATGTCTACATGTGTGATTTGTTAAACAAGTGATAGAGGTTACATATAGGGAGCGAACCCCGCTGACGCTCACTCGTGTCCATATCATGATGAAGATCCGGGGTAGAATAGTGAGTGAGTGAGTGAGTGAGTTGGGTTTAACGCCGCTTTTAACAGTATTCCAGTCATATCACGCCGTGTCAGCTTCATGTGGGAGGAAAGCCCGAAGTGATGCAGGTCTCAGACGTTTACCACTTCAGTGAAACCCACGAGCACGGGTATGGTGCTGACAAACCTAGAAACATAATCGGGGAAAACCAGGATTCGAACCCACAATCATAGGTTTCTGGCGTGCCCAAGGGACGCAACCCTGCACAGCGAATCGCGCCGCCTTAGACGACTGGGCCACCCGGGGTAGAATAGGTCTTCAGCAACCTACTGAATCCATTTAACGGACCTGGTTAGTTGTCCGTTCGACAACCAACAAATCCCGACGTCGTGGATTATTATTAGTGCTGCTGTACATTAAATATAACTTCATCATCCAAATGTTCATATATCCATTAATGTTACAGGGAAGTTCCGGCGGTGCCGGCCG